>NC_133769.1:33146302-33158758 GCF_003597395.2 Chelonoidis abingdonii
AAGTGGGTATTCACCCACGAAAGCTCATGCTCCAAAACGTCTGTTAGTCTATAAGGTGCCACAGGACTCTTTGCTGCTTTTACAGATCCAGACTAACATGGCCACCCCTCTGATACTATCTTGAGTAGTTTTGTATCATCTGCAAGTTTGGCCACCTTATTATTTATCCCTTTTTCCAGATCATTTATGAACATGTTGAACAGTACTGGTCCCAGTCCTTCAAGGACATCACCATTTACCTCTCTCCATTTTGAAATCCGACCATTTATTCCTTCGCTTTGTTTCCTATCTTTTAAACAGTTACTGATTCACGAGAGGACCTTCCTTCTTATCCTATGGCAGCTTACTTTGCTTAAGAGCATTTGGTGAGGGACATTATCAAAGGCTTTTTGAAAATCTAAGTATACTGTATCCACTGGATAATTCTTATCCACATGCTCGTTGATCCCCTCAAAGAATTCTAGTACATTGGTGAGGCATGAGTTCCCTTTACAAAAACCGTGTTGACTCTTACCTCAACAAATTGTGTTCATCTGTGTATCAGATAATTCTGTTCTTTACTACAGTTTCAACCAATTTGCCAAGTACTGAAATTAGGTTTACTGGCCTGTAATTGCCTACTGTATATAACTGGCAGAGTATCTGACAGAGAAGCAATCCAGAAGAAACATCCAAATTATATGAACTACTGCTACTTTTAATAAAACTTTACCTGGAAGCATCTACATTTAACTGTAATATTTCTCCTTAAAGACCAGGAGACAAATGTTAATTTAAAAAAGTTTGTGGCTCTATATTGTTTTTAATTTCCAGAGTTGGTGGAGAAGGAACCATTCAATCCCATTGGACTCTGCAGTGGCGTTCTCAAGGGAGGTGATAATTTACACGGAATGCCACTAAACTACAAAGGAAAACTAGATCTGGGACAGTTCTAGTTGCATGTTACAACATGAGTTCTTGTCAATTGATTTTTTCAAAAGTTTGTTTTTTGTCCTAATATACAAAATATGCTGTTCGGATTTATAGATAAACGCAGTCAGATGATGTGTTCGAGAGTCCAGAAGTGGTTTTATGACAAATTTGGAGAGTATGTTGAAGACTTCAGATTTCAGCCAGAGGAAAACACAGTGGAAACTGAAGAGCCACTTAGCGCTAGAAGGTAAAAATACTTGTAAAACTATTTTTTTTGTTTTTCTTTTTGGATAAACCAACATACAACTTGTCACAAATGATTCTGCTATAGTGAAAGCAGCAGAGAATCCTGTGGCACCTTATAGACTAACAGACGTTTTGGAGCGTGAGCTTTTGTGGGTGAATACCCACTTCGTCACCTGCGTCTGACGAAGTGGGTATTCACCCATGAAAGCTCACGCTCCAAAACGTCTGTTAGTCTATAAGGTGCCACAGGATTCTCTGCTGCTTTTACAGATCCAGACTAACACGGCTACCCCTCTGATACTTGCTATAGTGAAATACATGTAAGGAAATATGTTTGTATAAAAAGCAATAGAAGTTGAAGTAGCAGGGCTAATTTTGGCTCTGTATGTATGCTTCTAAATCAGTGTTAGCAGCAGAGTTCAAATCCCATATTTTCTGCATGTCTGGAATGAAATTAGACTTGGTATGTCTACAGTGCAGCTGGGAGTGTGCTTTCCAGCTCAGGTAAACAGACAGGTGCTAGCCGTGCTCAAGCTAGGCCCTCCAAAAATAGCAGAGTAGCCAGGGATAGCACAGATGGCAATGTGGGTTGGCCACCCAAGTATGTACCAGAGGATCCAGGTGGTTTTTCTACTCAGGTGATTAGTCCAAGCTGCCGCTCATGCTATTCCTTGCTACGCTGCTATTATTAGCATGCAAACGCGAGCAGGGCTAGCGCATCTGTCTATTTGTGCTGGAAAGTATACTTCAGCTACAGTGTAGACATACCCATAAACTAGTTACTGGGTCCACAGTGTGCTAGAAATGTTTCCTTTAGCACTGAGGCTAAGTACCTCAGTAGGCTAGTGAGGTTTTGGCTTCAATTTTGATCTGATATCAGGTAGGGCTTAGTTGTAATTCATTTTGAATTGCATTTTTGGCAGCTGAGTAGCTTTACACCGTTGATACGCTAGCTGGCTAATGTATGTGCTGTACATATTGTACTAGAACAGAAGTACAGATATGTTGAGTTGCACTGAAATGCTTAATGTCTGCCTAACATGTTGTATTATCCATATTTTTCTAGGTTAACTGAAAATATGAGACGATTAAGTAAGTATCCAGCAACATCATTATCTTAACATAAAATTAAATTTTTTATCCCTTAACTTAATATTTGTGCATATAAAAATGAGAAGTCTTGAGAAATACTTCTGCCAGTTGATAGGTGGAAGCATTTCTAAAGCCTTGAATTAATCCTTGGTGTAAATAGTAACTTAAGTAAGCAGTATAACACTAGGGATGATACTGTCTGCTACATTATTAAATAGTGGCAGAAGATATTCTCTTGTTAAGCTCCAAGAAAACAGGATGCTCCCATAAAAACTGTAATACAGTATGCTAAATAAATACCCAATCTGATGAAACTTAACTCTTCAGAGCTGGGTAACTGAAAGCTCATCTTATAAACCCTTGCTCCTACTTAGTTAATTGAATTATTAGCAGAGATAGAGGCCTGCTAGAGTCAATAAAAGTTTGCAGGCATGGACCCTAACTGACCAGGAGGAATACGTCATTGTTTCAGTCTATCCTAATGCTTTGTACAGCCTAGTTTTTAAAGTAAAATTATCATAATATGTTGCTTCCATCATTTGCTTTGAGAGACTATTCTATGGCTTGTCCTCCTTATTAGGAAGTCAGGGGAGTCCTATCTGAGTAAAAAATGTAAGATTGTGCCCTGGGTATTTATGTGGGAGATCCAAATAGTTCTTAAATTCCGTCAGGTGAGCAGTGAGGGCTAGATTGACTGACTTAAGTTGGTATAAGGGTTTGTAAAGATTTCCCTAAGCCATCCAGACTCCTTGTGCCTAGGTCCAAAGGAAGGCAAACAGCTGCAAGGGCTGGGCAGCAGTCTTAACTCAGCACGGCACTGTCGATAGGAGCTGCCGTAAAGAGCAATTAAACCGATAAGCTCCTCTGGTGATACGGCCCTCCCAGCTAGCCCCATACAGTCCTTGGGGTGTGATGTTGGCCCTTAGAGCTACCCTTTTGCAAATTTAGCCCTGGTTGTTTAAGTACTTCCCACGGAAGGCGTGGCAGGGATAGTTGAATTTTGAGCAATAGAAATTAAGGACCACGTCCTGTACTCCTGCAAGTTAACAGGAGTCTTGACTAAGGACTACAGGAGATCAGATTGGGGTCATAAATAGGATACAGGATTGGAGGGGGAAGAGTATTTAAAGGATCTAAACCACACTACAAATCGTATTTCTTCTACTTTGTGTTAAACGTTGTTTAATTTGTGGGGGGGTGATTCTCTTTAATTGCTCAGTGATCTTGAAGTCTCTTTCTGTAGTTGTGTTTTTTTAATTAATTTGGGTACTGAGATTTTGGACAAGCTCTTGCATTTAAATAAAAATATGTAGTTCAATCCATAAATCTGTCTTTAACATTCAATAAAGATCCCAGATTATTCCCAATTTACTTGTTTGTTTTGTAACATAAGAACGGCCGTACCGGATCAGACCAAAGGTCCATCTAGCTCAGTATCTGTCTACCGACAGTGGCCAATGCCAGGTGCCCCAGAGGGAGTGAAGCTAACAGGCAATGATCAAGTGATCTCTCTCCTGCCATCCATCTCCATCCTCTGACGAACAGAAGCTAGGGACACCATTCTTTACCCTTCCTGGCTAATAGCCATTTATGGACTTAGCCACCATGAATTTATCCAGTTCCCTTTTAAACATTGTTATAGTCCCAGCCTTCACAACCTCCTCAGGTAAGGAGTTCCACAAGTTGACTGTGCGCTGTGTGAAGAAGAACTTCTTTTTATTTGTTTTAAACCTGCTGCCTATTAATTTCATTTGGTGACCCCTAGTTCTTGTATTATGGGAATAAGTAAATAACTTTTCCTTATCCACTTTCTCCACATCACTCATGATTTTATATACCTCTATCATATCCCCCCTTAGTCTCCTCTTTTCCAAGCTGAAGAGGCCTAGCCTCTTTAATCTTTCCTCATATGGGACCCTCTCCAAACCCCTAATCATTTTAGTTGCCCTTTTCTGAACCTTTTCTAGGGCTAGAATATCTTTTTTGAGCTGAGGAAACCACATCTGTACACAGTATTCGAGATGTGGGTGTACCATGGATTTATATAAGGGCAATAATATATTCTCAGTCTTATTCTCTATCCTCTTTTTAATAATTCCTAACATGTTGTTTGCTTTTTTGACTGCCTCTGCACACTGCGTGGACATCTTCAGAGAACTATCCACGATGACGCCATTTGTTGTTTTACAAATGATTCAATTGCTGTTAATTATTTACAACATTTGTTTTTTGCTTCTGCCTAGAGAGAGGTGCCAAACCTGTTACTAATTTTGTGAAGAATCTTTCTGCCTTATCAGATTGGTATTCTGTCTACACTTCTGCTATTGCCTTTATTGTAAGTTATCCTCTTCCTCTAAGTGTAATAACTGTTGAAAACTGTATAGCCATCACCTAGTGGCATTCTTTGAAAGTGTCTACTATAACTCAGCATTAGCAGACATGGCAAAGTCAAAACAATGTGGCATAATTTACATAATATTTTGTTCTATATTAAATAAAACTTTTTCTTATTTCATAACTATTTTTAATATTAGGATTCTTTGCTCATTTTTTAACAATGTCAGATATTCAGACAAAAGTTTCCATATTTGCAAATGGTTTACAGCCTAGTGGATATCATCCTGGTTGTCCTGTTGCCTGCGCTTGCCACCACTCTCTCTCTGCCCTCTGGAAAATGTGTCCAATCATCTGGCTGATGTTCCTCTGTGAAATATCTTGTCGGTCTTGGGCCAGTTCCTAATATGGACAGTTCCACATCAAATACAAGTCTTCTCCATCAATACCCACCATAACATCACAGTTTGCATTAATTTGGTGCTCTTTGTGCTATTGTCAGAAGAGAGGCCCAGGGAATAGGCATACAGACTGAACTAGAATTGAGGTACACTGGGAGGAGTTTTGTGGGGAGGGCTTGTACTGCTCCATCTGTGCGGACACACTTTATCCACATTACATCTAATTTAAAATATGCTGGAAAAATCTAAATTCTAATTTAAAAATAAATTACAGGTAACTGAATTGAAGGGTTCTAGCAACATCATAAAACATGCCATTGAAGTTTAATTATTTTACGTAGTTACAGCTGCACTTTCACTGTTTGTAGCCCCATAAGTCAATATGGGCTGCTGATTTAATACTGTTTTTAATACACTGATCAAGGAACATTAAAAAAGAACCACCTCCCTTCTGGGCTCCTTTACCCCTTCTAATACTGCCTTTTACACCCCTTTTCTCAAACCTCTATCCACCTCCTTTCATCTCACCAATTCTTGCTTCTCATCTGAAAAGTGATTTATATAGAAGCAGCATGGTCTGGAGAAGAGCCTTATCTGGGAGCCGCTATTCCTAATACTTGCTGGGCACTGTCTCGTTGTGCGGCTTCGTGCAGAACACCTTGTTATGTTTACTTGTCCATAAAATGGCCTTTTCAAAGCTTGTGAGAGCAGTAATGTATGTATGTAAAGCACTTCTGAAGTGCAGTCTGTAATGCAAGTGCTAAATATTTTTTTTCCTTTTCTTCTTAGACATCTTACTTTTCCTTCCCTCGAATGGTATAAAAGTTGATGACACATTGGGGTATTGTTTCTTTGAATAAAATACAAGTCAATATCTTGGTGCTCATGCTGCTTCCTCTCCTTCAAGTGCCCAGTTGCTAGAACCACTCTGACTTCCACTCAGCACTCTGATTCACTGCTAGTGTGGCCTGCTAGGTCAGAATAGATGATCATAATATGGCCCCGTTTGTCTTAAATTCTGTTAATCTAATGACATTTGTTGTTGGGCTCAAGTGACTGAGAGATTCACTGCCACGCATGCAGCTCAGGGCTGCTGAGGTAGCGGTTCCCTGAGATTGACTGACTGAATCTCATAGTTAATGTTTGACACCGGATGTGTGAATCTGGTACCTTTTCCTCAGTCACAGGGGTGTTTTCACACCCTTAAGTGTTAATGGCTTGGGGAGTTGTGTTTTAGCATGGGTTGCAGTATACCTAGTAACACAGTTCAGGTATTGTTTCATGCAAATCATTGTAATTTAGCTTGTAATCTGCAACTCTTTCCTTTTTTATCTGCAGATTTACATGAATGCTGTATGGCATGGCTGGGCCATTCCTATGTTCTTATTTTTAGCAATTTTGAGGTTATCCCTAAATTACCTCATAGCCAGGTATTTACTTTGCTTAAATATTAAGGATTTAGCCATTCGTGTGATTTAATTTATGTACAGGCTTTTATTTTGTTCTTACACTGAAATAACTGTAAGTTGTTAACTTTGCTATCAGCAAGAGTTAAAATGTGGGTTCAAATAAATTTGTGGTTCTAAAGCTATGACAAATATCTAAAGGCATAGAATCCTGACTAGTTGTGTTGTGATAGATCTTTATGACCCTTGTAAGTAATGCTCTTGGTTTGCAATGACTCAGGTTGCCATAAGTGATGCTGCATATTCACTGACTTAATACAGTGATTATTGTTATAGTACAAGGGTAGGCAAACTTTTTGGCCTGAGGGGCCACATCTGGGTATGGAAATTGTATAGTGAGCCATGAATGCTCATGAAATTGGGAGTTGGAGTGCAGGACGGGATGAGAGGTTGGAGGTGCAGGAAGGTGCTCTGGGCTGGGACTGGGGGGTTTGGTGGGCAGGAGGAGGATCAGGCTGGGGCATGGGATTGGGGCATGGAAGGGGGTCAGGGGTGCAGGCTCTGGGTGGTGCTTACCTCAAGCAGTTCCCAGAAGCAGCAGTGTGTCCCCCCTCTGGCTCCTATGCTGAGGCATGGCTAGGCAGCTCTGCGTGCTGCCCCATCCGCAGGTGCCACCCCTACAGCTCCCATTGGCAGCAAGGTGGGGGCAGCATGCAGAGTCTCTTGGCTGCCTGTACACGAAGAAACCAGAAGGAGGACATGCTGGTGCTTCTAGGAGCCGCATGGAGCGGGGCGAGCTCCTGATTCTGCTCCCCAACTGCAGCACTGGAGCAGGGCAAGCCCCGGATCCCATTTAAATCTCAAGGGCCAGATTTAAAATGTCTGGAGGGCAAATGTCTGGAGGGCCAGATTTAAAATGTCTGGAGGGCCGGATGTGGCCCACAGGCCATAGTTTGCCCACCCCTATTATAGTAAAATCCCCAAAAGGAACCAGTTTCCATCTTCCAGAAGAACTGGAAGTGATTGGAGAGCATCACGTTACAGACTGAAGCCTGTTCACATTTTTATAGAAAACTTTCTCTTTCATCCAGGCATAACACAGGTTGAATTAATATTTTAACTTGGATACAAATATGTTAATGAAAAGATTTAATTTTTCACAATTTTAAACCTAACTAGTTTTCGTATTCTTAAATGCAGTGGCATTTTTTGTTGTAAATTTAAACTCAGCAGCTATATAGAATCTGTTTGCACAAGAAATCTAAAAATACAGTATATGCTGACTGTTCTGAGAAACTGAGGTATTTGAAAATGTCCATTTCCTGAGAGTCATGACGAATCCTTCCTACTACAAAATCTGTGTCAGGTTTAGAGTGCAAAGTCTCACTTCCAGTACTAATCACTTATTGCAAGCTATAATATATATCAACAGTTCTGCACTGAAGCCTTTTCTAATTAGAACTTAACTGGTCAAATTTAGTTTGTGTGTGGGATGTACCTCCAGTGACTTCATGGAAGTGTCATCTGTTTAAACCAGTGCCGATTTGGATCCAGAATGTATAATTATTCAGTTGTTAAGGAGAAAAATATAAGCTTTGACAATTCAGTTGCAAATGGCCTATGCAGCATTAGTATATACACCTCTACCCCGATATAACGTGACCCGATATAACGCGGGTTCGCATACAACGTGGTAAAGCTCTAACACGTTGCTCTGAGCAGCATGTTAAGGGTGCCGGGCCAGGCCGGGGGCCGAGGGATTCGATAAGGGGTAGAGGGTCTTGGGGGTGGTCAGGGGCTCCCCCCCCTCCATGGTCTGGGGGGCAGGAGCTGTGGGAGGGCACTTTTGGGGGCCCTGCAGTCCCAGAGTGGCCCCGGGGATTAGCGGGGGGCTGGGAGCAGCCCAGTCTGCTTCTTTCGCCCCAGCCATGTTGCTCGGGGTAGGGGGTTTGGGGGAAGGGATCCCCCCTGCACTCACCAGAAGCGGAGCAGCCCGGCCCCAGTCCGTTCCACTCCACTAGCTCCCAGCCACTGCGTTAAGCTTCCTGCCACAGGTGAGTACGAGGGCCATTCTTTCCCCAGCCTCCCCGCGCTCGCCCGCACGGGAAGCGGAGCGCCATGGCTGGGAGGTGGCAGAGTGGAGCGGGCTGGGGTCGCAGCGCTCCGCGTCCTGCCACAGGTGAGTATAGAGGGTATCCTTTCCCCAACCTCCCCGCACTCACCAGCATCAGAAAGCGGAGCAGCCAGGCCCCAGCCAGCTCCACTCTGCCAGCTCCCAGCCATGGCGCTCCACTTCCCGCTGCAGGTGAGTGCAGGATCTTGCCCCAGCCGTTCCCCAGTGACACGGCTGGGGCCAGGGCAAGGAAAGCGGAGCAGGCTGGGGCCGTGTTGGTCCGCTTCCCACCGCATCCTTTCCCCAACCTCCCCACACTCACTGATGGTGGGAAGCGGAGTGCCGTGGCTGGGAGCTGGCGGAGTGGAGTGGACTGGGGCTGGGCTACTCCACTTCCCACTGCTGCTCGTGAGTGCCTGTGAGGGGGTGGAGGGTGGGTGGATAGGGTTCGGAGCAGTCAGGGGACAGAGGGGTTGAGTAGGGGGTTGGGGTCCTGGCAGTGATTAGGGATGTGGGTCTCTGGAGGGGGCGGTCAGAGAACAAGGAACGGGGGGCGGGGGCAAAGCAAGTTGGATATAACATCGTCTCACCTATAACGTGGTGAGATTTTTTGTCTCCTGAGGACCACGTTATGTCGGGGTAGAAGTGTAGAACAATAATAATTCCTTAATTACTGCTTATTGTCAGAAAGGGGTTGATGTGCTTATTTTTTTAAAATGAACTCCCAACACAAATGATTTTGAACAGTTGATGTGTGATGTTTTCCTCTACAGCTTAGAACAAACTTCCAAATCAATGATTTCGTTGCCATAAATCAGTGTAAAATGTTTAAAATATCAAGGCCATGTGACTGGTTATTGGGGGGGGGGGAGAGAGAGAGTGTGTGTGTGTGTGTGTGTGTAGATTTGAAAGGACACTGTTCGCTATCCTCTCATAGATATTTAAAAACGTCATTATTTTGTTAAAGCTACAAAAGTGTTGGTTGCAGAAAAGTATTTTAAATCCTGCTTGGTAGACTTGTGGAGAAGAGATATCTACACAGTTTGTTCCTTTGACTTTTAGGGGTTGGAGAATACAGTGGAGCATTGTGCCTGAAGTTTCTGAGCCCATTGTAAGTCTTTAATCCTCATTTTGCACTGCATGTTGTAATGCTATTCCAAAACACACACAAATGCCTATGTGAAAATTGTCCTTTCAAAGTCTTTTCCCATTTTTAATCATTCAGTTTGGGAGAGTGTAAAAATATACAGCTATTGCTGCACTTCTGTCTTTCTTGCAGTTTTGAAGCCAGCATTGGTTGTGGGTTTTTTTTTTTGTTTTGGGATTTTTTGTTTGTTTTGTTTTTTACTGGAAAATGTTGGCAGTTTCATCATAAATGAAAGTGTAAACTGAATTTCTGGTTTAAACTGAGATTTGAGATAAATCTCATAGTTGAATCCAATGGACTTTTCAGTTCAGGAAACCGTGCTTATACTGCTGTTTAAATTCCACTGTAACAGTGTGAAGCTGTCAGTAGCTTTCAGCCTGTGAAAATTAATATTGATTTGATTTAAACAGCCCAAAAATTTACACTATCTGCAAGAGTTCTTGGAAACAACTATTGATAATCGATAAAGAGCTATTTTAATTAAAAACCTTTTCAGTGAAATTTATTGAGGATTTTGGGGTTCCAGGGAAAACCTTGAGGTCTTAAATGACAAAAGATTTTTATTTTTATCATAAGTTTCTAGACATACAACTTTACTAAATAGTTTTTAAACAGAAATGTAAATGACTAGTATTTAGAGCAGGAAGGGCATCAAATTTGCACAACATTTATATGGGTCAGAGGAGAGCAATTTGTTAGCTACTGCTAATATAAATCATGGCTAGCAGCAGAAGAAATAAAACCCATAAGTGGAATGTAATAAATTTAGAGTGCACACTTGGTGGCTTTATTGTATATTAAATATTTTTGTTTGTCACTAGCAGCTTTCTAAAATATAAAGAGCAGTGACAAAGCTGAAAGTTAAATTTAATTGGATTTTTTTTGTCTTGTCCAAGGAACCTCCAAAAGAAGACTTGACGGTGTCAGAAAAGTTTCAGCTTGTTCTAGATGTGGCACAAAAAGCACAGGTACTGTACTCCATTCAGACTTTGTCCGTGTTTCCTGAGTGAAGAGAGGATACATCTTGAAAGAGCTCCGTGTACAGTGTGTGAAAATGGGTCAGAACAAACTAATTTACCTTGTAATCTCTTGTACCCTTCTATATTTAAAAGACATACCCTGTAATGGAGAGGTATGAATCATGCTAAACAGCTTTAGATTTTATGAAAACAGCATGCTGAAGTAGATAAGAAAACCTCAAATAAAATATAAAAAGTGTGACAAAGTTCCTCCTCTACCTTGGGGGTCCTGCGCTTATTGACAGATTTGCTCACCTCAGTGATCTTCCCCACAGTCTGGATCAGCTCCTCCTGTGTCTGATCAGGAGTTGGGAGGTTTGGGGGGAACCTGGGCCCACCCTCTACTCCAGGTTCCAGACCAGGGCCCTGTGGATTGCGGCTGTCTGTAGTGCCTCTCGTAACAGCTGCATGACAGCTACAACTCCCTGGGCTACTTCCCCATGGCCTCCTCCAAACACCTTCTTTATCCTCACCACAGGACGTGGGGTATGTTCTACAGTAGACTCTTCTTGGACTGGAAAGGTGTCTCTTATCTTGGCAAGACAGTCGTGGGGCCAGGTGGGGGGGGATAATCGTCCATGTTGTGTTGTATGCGACACGACTACTACTAAGCCTATCGTTGGTGCGGTGGCGAGGAATATGAATAAAAGCCGAGCGGGTGATGTGGAGGCAGTGCTTTTCTTTATTTTCTAGACGTCAAGCGCCAGTCTCAAAGGTTGATTCCGCGGGCGGCCATGAAGCTGGGTCTTGGTGCGGTAGTTGCGGGTCGAGGATCAGACCTTGGACGCGAAGGGAGATGGCTGGGAATTCCTTGACGTCTCGCTCAGTCGGCATGTGGGCACTCAGACTTGCTCACACCCCGTCGGTATGTAGGGGGTGAATGCTCGATCTTTCTCGTGTTGTTCGGACGCGTGACGGTCAACGGGCTGGGTAGAGGATGCCACCACTCCACATTCGGTGACTTTTTTATGGCCCCCTGTCACTGGAACTCATCGCCCCTGTCTCGCTTTAGCATTTGTGAACGGCGCGCCCAGGAATAACTGTAACTCGACTCACATACTTCTAACTATACGCCTAATCGGTCGCCATATCGAAGTGGTGGGAGCGCATGCAAATCTTCGTAGGGTGACGAAGCTTCGTGGGCCAGCTTATATCTGCCCTGATCCCAAAGGCCGGTGTTGATGTAGTGGGTGCTCTCAGGTGGGTGAGACGGTGTACTTGAGGGGTTTTAGCTCGCTGGGAACCAATACTGCCCTGTTGGGCATGAGAGAGACTCGTAGAACACATTATACTTCGAGTGCGCAGGTACTCTGATGGCAGAGCTTGATTGCGCTTCGTTGCGTTTTTGGTTGGAAATCTTTTCTCACCTGTTATTCTATGAACTTCTCCATCTGTTGCCCACAGAAAGTTGCGGGATTCTATTACGTCATCTGGCCTGGCAAACAGCAGCTACAACCAGAGAGAGAGGTTGGCCGACGGGAAAATTTCTGCGAGTGGGACTATTTTCATCCCGTCCATTCATCACGGGCGAGTTCCTCTGGGCAGACCACTGGCCTTGACCTTCGAGGAGCCTGGAGTGTCTCCACCGCTGGGTTCTGCATCATGATCGCATCAGGTTCCTTCGTTAGTCTATGAATAACTGAGCCGGTATTTTTCATTGGTTGTCACACACAATTTACTGCAGTTATGTATCCCTGTGGTCCTTTTTATACGCTGCGTGTGGGTGTGCCTTGAGGCAGTGAGCTGGGCCGTCGGCACCACTTCATGGATACCCAAGGAACCAAGA
>NC_133769.1:33158783-33211015 GCF_003597395.2 Chelonoidis abingdonii
ACCTCTGTACCCCACTGGTCTGGGTCTGTCACATATCCCTCCCCCCTGCTCAACATCAAGGGGTTGGGCAGCTTCGGAAGCCAGGCAGTGCACACGTGACAAGGCATCGGCATTGCCATGACGGCTCCCTGCTCTGTGTTGCACATAGAACTGGAAAAGTTGGAGGGATAAGAACCACCTGGTCACTCTTGTGGTGTTCTCTTTGTTCCGCTGTAACCATTGAAGAGGGGCATGATCGGTCACGAGGACAAATCTGCACCCGAGCAAGTAGTAGCGCAATGCTTCCATGGCCCATTTTACGGCGAGGCACACTCTCTCCACCACTGCATGTTTTTGTTCCCTCAGAAGGAGTTTCTTACTGAGGTAGAGAATTGGGTGTTCCTCCTCCCCGACCATCTGTGATAGAACGGCCCCCAAGCCTACTTCTGATGCATCTGTCTGCAGGATAAATTCCTTGGTGAAACGAGGGGCTATCAGTACGGGGTTACTGCAGAGGGCAGTCCGTAGGTCTGTGAATGCTTCCTCTGCTGCATCAGACCATCTCACCAGATCAGATCCACGGGCTTTCACTAGGTCTGTCGAGGCTTGCTCTTGTGGCAAAGTGGGAGATAAATTGTCAGTAATACCCTACTACACCTAGGAATGCCTGGACTTGTTTCTTGCGACGTGGTTGGGGCCAATTTTGGATGCCCTCCAACTGGTTCACTTGGGGTTTTATCAGACCTTTTCCCACAATGTAGCCAAGATATGTGGCCTCTGTAAACCCTACAGCGCACTTGGCAGGGTTTGCTGTAAGGCCAGCTTGCCTGAAGGTATCAAGGACTGCCTCCACCTTCTCTAGGTGGGTTTCCCAGTCTGGGGTATGAATGACCACATCGTCCAAGTAGGCAGCAGCATAACTGTTATGCGGGCGTAATAGCTTGTCCATGAGGCGCTGGAAAGTTGCTGGGGCCCCCTGTAGTCCAAAAGGAGGACAGTATATTGAAAAAGACGCTCTGATGTAGAGAACACAGTCTTTTCCTTTGCATCTTCTGCAAGGGGAATCTGCCAGTACGCCTTTGTCAAGTCTAGAGTAGTCAAATACCGGGCATTACCCAGACGGTTCACTACCGTGTCTATGCGAGGTATGGGGTATGCGTCAAACTGAGATACTTCGTTTAGTCGCCGGAAGTCGTTGCAAAACCTTGTGGTGCCATCAGGTTTGGGCATCAGCACAATTGGGCTGGAGCACTGTCTGTGGGATTCTTCGATGATCCCCAACTCAAGCATTATTTTTACTTCTGCTTTTATTTCCTCCCTTTTGGCCGCTGGCACCCGATAGGGCCTCATTGTTGTTCTGGCCCCAGGGTTCATGACGATGTGGTGATATGTCTCGGTTGTTCGACCCGGTTTTGTTGAGAACACATCTTGGTTCCGGAAGATCATCTCAGACACCTCATTCTTCTGGTCTGGTGTTAAATGGGGAGACACTCTCACTTGTTTAGAAGGCTTGTTTTCCCGAGTTAGGTCTTTTTGGACAGTTATGCACGCCTCTTGTGCATGCCAGGGTTTCAGAAGGTTGATGTGATAAATCTGTTCTTGTTTTCGGTGTCCTGGCTGCTGCACCTTGTAGCTTACTTCCCCCACGGGTTCAACCACCTCATAGGGTCCCTGCCATTGGGCCAGAAGCTTGCTTTCTGCTGTGGGTACCAACACCATGACCCGATGCCCTGGTTGGAACTGTCGGACTTTTGCCTGGCGATTGTAGTGGGTTCTCTGGGCCTCCTGTGTCTTTTCCAAATGTTCCCGTACAATAGAAGTGACTCGGGCTATCCGGTCTCGCATCTGTATTACATGTTCTATTATATTTCTCCCCTCGTTGGGTTCCTCTTCCCAGATCTCTTTGGCGATATCTCGTATGCCACGGGGGACATGCCTGTATAATAACTCGAAGGGGGAAAACCCAGTTGAGGCCTGAGGTACCTCCCAGATAGCGAACATAAGATAGGGTAGTAGGGTGTCCCAATCCTTCCCGTCCCGACTTACCGCCTACCGTATCATAGTCTTGAGGGTTCGGTTAAACCTTTCTACCAACCCATCAGTCTGCGGATGGTAGACAGAACTTCTCAGGTGTGTATATGGAGCAGAGACAGAGGTCCTTCATTAGCTTTGACATAAATGGGGTTCCTTGGTCTGTTAATATCTCCTTTGGTAGCCCCACTCGGGCAAAGATCCCCACCAGCTCTTTGGCTATTGTTTTAGAGGCTGTGTTCCGCAGGGGGACGGCTTCTGGGTAGTGAGTAGCATTGTCCAAAAACAACAAGTATATATTGGTGGCCCCGAGCCGTCTTTTCCAGGGGTCCCACTAGATCCATGGCCATTCGCTCAAAGGGGACCTCTATGATGGGAAGGAGTTCTAAAGGTGCCCTCAGGTGGGACGGGGACTGTGCAGCTGACACTCCGGGCAGGACGCACAGTACCTTCGCACTTCTTCATCTACGACAGTTCTTCTGGCCCAGAACACGACTCGTGCCAGGGTCTTCTCTACCCTCAAATGCCCTCCAAAAAGATGACTATGAGCAAGACTTAATACAGCGTTCTGGTGTTTTTGAGGTACTAGGATCTGCTGTACCTTCTGCCCCTGTACTTGTGTAACCCGGTATAGGAGATTCTTCTTCATTATGAAGTAGGGTCCTGGTCCCTGGTTTTTCCTTTCCACGGGGACCCCATTTATTTCAGTCAACTTCTTCCTAATGTTGTTGTACCTTGGGTCTTCAGCCTGGTCCCATCGAAAATTTCCTCTCCCGGGGCTAATCTGCCATCTCTGCAACAAGATCTAGGGGCCCAGTCTCTATTGCCTCTACTGGTTCAGAAGCGTAGATGGGGTCAACTTGGGTGCTCTCCCATCCTGGGTGCCTCCTTTTCAGCTGCTCAGTCCACTTACCAACAGAGAGCAAACCCCAGCTGGCTTTGAAGTCAGTATTGGGTTCCCAAGGCCTTAGCTGCCCTCCTTCCTTTGACTTTCCTACCTGTCTGAATGGAATAAATCTGGGGATATTCATTCAAGAAGACTGAGGTTGACAGTCTAACTGTGGATGCCTCACTAACTTCAGGTTCCCTTTTCCCCAATCCTTCTACTGGGAAGTAAGTTTCTCAAAACCCTGGGAAGTCCCTCCCTAGTAAGCACTGGGTAATGGGAGTTTAGGGACTACACCTGCTGCTACTCAGTAAGTTCCGAATCTCAATTTTTACTGGGATGGTGGGTATAACAACTGTCGCCATAAGATGCGTATATCCCTGTACGCTTAGCCCACAGCAGCTGACTACACTTGACGAGCCTTCCCGAGACAAGCGTGAAAGCACTCCCCGAATCAAACCCAGTGCTTAGACCTCTACCGCTATTTAGTTTCACTGGGCTGGTGTAACAATGTGAGGTTTTAGTGAGACCCCCCCAGGTGGAATCTAGGGAGCATGGTATCCAGTGCCCAGTCAAAACTGTACTGGCTCTCGATTGGACGTGTGCAGTCCGTAATGTCCCACTCCCGCAGGCATAAACATCTGTATGGAGCTGGTCATTCCCATCTCTTGGTTTGGGCAACTAACAGCAATGATCCTCTTCTCCCTCCGTGCTCCAACATTTGTGGCCTCTGGTGGGCCTCAAACCGCCATCGTCCTTTTCCACCTGGCCCTCTGGTGGCACCAGTCACCTGAGCTCTAGAGCCTTGGTGCTGCTAGTTTAACACTGGGTGCCCCTTCCTTATGGTTGGTCAGCTCCCATCGCCGTCCTTACGCAATCTCTAACAGCCACCTCATCATAGGTGGAGGGTTCATTCTGGCTTACCCGGCCACAAGTCTGGTGGTAAAGATCCCCTAATGTAATCGGTCATGACGCAGAAACCTCTAGTATCTCTTCCAGACTCTGGGATTCCATTAGCAACCACTATTGTGTGAGATGGATTGAGGTCATACAATTGAACAGCGGGGTTTTTGGTTTTCCTGGCATCCTCATGATAGTTGGTCCCGCACTGTGGTCGTTATCCCAGATCTGCCAAGATCTCTGCTTCAAGCTGGGCGCAGTCTGCGGCAGGCCTCTTCAAGGCAGATCAAGTAAGTCTTCTTCTGTGTGTCTTCTCTTCCCACACAAAGAAGGGGCAAAAGATGCCAGACCACTGATCTCGAGGCCAGGCCTCCGTAAGGGCTGTCCTCTCAAAGGCCAGAAGGTATGCCTCCAACAAAGATCCTCACCGCTTCATTTTCTGCAGCATGGCTGGCCCGTAATGATCGCGATCCATCAATGGCCAGCGATCAGCTCTGTAAGGGGTCTTTACCTGGTTTAGCCAGTTCCTGGCAACAAGCTCGGTCTTGAGAAGCTGGTCCATCAGCAGGCGATTAGTTCTTCCTGCAGCCGTACTGCCTCCTGTTGGGGCGGCTGCCTGGACAGGGTAGCCTCCTGCTCGGCTGCTGTAGAGCTTTATCAATGCCCGTACTAGTCATCCATTGTGGTGAAAAAAGAAATAAACCCTCCTTACCTTTTAAAAAAAAAAAAAAAAAAAAAAAAATCACCCCCTGCTGGCTGCTCTGTGCACAACCAAATCCCCGACACCAGTTGTGAACAAAGTTCCTTCTCTACCTGGGGGTCCTGCTCTTGTGCAGATTTGCTCACACACAGTGATCTCCCCACAGTCTAGATTAACTCGCCTTATGTCTGAATCAAGGAGTGGGGAGGTTTGGGGGGAATCCCCGGGCCCCGCCCTCACTACTCCGGGTTGAAGCCAGGGCCCTGTGGGATTGCAGCTGTCTATAGTGCCTCTTGTAACTGCTGCATGACAGCTACAACTCACTGACTACTTCCCGCATGGCCATGCCTACCAAACACCTTCTTTATCGTCACCTACAGGACCTCCCTCCTGGTGTCTGATAATGCTATGTACTCCTTAAATCTACAAGCAGCACACCGTTCTGCACTCTCCGCTCCCTTGTGCCTCTTGCTCGCCAGCTACTCACATGCACTTCCCTCCTCCCTGGCTCCTCCCTGTCTGACTGGAAGTGAGCTCCTTTTTAAGAACGCCAGGTGGCCTGATTAGCCTGCCTTGATTGGCTGCAGGTGAAATCTAAATCAGCCTGTCCTGCCTGAATTGGGTTCAGCAGGTTTCCTGATGACTGTAGTGGCAGCCCCCTGCTCTGGTCACTCAGGGAACAAAAACTACTCATCCATGATCAGAGTATATTTCCCTCTACCAACTCCTGTACCCCACTGGTCTGGGTCTGTCACAAAAAAAAATCCACATAACAAATTGCCATAAAAGTGAAACTTCCTGCCATCCAGCAATAATATTAGCCCAGAATAGTAAAATAATAACCCCTCTAGTGCCTCACCATCTTCAAACCACCATCCTTTATTTATTTAAAAAAAAAAAGGCTGGAATAGATGGCCTTCTTGGGAAAGGTTAATGACTTAACCAACACATTAAATGCCACCTAGTAGTTAAATGCATCCACGCTCTGTTCTGGCTACTTTGGTGACAAGTGAATTTTAACAAAACTTGATTAAAAAGTGAGCTGCTGCATTCTGCAACTAGCTTATTTAACTGTAACTAGTGATCCCAAGATGTTAGACCACAAATGTTGCAGTATTGTGTTCCTAGATGACACGGACGTGCGTTCATTTTAAGGCAGTCTGATATTTCCTCCTAAATGTCTTTGCCAATCCAGCTTTAGACTGATAATACTGACACTCCTTATCTTTCCATCTTGCCACCCTCATCTGCTCACCGCATTCTCTTGTGATTGTTGAACACACTACGTCTGTCATGTAATCTTAAGCCTGAAGGGAATTCATCAACTCCCCCTCCTCTTGCCCAACACCTTTCCAGGCAGTGTCCAAAATTCACTACCTTTCACACCACACCGCTATGGTCTGACCAACTAAAATTCACATTCATGCCTCATCATCTCCAGCGACTTCCCCTGAATCTAACTGACACCTACATCAACACCCTCTGTTCTGTACAAAACAGGGCTGCTTAAGATAATTTGTGGCTCATTGTTTTCTCATAAAATTTGAATCAATAGAAATCAGGTTTGGAAGGACCCTCAGAGAATATACTAGTCCAACTCCCTGCTCAAGCAGGAACCAATCCCAGCTAAACTAATGCTCTGCCACTGTTTCCCACTTTCATCCCCTAACTGCGATCAAGTGAAGTTTGGTGTCTTCTTCCAGTTTCCTGTGTTAAATAATATAATAAACTTCCCAAAATTCAGTCCCATCCAAAACCTAAGCTAGATTCAGATCCGCTGGTTTTGTCTAACTACATAGTTTCTTGACTTACTCCATTGATTTTCATTTAAAACTGCACACCAGGATACACACATTTCGCAAGCAAACAATAAAATTAAGCAAATTCCTTTTCAACTTACTTTAAATAACGCAGTGGATAAAAGGTCAGAAATTTGGCAGAAACAAGGTATACAGAAAAATGAAATCCCTGAATGCTGATTAATAAATTTTAAAGGAAAACGATGCATGTGTTAATAGCGCATATTTCATAATTCTCTAGATTTTTAACTAAAGCCAGGAGAAACTAATGGTTTGCTTTTCAAGATTCACTTAACATAGAAAATAACTTCGATTTCCCACCAGTTTCAGTTTATACTGCAGGCAAAATGTATATTGTAAATTAACTGTCTCTTTAGCTTTTAAAATGCAGAACCATATTTGGCAAAAGGCAACATATTGGAAAAAATCAAGAAGTAGGTTTTATATTTTCTTTTTTCCTAATAAAAACATTGAACAACCTCTAACAAGCCGAAAAAATAAAAATTACTGTAACAATTATTTCTGTTTTTGTGTTTAAGCATGTTTCCATGTGGGTCCAGCAGAAACAACACAGAAGCTATATATTGTTCTAAACGTGGCAGCTTTTTATTTGCAATCCTGCTTCTTTCCCTACAGGATTAGGGCTTGCAATGGTAAAAATTACATATATAAGTTTGATAATCACAGGAATAAGACATAGCTCTTACATCTAGAATTGTTTCTTGAAAGAACTTTTGTCCATCCTCCTTCAAAAACTAAGTCCATACATTAAAGCACCATATTTACGAAAGCATCAAGCATGGTTCTTGGCAGCGTGTTAAGATGCACCAAAAAGAAATAAAGGCCAATCCTGCCCCATGAGGTGCACAATCTAAAGACAGAAATAGGCAGTGTAACGCAAGGAGACCTAGTTGAATGGTTAACTTTGGGAATGGGGAGCATGTACAGAATTAGGCATGGTGGTGATGTACCATTGACATGGGTTAGAGCATGGTTTCAAACTTTTTCTGGCGACCCAGTTGAAAAAAATTGATGCCCATTGACCCAACAGATCATGGATGAGAGGTTTGGGGGGAGGGGCTCAGGAAGTGGGGGCAGAAGGGTTGGGGTGTGGGAGAGGGTCAGGACTCTGGGCTGGGAATAGCAATCCGGGGTCGTCCAGGAATGGGGGGGTTGGTACAAGGAAAGGGCTCTGTTTTGTGGGGGGGTAGGCTGGGGCAGGGGTTTGGGGCATAGTCCAAACAACAAGTATATATTGGTGGCCCTGAAGCCGTCTTTCTCCAGGGTCCCCACTAGGTCATTGGCTATTCGCTCAAAGGGGACTTTCTATGATGGGAAGGGGTACTAAAGGTGCCCTCAGGTGGGGACAGGGGACTGTGCAGCTGACACTCCGGGCAGGACGCACAGTACCTCAGCACTGCTTCATGTACTCCGGGTCCAGAAGAACCGTTGTAGGACTCGTGCCAGGTCTTCTCTACCCCAAATGCCCCCAAAAAGATGACTATGAGCAAGACTTAAATACCAGCATTCTGGTGTTTTTGAGGTCCTCGGAATCTGCTGTACCTTCTGCCCGTTGTACTGGTGCAACCTGGTACATAAGAGATTCTCCCCCTTCATTATGAAATAGGGTCCTGGTCCCTGGGTTTTCCCTTCCACGGGGACCCATCTATTCAGTCACCTCCTTAACCTAATGTTGTCGTACCTTGGGTCTTCAAGCCTTGGTCCGCATCCAAAATTTCCTCTTCCCGGGCTAATCTGCCCAAGATTCTAGGGCCCAGTCTCTGTTGGCCTCTACTGGTTCAGAAGCGTGGTTAGGGTGGGGGTCAGACTTCGGGTGCTTCTCCCTCTGGTGGCCTCCTTTTCAGCTGCTTGGGTCCGCCTACCCTACGAGAGCTTGACCCTCTGGGCTTTGGGTCAGTATTCGGGTTCCAAGGCCTTAGACTGCCCTCCTTTCCCTTTTGACTTTCTACCTGTCTGGAAACCCTGTGGATGGAAAATAATCTGGGGATATTTCAGAGAAGACTAGGGGTTGACAGTCTACTGTGAAAATGCCTCACTAACTTCAGGGTTCGCCTCTTTCTCCAATCCTCCTACTGCGTTGGAGTAAGTTTCTAAACCCTGGGAAGTCCCTCCCTATAAGCACTGGGTATGGGAGTTTAGGGACTACACCTGCTGCTACCTCAGTAGAGTTCCCCTGAATCTCAATTTTTACTGGGATGGTGGGGTAATAACCAACTGTCCCATAGATGCGTGTTATCCCTGTACGCTTAGCCCACAGCAGCTGACTACACTTGACGAGCTTCCCCGAGACAAGCGTGAAAGCACTCCCCGAATCAACCAGTGCCTTAGTCTCTACCTCATTTAGTTTCACTGGTCTGGTGTACAAATGTGAGGTTAGTGAGACCCCCACAAGGTGGATTAGGGAGCATGGGTCTGCCCAGTTGCCCAGGTTACACTGTACTGGCTCCTCAGCATTGGGACGCTGTGCAGTCGTATGTCCCCACTCCCCGCAGGCATAACATCTGTATGGAGCCCTAGGCATTCCTCAGTCTCTTGGTTTGGGCAATCTAACAGCATGATCCTCTTCTCCCTCCGTGCTCCAACTCTTTGTGGCCTCTGGTGGGCCTTCAACCCCTCTCCTTTTCCACCTGGGCCCTCCTGGTGGCCCAGTCACCTGAGCTCTAGAGCTTGGTGCTGCTAGTTTAACCTGGGGTGCCCCTTCCTTAACTGGTTGGGTCAGCTCCCTCGCCGTCCTTCGCCTCTCTACCAGTGCAACAACCTCATCATAGGTGGAGGGTTCATTCTGGCTTACCCAGGCACGAAGGTCTGGTGGTAGTCCCCTCATGTATCGGTCAATGACCAGAACCTCTAGTATCTCTTCCAGACTCTGGGATTCCATTAGCAACCACTATTGTGTGAGATGGATGAGGTCATACAATTGAGACCGCGGGGTTTTGTTTTCCTGGAACCTCCACTCATGATACCGTTGGGCCCGCACTGTGGTCGTTATCCCAGATCTGGCCAAGATCTCTGCTTTCAGCTGGGCGCAGTCTGCTGCAGCCTCTTCAGGCAGATCATAGTAAGCCTTCTGGGCCTCCCCACACAAGAATGGGGCAAGGATGCCAGACCACTGATCTCGAGGCCAGGCCTCCCGTAGGGCTGTCCTCTCAAAGGCCAGAAGGTATGCCTCCACAAGATCCTCCCGCTTCATTTTCTGCAGCCAATGGCTGGCCCGTATGATCTGCGTCCCATCATGGCCGCGATTCAGCTCTGTAAGGGTCTTTACCTGGTTTACCAGTTCTGGCAACATAGCTCGGTCTTGAGAAGCCTGGTCCATCAGCAGGCGATTAGTTTCTTCCTGCAGCCGTACTGCCTCCTGTTGGGCGGCTGCCTGGACATGGGTAGCCTCCTGCTCGGCTGCTGTAGCTTGTATCAATGCCCGTACTAGGTCATCCATTGTGGTGAAAAAAGAAATAACCCTCCTTTACCTTTTAAAAAAAAAAAAAAAAAAAAAAAAAATCACCCTCCTGCTGGCTGCTCTGTGCCACCAAATCCCCCGACACCATAACAAAGTTCCTCTCTCTAAACCGGTGGGGGTCCTGCTACTTGTCACGATTGCTCACACACAGTTGGATCATTAGCCTCCCAGCGTACGATATAACCCCTATGTCTGAATCAAGGGTGGGGAGGTTTGGGGGGAACCTGCCGGCCCGCCCTCACTACTCCGGGTTGAAGCCCAGGCGCCCTGTGGGTCTGCAGCTTCTATAGTGGCCTCTTGTAACTGCTGCGCGATGGACAGCTACAGCGACTCCTGGCTACTTCCCCATGGCCATGGGGCGCCTCCAAACACACTTTCTTTATCAGTCGACCGTATGCAGACCTGCGCCTCTCTGGTGTCTGATAATGTCTTAGTACTCCTCTGAGAATCTACAGCAGCACACCTTCCTGCACTCTCCGCTCCTTGTGCCTCTGCCTCGCCAGCTACCTCACATGCACATTTCCTCCTCTGGCTCCTCCCTGTCTGACTGGAGTGAGCTCCTTTTTAAACCCAGGTGGCCTGATTAGCCTGCCTTGATTGGCTGCAGGTGATCTAATCAGCCTGTCTGCCTGAATTGGTTCTAGCAGGTTCCTGATGACTGTAGTGCAGCCCCTGCTCTGGTCACTCAGGGAACAGAAAACTACTCATCCAGTGATCAGTATATTTGCCCTCTACCAGACACCTGTACCCCACTGGTCTGGGTCTGTCACAAAAGAAATAAAATCCAGCATACAAATTGCCATAAGTGAACTTCCTGGCCATCCAGGCCAATAATATTAGCCCAGAATAGTAAAATAATAACTCCCTATAAGTGCCCACCATCTTCAACCACCATCCTTTATTTATTTAAAAAAAAAGGCTGGAAATAGATGGCCTTCTGGGAAAGGTTAATGACTTAAACCAACACATTAAATGCCACCTAGTAGTTAATATGCATCCACGCTCTGTTCTGGGCTCCTTTGGTGCAATGTGATCTTTACGAAAACTTGATTAATAAGTGAGCTGCTGCATTCTGCACTAGCTTTATTTAACTGTAACTAGTGATCCCAAGATGTTAGACCCATGTTGCAGTATTGTAGTCCTGAGATGACACGGACGTGCAGCTTCATTTAGGCAGTCTGATATTTCCTCCTAAATGTCTTGCCATCATCTTTAACTGATAATACCTGAACTCCTTATCTTTCATCTTGCACCCTCTCTGCTCACCGCATTCTCTGTGATTGTTGAACACACTACCGTCTGTCATGTATCTTAAGCCTGAAGGGAATCATCAACTCCCTCCTCCTCTGCCAACACCTTTCAGGCAGTGTCCAAATTCTACTACCTTTTCACCCACACCGCTATGGTCTGACAACTAAAATTCACATTCATGCCTCATCATCTCCAGCGACTTCCCCTGATCTACCTGACACCTACATCAACCCCTCTGTTCTGTACAAAACAGGGCTGCTAAGATAACTTTTGTGGCTCATTGTTTTTCTCATAATATCTTGAATCATAGAATATCAGGGTTGGAAGGACCCTCAGGAAGTCATCTAGTCCAACTCCCTGCTCAAAGCAGGACCAATCCCCAGCTAAAACTAATGCCTCTGCCCTGTTTCCCACTTTCTCCCCTACTGCATCAAGTTGAAGTTTGGTGTCTTTCTTCCAGTTCCTGTGTTATATAATATAATAAACACTTCCCAAAATTCCAGTCCCATCCA
Source organism: Chelonoidis abingdonii (assembly GCF_003597395.2). Taxonomy (NCBI): domain Eukaryota; kingdom Metazoa; phylum Chordata; order Testudines; family Testudinidae; genus Chelonoidis; species Chelonoidis abingdonii. The sequence goes on from NC_133769.1 coordinate 33,170,320, forward strand.
AAACCTACTAGTTCAGATCCGCTGTGTTGTCTACTTACATAGTTTCTTTTGACTTCTCCATTGATTTCATTTAAAACTGCCACCAGGATACACACATTTTTCCAGCCATAACAATAAAGTTAAGCAATTCCTTTCACTTACTTTAAATAACCAGTGATAAATAGGTCAGAAATTGCAGAACAAGGTATACAGCAAAATGGAAATCCCCTGAATGCTGATTAAATAAATTTTAAAGGGAAAACGTGCATGTTGTTAATAGCGCATATTTCATAATTCTCTAGATTTTTAACTAAAGCCAGGAGAAACTAAGTGGTTGGCTTTCAAGATTCACTTAACATAGAAAATAACTTCGCTTTCCACCAGTTTCAGTTATCTGCAGGCAAAATGTATATTGTAAATTAACTGTCTCTTGCTTTTAATGCAGAACCTATTTGGCAAAATGGCAGACATATTGGAAAAAATCAAGAAGTAGGTTTATATTTTTCTTTTTTTCCTAAATAAACCATTTGAACAACCTCTAACAAGCCGAAAATAAAATACTGTAACAATTATTTCTGTTTTGTGTTTACAGCTTGTTCATGTGGGTCCAGCCAGAAACAACACAGAAGCTATATATTGTTCTATGGGCAGCTTTTATTGCATCCTGCTTCTTTCCCTACAGGATTATAGGGCTTGCAATGGGTAAAAATTACATATATAATGTTTATATCACAGGATAGACATAGCTCTTTACATCTTAGAATTTGTTTCTTGAAAGACCTTTGTCATCCTTCCTTCAAAACTTAAGTCCATACATTAAAGCACCATATTTACGAAAGCATCAGCATTGTTCTTGGCACTGTGTAAGATGCACAGAATAAAGGCACAATCCCTGCCCCATGAGGTGCACAATCTAAAAGACAGAATAGGCAGTGTACCAGGAGACCTAGTGAATGGTAACTTTGGGAAGTGGGGAGCATGTACAGAATAGGCATGGTGGTGATGTACCATTGACATGGGTTAGAGCAGTGGTTTTCAAACTTTTTTTCTGGGGACCCAGTTGAAAAAAATTGATGCCCATGACCCAACAGATCATGGGATGAGAGGTTTGTGGGGGAGGGGCTCAGGAGTGGGGGCAGAGGGTTGGGGTGTGGGAGAGGGTCAGGACTCTGGGCTGGGGATGCAATCTCTGGGGTCGGTCCAGGAATGGGGGGTTGGGGTACAGGAAGGGCTTCTGGGTTTGTGGGGGGGTTAGGGCTGGGGCAGGGGTTTGGGACGTAGGGTTGTGGCACGGACTTAACTCCGGTGGCTCCTGATCAGTGGCGCAACCTGGGTGCACAGGCAGGCTTCCTGCCTGTCCTGACACCACAGATGCGGCCATCAACAGGTCCAGTTCCTAGGCAGAGGTGCAACTCTCTCCCATAGGCATCGGACTCTCCTCATCCCACCCCCACAGCTCCCGTTGGCCAGTTTCTGGCCATTGGGAATGCAGAGCCAGTGCTCGGGGTGGGGGCAGCACGCAAAGCCCCATGGCCCCTGCCTAGAAGCTGGATCCGCTGCTGGCCGCTTCCAGGGTGCAGCGCGGTGTCAGAAAAGGTAGGCACTAGCCTTCCTTAGCTGGGCAGCACTGCCGATAGGACTTTTAATGTCCCAGTCGGTGGTGCTGACCAGAGCAAGGCGACCCAGCGCCTTGCATGCGCGACCCACGGTTTGAAAAACACAGGGTTAGAGTTTGAAGGCCTCTCAGATTTTCAGGAAGTATATAAAACAGTGCCAACCTGGGATGTAAGTATGAGGCATGGCGGGCAGCAGGGAAGAAGTAATGAAGCTGAGAATGGTTGGAAAAAAATGAAAGAGCAGTGACATCGTTGGTAGAACAAGGACATAATGAACAATAACAGTGGGGGCAAAGTTGTCCCTTTACATTTGTCCCTTCTTATATTAGATTGGTTTGGCCAGGGGTGGCCAGTAGAGGGATTGAATAGGAAGGAAGGCTGTGGGAGCAGTGGCCAAGGATGCGTTTTGGCTGCTGCTTTCAGTATGCTATGCTTCTGAAGTGTGTGGGTGGGTGGGTAGGGTGAGGTGAGGGGTGTGGTTTTGAAATGAGAAATCAGGAGAGAAAAGCCTCTTCTGTGTAACCATGCACTGTGAACTAGGAGTACCCACCATGCACAAGTGCTGGAATTAGGAGTGTTAGGGGTGCTGCCCTCCCTTCCCCCCACCCGGCTTGAAGTGGTTTCCATCATATACAAGCTTCACAGTTTGGTTCAATGGCTCTCAGTTCCCCCACTATCCAAATTGTTCCAGCACCCCTGCTACCATGTCTCTGTAATGAAGCTTGTGACTGTCATGTGTGCAGTTCTTAAACTATAGATAATATTTTAGATGTGGCATTGACTTTAAATTGCTACACTAGATTAGGCACCTACTACACATATTGGATCACTTTATATGGTGGCTGGAATTTTTTTCCCAATGGCTTTCAGAATGAGATTTCATTCACTCTGAAGGCTCCTTTTAAAATCATTAGTCCCTGTTAAGAGATTAGAGGTTTGAAAATACGTTCAGTAACCTAGCATAAAGGAAGAGGATCTTTTGTGTAAGATAAGAAGATATAATCAACTGTCCAAGAGCTCTGTGTTATCATTTAGATTATTAGAGGAGATTACCATTTTAATAGAAGAAGAGGCAAAAGGGCATCTCTCATGTTTCTCAGTTTTGTTCTGAAAACAGCGGATGGATATTTGAATTTTTTTAGTGCTTCTCAGCATTAAATACTAAACTTATGCAAAGAAACCAAAATTATAGCTGCAGAGATCATGCAGTTGTAGCTCTCACGTTCTCCAGTTGAATTCCTTTTGTGAGACGAGAGCATATGTGGGTGTGCTATATTTTTTATACTGTATTGATTAGAAATATAATTGCAAAAATATGGTTTATTGATGGACTTTAATGGAAAAGTGATGGAAAATCTGACAATCTTAATGCCAGTTACTGTGTTTGCTAAAAACAGATTTTTTTCAATTGTTCAGGACTTTATGCTGGAATTAAGTTTTTCCTTATTGATTTTATCTTCAAACGATGTCCAAGACTTCGAGCTAAGTATGATACTCCTTATATCATCTGGACAAATTTGCCTACAGATCCTCAACTCAAAGAAAGGTCTAATGCTACAGTGTCAAGACGGGTAAGTAAAGTTTCATGTTTTTACATATCTGGCAAAGTCCACTTTTTTTTTGTTTTTGTTTCCAGTGACTAGAGCACATTGAGGGAGGGATAATTGTTAAACCTAATTTCAGTGTTCACACTTCAATGGCAGTCTGATGTGTCTTTATTTTTAAATCTAGGGTCCCAATATTCATAAAGTGACTTGATTTTTGGTGGACAAAGAATTTTTCTTTTAGTTTAAAAAAAAAAAAAGTGTTTCAATGTTTTTATAACCAGAAAAATTACTAAAAATAAGATCTGGGTATCCATATTAGTCTGTATTTCCATCACAAATTTGCTTACGTAACAAGTAAAAGCAAGTTTTTTTTCACCATATGCCAGAAATGAATATTCAATGTGCTATCTGGTTTACCCAGATAAAGAATCACTGTGACACTTAAAAGTACCCATATGATAATAAATAGTTTAAGTTTAATAGTTTCCTTTAATAAATGATTAATAGATGGTTGTAAGACTGTTAGACATATCTGACAGAGATGATTATAAGTGCTTCAGTAAAAAACATGGTAAATGAGTATAAACCCATGGTCATAAAGAGCCGTCAACATTTTGGGCTTTAACAATTGATTAACCATTTAATAAGAGTTGTTAATGTTTTTAAAACTATACATGTACTGTTAATATAAACTGCAATCTCATTCCGCTTTGTACACCATTACTAGCACTACACGTTTTGGAATAAGAAACAATAACTTTGCTGATGCATGAAGCAGGTTGGAATGCAACATGCTTTTCCACATCTTTGAGCTTGGCAGTGTTCACAACAGTAAAACTTTGCTGAAGACTAAATGTACTTACAAGGAATACTTGCATGCTGTAGAGCTAGATAGACATAGACGTAGTGCCCTTACCGTAATATCTGAGTACTTTGACAATCATTTATATCAGTGGTTCTCAACCTGTTTTCATTTGCAGACCCTAAAATATTTCAAATAGAGGGAAGGCCCCTTTGGAAATCTTAAATATAATTTGCGAACCTCTGGGTCTGCGGACCACCGTTTTTCTGTGGTAATGACAACCTTTCACTGATCCCTTAAACATAGTCTGCAGACCCTCAGGGATCCACGGACCACAGATTGAGAACCACTGATTTATAGGACTATAATCAACCTTTAAAGGACAGTATATCTCTTCTGTTATCTGAAAGATTTTTAAAATACTAGCTTTCTAAAAGTACAGTATTTTCCAATAGATATGATTCCTCCCCTCCAGCCCCGTTTTCCCCACTTTGATAGTGTCTGGTTTCTAAATTAACCACTAGCACTCAGTAGAGAGAGGCATTGTCAGGTTTAACAGACCTGGCTGTGGATCCAGTCTGTAAAATTACTGAATGAAACCAAACGTGGTAGCCAACTTTATCCCAAACCCATCTACTCTTCACACAATCCATAAATGCGGATAAGTGTTCATGACTCAAGACTTTTCTGAATCTCTGACAGGAGGACTCATGCTCTGTTTTTAAAAGTAGTGCTAACATTAAACCAGCTGCTTGCTCCTTAAGCAAGGAGCTGAGAATGAGGACATAGTACGGTCAAAGTACTGTGAGCATAAGACTTGCACTGTACAGCCTTTTTATTCTTTCCTATCCTTTTCCACCGAGGCATCATTGTACTACAGTAACCCTAAAGGCAAGATAATAAATAGCCCATGTCTGCTTAGCTCTTTTGTAAAACTTGATTCAGTTTCAGTTACAGATCTCATTCATCTTGAATTTTTTCATCTTGTAGGGCAAAATACTGAGAGTGCCACAAACTTACAGAGAAATCAGAAGCAGCAGAGGGTAGTCAGCTGTTCCCAGGATTGTCTCTGTACAGATTAAGGGCTCGATCCTGCACAAACATGTCAGGCATGTGTGCATTACCCAGCTGGTGATGCATATTTGTGGTGAGAATGAGAATGGAGCTCTTGATATGCAATTTCTGTGAGATACGCCAGCCTGTAGAACTATGAGTTGTTCTACCAGTCAAGATACAAGAAAATAAAGTGCAAGAAAGCTTTCCAAATTCAGCTGTGCACTGCCGTGTCAGAATTCAGGCTTTGGGCTAGATCCACAAAGGCCATAGGACTTACAGTACCTAACTCTTAGGTGCCCTGCTGGCAAACAGAAGTCAGAGCCCTTACTTAGCTGCCCGAGTTCCCTTTAGAATGCATGGGGAGAGTTAAGCACCTTAGAAAGGGATTCTCAGAAGTCAGAACACTGAGTGAGGAGCCACCTAAGTTAGCCAGTAGGAAATACCAAGTCCCACCCCTCAAAGGGAATTAGGCACCTAACTCTGGGGCAGAGGGAGGTGACTCCCTGCACTCAGGATTCCCAGCTATGAATCCTCTCCTTGAGTTAGGCACCTAAGCCAGGTCAGCCCATTCTGGCAAAAAAACAAGGGGGCGGGGGTCCCCTATAGCCAGTAGCCCAGTGGTTAGAGTTCTCACCTGGGATGTAGGAGAATCAGGTTCAATTTCTTGCTCCAAATCTGGCTGAGTGGGGATTTGAACTTGTGTTGCGTACGCTGGGGGACTACTCCAAACCATTGGGCTACTGGTTATAATCATACACCCCGCAGCTAGCCACAAAAATTCCTGATATGTGCACCCCCGGCTGTCTTTTGTGTATGGCCTATGCTCTGAGCAGGCCCACTAGATTGGGTCCTGCAGGTGAACTAGGAGAGGGAATGCCTCATTTGAGACTCCCACCTGGGCTAGGATGCAGAGCAGTTCAGTGGCATCAGGACTTAAGCAGTTTTGCAGATGTCTACTAGCCAAAACTTAGGCACCTAAATTCCCTTGGCTCCTATAGGGTTAGGTGAAGCTGAGTAGGAGTTTCAAGGATCAAAGGGGTACCTAAATGTTGAATTTAGGTGCCTAAAGTGGCAATTAGGTGCCTAAATCACTTTGTGGATCTTGCCCTTTATTATGGGGCAGCATCCAGTGACTTAGGAGCTTTGTTTGAAAGTTGATTTTGCTTTAGCACATGGTGTTTTAGAAATCTCCACTCTTATCAGTGTATAATAATAACCATGCCAGTTTTCAGAGTGTTAGCCTGGGAAATTCAGATCAGCTTCCAAGGTGGGAGACCAGCCCACCTAAGATAATATGAATAATTAAAATGATGTGCTCTAACCACTGATAACTTGTTTTAAATTGCATTCATTGTGTGTAATTTCTTGGTATGTGAGTAAGATCTTGCAGCTTCATTCAATTCATGTTTTATTCTGTATATGATACTGTTAAACAGATTTCACTTTTTTTCTTTTGTCACTGTCACATTTGTGTTTGTTGTTTCTTTTCCTGCTAGCTGTCAGGGCATGAAAAGGTATGGATCTTAGCGTGGAAAACTTTCTTTCAATTTGAGCATTTGTGTTCATAATGAGCTGATGCTGTTTTGTGTATGTGTTCTTTTAATGTTTGCTTTTTTTCCTCTTTCTTTATATTGAGTGTTCTGGGTTTGTTTTTTATGTCTCAAAGACAAATCTTAAATGCTGCTATTGGTTATATGTTAACTGGGCCTGGGGAAGTCGCTCCTAGCAAATTAATTTGGGTTGTGTGCAGTGACGTATTCACATCTAATCTGATGTACTCCTTGGTGTGCAGAGACTGTATTTAAATACAGATGCCTCTTGCAGAATGTCTTTTGGAGGCATGAGACCGCATCTGTCTAAAGAATAAAATTGCAGTGACCCGACACCGATTAAAAGTTATCTTCAGATGGGATATTAGTACATTATGGTATAGCAAGAATACTATGGTATTGTACCAAGTCCAATTTGTGCTGGAGTTATCAAGAATGCTATTTGAGGTTATTTTTAGCTTTCCTTTTTATTTTGATTTTAAATGAAAATTAATAATTAACTAATCATTTAAAGAGTGCAATTAAATATTGCTATTCAAATTAATCCAGTTATTTTCCTGCAGGTTCAAACAGCATCATCGAGAAGTTATGTCGGTTCAGGTGCCCCAACTGGAGTAAACAAAGATGAAGATAGTAGTCGTTTTCATACCACTAAAAGAGGCAATTTCCATGAAGTCTTTAACCTATCAGAAAATGAGCGTCCTTTGGCAGGTATTTGTACAGCTATTACAGTTACAGTCGTGGGAAAAATTAACTCTTTTGAACTAGTCAGACATGTAATTTGAAGTCTGGGCCCCTGTCTGAATATCCCAACACTATTCAGAAATGAACTGAATTATAATATTATCTACTCTAACTTCATCTCCTGTGTATACCAGTTTAATCTTTTATCCATAAGATTCTCTGAAAGGACCCAGTGCTCACAGCCTGGCTTGTCTCTTGTGGTAATACAAATTTGAAAGGGGAGAAAAGATGCTTAGTTAACTCAGAGGAAGTAATTTAACTCATTCTTTGAAACAAATATTTTCATGTTTGACTATAGAGCAAAAGCTTTGCAACCACAACATACATGAAGCTTCATTTGAAGGCTATGCTGCTTTTTATAGGAGAACCGTCTAATTGATGGGGAGCCATCTGTCTGATTTTAAGACTTGCATCTTTCTTTCTTTCCTAAAATTCTTTCTTTGATACATTTGATTTTGTGTGTTGTATTTTCTGGTAGTATGTGAAAATGGGTGGCGCTGCTGCTTGATTAACAGAGACAAGAAGATGCCCACGGACTACATTAGGAATGGGGTTCTTTATGTTACAGAAAAGTAAGTCATTGGCGCTTGGCAGTACATTGTTCCCCTGTCCTCCCTCCCCAGAGAAACTTACTTATTGGGAACTCATTTTCTTTTGTAAATACAGTAACTCCTCACATAGTCGTCCAGGTTAACATTGTTTCATTGCTGATCAATTAAGGAACATGCTCATTTAAAGTTGTGCAATGCTCCCTTCTAACATCGTTTGGCAGCTGCCTGCTTTGTCCACTGCTTGCAGGAAGAGCGGCCCATTGCAGCTAGCTGGTGGGGGCTTGGAACCAGGGTGGACCGGCTGCCCCCCATTAGCTCCCTGTTCCCCTAAGTTCTCTGTGCAGCAGTTGCCCAGCAGGCTAGCAATTGCAGCTGTCACCCCCCCCCCCCCTGCTATTTGCTACTCCTGCCCTTTGCCTGGGAGCTGCTCCCTGAGACTCCTGCTTGCTGTGTGGGAGGGAGGGGAGGAAGAGGGGGGCTGATGTCAGGGTATTCCTGCTTCTGCACCCCGCTTACCCCATCTTCCTTAGAGCAGGAGGGACTCATGACAGGGCTCAGGATGAAGGGAACCTGCTGGCAGCGGCTGGGGTCTCAGGAACATGATCTAATTAACAAGGCAGTGTACTTAAAAGGGAAATGCACATCTCTCTCTTTCACACACACACACAAGGTATGACTGTCTGCAGTGCTGTCTCCCCTTCCTCCATTCCTGCTGCCTTGTAGATTATGAGTGTTAACCCTTGAGGGCTCAGCCAATTACTTGTTCATCATTTAGCTGTAAGGCATTCCCTGGGAAATATCCACCCTCTGACTCCTCCACCTCAACCAAGCTTCACAATCATCATCACAGAGTACCAGTATTAAATTGTTTGTTTAAAACTTATACTGTGTGTGTGTGTGTGTATGTATATATATAATACAGTCTTTTGTCTGTTGGAAAAAAAAATTCCGTGGAGCCTAACCCCCTCTTTTACATTAATTCTTATGGGGAAATTGGATTCGCTTAACAATGTTTCTCTTAAAGTCGCATTTTTCAGGAACATAACCACAATGTTAAGTGGGGAGTTATTGTATAAATGTAATCCTATAGGAAAAGCTTTTAACTACCTAGTCTCCTGACATTTGGATATACGATGTTTTTTTTTTAATAATACTAAACCTATAGAGAAACTGTATAGGGTAACAACAATTGGAAATTGAAGCATGGTAGAATTTAACAAATGTATTAGGTGTCTGAAATGTTTGTAGAGAAGCAAACCATAGCATCAGTGTTTAGTATGTTAGCACTTGTTACAGTGAACGGGACAACTAAATTATGAAAATGTAAAGCCCTAGCTACTTTCATTAAGTGCGGTACGAGCATTAGCTCATTATAATTTACCCAATGTTCTGTGTTTTGCTGTGTATTTCGAGTGCTGTGAAAACCCTGTTCAAAATGAATGTATGGCTTCTTTAAAAACAAACACAGTTGAATAAGTTAAGCTTTGGTTTCAAAATCAAAGCCGTTTTCTCTGCGCACGCTGAATGGGTATTACCAATGCTGTTTAGGATCTTAGACTGAAATTCCTTCAGTGTATTAGAATCTAGTGGAACTAAACCTAGGTTATCTGTATACTGTGCCCTCTAGCGATGGTGATAATTCTTCTAACATCTAGAATTTCAAGCTTTATTTTAGCATATCTTCAGGTTTGTCTGCATTATAGCAGTGTGCAGTTAAGTCCAACTTTCCATTAGTTTTCACTTGGGAGGGGAGGAGGTTATACAGATGAGGTGGGTATTTTTAATTGTCAGTACAGTGGCCTACTTTTGCTTTCATTTAAGATTGGTATGTTTGGACTTATTACATAGACTTTCACTGTAAGGATATGAGCATGAAATGTTTGTGCATGCAGTAGATTACTGATCTTTTAGTGGAATTAGATGTTCAACTGATGGAGTTTATGGAACTGTTTTAACATAAAATCATAACTGGAAATCACATTTTTCACACAATTCCTTGCAAAGCTGTTTTTAATGTAGAGAATTTCAAAACTGTTTGGAAGAAGACAGAATTTTAACAGTTTTGGTTTTCAGATTATTGTACCAAATAAGCACTTTTTCCCCCTTTGTCTTCAGTTACCTATGCTTTGAAAGCTCCAAATCTGGCTCTTCTAAGAGAAATAAAGTTATTAAACTAACGGAGATAACAGATATTCAGAAGGTATGTCTCTGTTTTGTTGAGTGTACAGTAATATGGGAAGATCACTTTTTCTGTTCCATGCTAGTTTTACTTTGTTTTCAAGGAGTGTATCTTTTAAGAATCAGTTGGTGGGATTTCAGATTTTATAATGCAAGTAGATATGCAATCATCTGAGCAAAGATGACAAATTTATAAAACTATTTAACTGAACGTTGGGATTTTCCTAATATAAAATTGGGATGAAGTGAAATAATGCAAAGCAACTCAGTTGATTCTTCCAGCATATGATGTTTACAGGGGTATATGGTATGCTTTGAACTCACAATAGCTCAGATGCAAACATTAGGGTTCTTTTCTGATGATACCTTGAAAACCAGTCTTTTCCTGTTGAAGACTGATTATCATATAAAACTAAGTTGGAAACCGTGACTGGATTCTTCTAATTCAGTTTCTTGAAATCCTCATTCTTCCCTATTTGATTTCATGGAATTGAAGACCAGAAGTGACCATTAGATCAGCTAGTCAGACCGTCTATATATCACAGGCCATTAAATTTCATCCCCTGTTTTGAGCCTAATAACTGGGGTTAAACTAAAGCATTTCAGTCTTTGGGAAAGTAAATTTTTGTGCACCAGAGGCAGAGAACAGAAGAGACTGAAGTGTCCCCACGCCAGGCCCGGGGCCCCTGAAATGGCAGGGAATTGATTAGGTGGGATATACCCAGATGACATTTCACTTCCTTCTCGAACTGTCCCTCCAAAATTGAAATTCTTTCCTCCTGGTGCTTCTTTATTGCGACTGACAGGTGAACTGCCCTTCCCATCTCAGACTGTGAGCCTCTGTTATGTTTGACTCTCTCTGTCTCTTAGCATGTCATCATAGTAACTTTGTCACCAAAATTTTACCCTTTTCCTGCTCTCTTAAAGTCCTGATTCATGCCAAATCTCTGACCTATGTATTACTGTATCCTGCTTCTCGCTTCACTCCCTCCAGTCCATCCAGAATGCGGCTCCGTACCCTCCTTCCCCTTGATTTCAAATTTTTGTCCAGCCTATCATACACACAGCTATCTCCAGTATTGTGTCTAAGTATTCTTTTCCTCTACTTTAAATATTTCCTTAAATCCTATTTCTTCTTTATCAGGAATCTCTCTCCTCTGCTCTCTTTCATGCTGACCCAACAGTGGCAAAGATGCTTTCCAGCTCTCGTCATTAGGAATGATGGTTTAATCTCTTGTGGGGCCTTTAGGTAGTAGGAAATAAGAGACTGAAAACTGAACAATCCCACAAAAGAAACTTACATCCTTGAATAGTATTTCTGGCACTTCCTTTTGGTTGGCTTTGGTTTTATTTAAGTGGTCCACTCTTGCTACAGTACTTAGGAAAGGCAGCATACAGTACATTATTGGATTTTCAGTGTACTGCTTTTGCGTGATGAGGATTCTTTAGCCCAAAAGGAAGCTATGATTCCTGCCACTGTACCTCTGAACTGTCACTTATCTATATTTCACTTCCATGAAAAGTTTGTGAACTCCTTAATGCACTTGCCTTGGCAGACCTCCACTAGTGATCTTAGAACATGCCATGCACAAACACGTTAAGTACAAGGAAAACTTATTGCATTGGTATATTTGGCTTAAGTTAGGATCCACTTACCTATTTAATTTGGAAAATAATCTTTATAGTTGTCTATAAGTAGGCATCATTTAGGCAAGCTTCAGGGGTGGGTGGGAGGCTCCACAGTAGACAGGTTACATCACATTCTCTTTCATGCCCTTTTGTTATTGTTCGGCCCTTACAATATCTGTTTGTTTTTTGTAGTACAAAGTGCTCTCTGTTCTCCCAGGATCAGGGATGGGTATTTCAGTATCAACACCATCTACGCAAAAAGTAAGTAGCCAGCTCTATCTGTAGTGTTGCACTGCACCCTCGTGCTCAGGGTTCCTGTTCTGTTTTAAATGCAACATAAATGCCCTCCATTTCTGTATAGCTTGTGACAGAGGGCGGTTTGTGTATGTATATATGTTTAAAATGTTTGCTCTCACTCTGTTTTGTTTCATTTAATATATTTTGGAAGCTGAGTGTATCTGTTATATAGTATAGTTGACCTTGTCTGACTTGGTTCATTCAAGTGGAATCAAACAACTCTTCATCCCTTCACCTGTGGTGCCCACAGCTCTCTTACTCCAATCTTAAATTGATCATTTTCTTACTAACCTTCTTCATGGCAATCATAGGAGCTGTTAGTAACACTGCTGCAAACATGTTAGAAACTTGAGGCCAAATTCTCAGTAAGTAGTGCCTTGGGGTAATGGTGTCTGCAGTGCACTCAAAGAGTAATATAATTGGGGTATTTTGAAGACCAATGTGATTTTGACAGGTCCTCCAAAGTGTGGCTGAAATCCACCAAGTTTTCCACCTTCAATCATGTGACTTTTCAAAGAACCTATGACCTAAAAATTGATGAGGGTTATGTAGTTTAATGAACATTTCAGGCTTACAAAAAGCCACTGTAATAAGCAGGGAAATATTATTGAGCCTTGATAACTAATCAAACTAATAACTTGTAAAGAGGTTTCTTCTGATTCATATGCTAGTTAGTATGCTAATCCTTCTACACCATGCCTGGGCATGCATTACTAATTACTCAGGATGTTTACATTGGAAATCCAGTGACCTGAAACTCAGTGCCACTGAGCCATTTTAGAAATCATAAAACTACTTTACTTTAAAAAAGCTCTGTCTGGTTATCAAGAAGGCTTTATAGGTCCCAAGCAGTTGGAAAGTGAAATAGGACAATTGATATAGAACACCTGTGAACGTTCTGTGCAAATGATAGTTGTTAATCCAGTGCATTATCAAAGGAAAATGGGAGATGGAAATGGAATATCTGGGGGAGGTTTTCTTAGGAACTGAACACTGAACGGATTCTTAGACTTTTAGGAAAAAGCCCCTTTTAACATCCATTCAGATCCCATTCATGTTTCACTGGACCAAAAAAACCTAAAACTTTCTAATAAAGGCTTGTTAAAAAGGAAGCGGGGAGAAGGGTGTTAATTTAGACAAGTCTGACCAGGTTCTTTCAAAGACTTCAGGAAATTTTCTGATTTCCTTTTAGCCTATAATTTGGTTTGATTTTTTTTCTTTTTTTTTTGTCTTGTAGCCATTAGTGTTTGGTGCCATGGTACACAGAGATGAAGCTTTTGAGACAATTTTCAACCAGTATATGAAAATAACCTCTGCAGCATCGAACAGCGAAAGCTAGTATCTTATTTTCAGAAGATCTAGAGGAGACTTTATTTTACAACTTGGTAGTGAAAAATTGAACATCCTCATCTATTTTGCAATAATTTTTCTTGTCATATGGTTTATATTCTGTTACATGAATCAAGTGTATTTTATATATGCCTTCATGTATGTTCTTAAGGTTTTTTAAAAAAAACAGTGAAAGTGCTATCATCACTATTAGCCTTGCACATTAAGCACTTTCACTGTTTATTTACTGACATTAAAAGCTAGGAAGATACTTGGAGAACTGACTAGATATCAGATAGACTGGAACAGATTCATCCCTTGAGTATCCCCATTGATATCAGAAATTAGTTTTGCCCATTGTCTGTTGTTTTTGCATGAGTTGAAGCACATTACAATAGTCTGGTGTGTGTTTCTTGAGTACAACAAGTTCTGAATTGGGTACTTTGTGAAACCAGTATCAACACCTAGGAAATATCACTATTAGCTGTTAAGAATATTGATTTTCAGGCATTTTTTCTTGCTGATTTCTGTACTCTAAAAGAGTTTAAACAGTTTGACCTGATTCAATTTTTCCTGCATACATAGTTTCAAATTCCTTGTACAGTGAATTCAGCATTACAAAGCAGAAGGAAATTTTTGGAACTTTATCCTCCTTTTCTGATCAACCAAAGTACAAGAGGAAGAAAAGAACTACTTGTTTTTTGAGGGCATCAAAACTTTGTTCATAAAACATTAGGCAACTTATATTTGTATTCCTATTGATATTCGTTGTGGAAGGGCTCAATTGTCCTTGTACACGTAGTGTAGCAAGATGCATGTACGTTCATGCAAAAAGACTTACTGGGCATCTTTTTGTGATGTGGGGGGAGTTGGGAATAATTACACCCAAGCAAAACTTGAGATCAGCTTTGTATGTTATATATTCATTTATATTTGGGATTGCAGGGGGTGAGGAGGGTTTCCAAGAGTCCCTTGTAACAGAAATGTCAGGATAATGTAACAAATGAAAGCATTATTTCCAGAAGAAATTATTCTATTTTGATCTTCTTTCTTTATTCAATTTTTCCGACAGTAGAGCCTGATTTTGCCAAATGGAGCAGTGACACTGTGCCCACCTTCTCCATAACTTCTCTATTGAGGGGCAACACATATAATAACATTGGTCTTACTTGAAATTTTGAAAGTTTGCATAAGTCATGTAATATTAAGCCCATCTGAGAGTTTAGAATTTCATTTGCATTCTCCTAAAGGCACAGCAGAATGTATACTAGCCCCCCAGTATATTTTCTCCCTACTGCATCTTTTGAGTTTAGTGGTATTTTTCTTGCACAAAGTTTCCCATAAAACCAATCAAGAAAATAATTCTGTTAGCCTATCTAAAAAATACACTTCTTAGCCATATGTTTTCTAGTTAAACAAGTTTTATGGGACATCATTACTCAGAAGATCTTTAAACAAACTCCAGGGTTACATTCAGTTAAACATAACAATACAAAAATCCAGGGGAAAATGGCACTCTGAAACTGTAGAAACCTATTTCAAAGCAGCAGTGAAGATAATTAATTTTAATATTAATATGAATATTTAATGACAGTATTTCTCCATATTGTATTTAAAGTTCATGTGCATTGGGGCTCACACAACTGAATATTTAAGGCACAAAGTTGTTCATGCTAAAGCTCTGTGCTATAGACATAAGTGTATAAATATGTAGCACAATCCATCTTAAAGAATTTAAAATTTAATATCCATGCACTGAGTTCAGGAATCACTTAATCATGTATTCAAATAGACTTCAGCACATGCTTAAATACAGTACAAAGAGGGATGTTTTCCTGAACCAGGCCTTGAACATTTACAATATAATTTAAATTGGTAGGAGATCCAGTTACCCACTATATAACAAGGATCTTAACCAAATGCCATTTTAAAACTACTTTCATTTGGCAAATAGACATTCATTTTGCATATACAGGCTTATATTTAAGTAAAACTATTACTTTTAATTTTGCAATTTTTTTTTTAAAAAGCAGTTTGATTTAAAGAGAAGAAATTGTCATTTATCCAACAGCAATTTATTATATAGTTAGACTTTTATAAAGCCTCCTTTAAGCATCAAAGTGGCAGATGAATTACAGTAAGTGGCAAATAAATAAGCATTAATATAGCTTAATGTTATGTCCAACTTAGTCAGAATCATAGTTCATTCAGTTTGTCTTAAAATCCCTTGGGTGTTTGAGGTTGTCATTTTTTGAAGAAACAGATGATTATATTTTTTACAGAGCAAGTAGTTTTTCTTATTTTTGTATCATTTTCAAATGTAATTTTTACCTTCACTCTGGTCATAAGGCACTGGTTTCAGTGTAATTGCTGGTAACTGCACTTATTACCTCCTCCCCCCACTGACTGACTGTAGTATGTAATATTGTCCTATATTCTGGTTCCTGAAAGCCTAAAATATTGTTGGGTTGATAATGCCAGGACAGTTAACAAGACTCGTTTTTAAAGAAGTAGTAAATCATTTGCCATCTTCCCAGACTTAGAATCCTCCTACAGAAAATACATTTTAGTTTGGTCAAGAAAGATAACCGTCCTACTAATGCTAATTTGTCATTAAAAATTAATCTGCCCTTTAACAATATGTATTTTTTAAAAAATTGTTAATGCAGTAAACTTATTGCAAACTACAATGCAACATTGGTTCATTCTGATAAAAAATAAAATGAACTGGATTTTTTAAAGAGTAAAATGTGTAATATAACTGATTAAACATTCATGTATGTATTTTGCAAAGTTCACTTTACATTAGGTTACAAGAATTACTGCAAATTAACTGCTCTCATGTTACATAATTAAAGGCACTAAACAATAACTTCAGTGCGCTTACTTGTGAGTATTGCTACACTTTTGTTTCTCCTCAGTCCTGAAATGTTTGGAGGCAGTGGGCAATTACATAATTTAGTTGTGCAATTACACTGAAGTTAATAATTTAAAATTTACCTTTCTACATTCAATTTGCAGTATAGCCTTCTCTTTGATTCAAGGTTGAGTTGTGCCACTTAATGTAAAGTGTTACTTTCTGACAACAAAAAGTGATGTTTTTGCCATACTATTGTTCATTTGCTGTCATTTGTTGTAATTCTGTTGATGTATATGGTTTACTGTTGGATCATTCACATTTAATTGGTTTAACTTCTTTCCTAGAAGTGTAGTGGTTAGTTTGAGTTCCTTTCAAGAAAAAAAGGGAGATGAAAACTTACCACATTTATTACTCATTAGTGACCATTTAAATACAAATTCCTGACGAAAAGTTCAAATACAACATCATGTTTTTCTGTACTTTGTCACTCTTGTGAGGTCACTTATAAGTGACAACGCACAAAAAAGCCAGCAGCAAAACCTTATTACTGTCCATGCAGACCAAGAGAGAAGATATTTCACGCGAGAGTGAAGAGGTGAATGTGTGTACTTTTTTTTTTCCCCCCCTCTTTTCTTTGTTTTGGGGCAACTTGAACTCCTACAAAGAAAACTGGTAGTTTTTATTTTATTCTGTAAATTTTGCCTGATATTTAATTTCTATTACTAATCATTGAAATAGAATGGATATTAAAATAATTTTTATGTCTGAAGTTTGTCTATTTTGGAGTTGTAAATAATTATGCATTGGCAGTCTAACTTTTGTTCAGCAAAAGACTTATACTGTATGAAGAATTGAAATAATGAAACAATTTTCCCTGTACTTTTTTTAAGAATCTTCTTTGTTTAAAAAAAATATTGTATAAATTATAATTTTTATTTAAATAAACCTAAAAATGCTTTGTGCTAACAGGTATGTTTTTAACAACTTTTCATCCTTCAGATACTGTGAGCATAGTCTTTCTTGATTTCCATAGACTGAAATTAGTAAAAATTATTTTTTTGATATGTTTATAACCCCATCAAGAAGATCAAATAGGTAGCAGGTTTTTATAAGTAGCAGTATTATGAGCTGTTGCTTGAATTTTTATCTCTACAAACCGTTATTGAATTAGCTCGTATAGCTTGTTTGAGATTAAGAAAAAATGACACTTTTCTGTCTTCATGCTATTCAGATTTTTTTTAATACAAATTCTTTTTGCAGTGGTGGCCCTTAACATTTTCTGGTTTTATCTAAGATAAATGTGCTTACCTGGGAATATGATGTATTCCATTCTGCATGCCTGTATTTACTGTAAGAAATACCATGAATGTTACATATAAACTTGGCAAAAGTTCACAGCCCACCCACTGTAACTATCTATTAGATGCACATTTGTTTTTTAAAAAGTATGGTCATTCAAAATGTTTTATCAAACACAATGTGGGCAGTTTTTAAAAACTTTGCTAAACATTTGAAGTGTCTACATTATATTGCATTTAACACGAATGTGGATGAGGAATAAATATTACCCATACATAATACAAATTTCCCTAGTTTCTGGAAAGTCACCCCCCCTTAGCACCACTCTTTTCCTCTTCTTCCCCTGCCCCCAAAAAGTCAGTTCACAAAATAAGTGGGGAAGAGAGTAATTTTCCTGTTCTGATCCTTTATTAAGGGCTAAGTTCCAGTCCCTCACTATAATCATATTAGCTGGATTTTTCCCAGGAGAGTTCTACAGGGCGTAGGGGAGATAGGAGGAATTCCACTTCCAGGTCAGGTTGTGCCATGGGCTGCAGTTACCGTACTACCTATGGACACCCTGTGTAAGGGGAGATGATGCATTAGGAAATCCCGTAATCACTGATCCAGTGGCCACTCCTGCACCTGATTTACTACTCTGCACTGCTGTGGCTGAAGCCTCCAACAGAGCATGCTTCTAGTGTCCATGGTGTTGAGAGATTTTGCACAGGTCACTACATCCTGAGCCTCTTGTGCACCAGCACTTGACTAATTCCATGGCCTGTTGGAGTACACTTGCCCCTGCTGCCAATTAATTGGTGTGGAAATACAAAACCAGAGGTTTGAGACGTCACAGATTAAGGAGTCCAGCCATGTTGCTGCGCTACAACCGTGCTGCTCATGCATTTCACTCCATAGTGATTTTTCTTTTCAATGAGTACATGTTGCGTCCCTTATTCTGATACGTTCTTATTCTAATAAAACAGCTGGCAATTTCCTGACTGAAATTTGTCAGTTCTAAAAAATTTTTCTTTAACCGTGCTCATGTCCCTTTTGTGTGCGTTTCCATGAACGTTTGTGCAAAATTAGTTTTATTTGTACCAGTGCTCAAAGTGAATTCTAATCTGCATGCCTGAGTCTGAGGCATGCACGCTTAAATGCTTGAAGCAAACAAATGTTGATGAACGTGTTCAGAATTTGGATTTCCAGTAGCAAGCTACCGAGTAAACAAAACTTGTGATTCCCAAACTTTCCTAAAATAAAATCATGAAAATTGTGATTGTTCTGACAGTCTGTGAAAGTGATTAAATTCATTAAATGAACTGTTTATTATAGGTTATTCACACAACCCTAACTGGGCTGGGAAGAAAGCAAGCGTGCCAGCTCTTACTTGTACAGCATCGTAAATATGTTCCGTTTTTCAAATTAGGAATTAGGTATCCTGTGGTGCAGCATCCTGTAGGCTTCATTGGAACCTTCATGGCATTTACATTAGTTTACACCAGCGTTGAATTTGGCTCTGTACTTTAAAATGACCTCTAGAGCCAGATGTGGCAGTCTGGTTGACAATAACAGCATCTTCACTAGGGATCTTTGACGCACTAACACTCTGCTAACTAATCATAAAGCTATCTAAAATAGTTTGTCGTCAGGCCACCGGTTCCTTTAAGAGATTCAAATGTCTCTCCTACTTTATAAACAAACTACTAAAGTTGTAAGTGATTCCATCTGTCTTCTGATTCACAGAAGTAGGGCATTTTCCAGTGAACAATCCCCCATAGCAACAGTATCCACAACTCAGTTGCTGGCAGCCTTTTAAGTGTACATGCACTTAATAAGATGTCTTAGGGAGACAGTTATTCTCAACATGTAGGTCTGAGAATATAAAGATTTCTTTAAAGCTGGATTTACTCTGTATTTGAATGATATATGTTGGAGGCTTCTCTTTCTTTGGACATTTATAGATATCTAAGCCCTTCTTATTTGGCTACATGTTCTTTACCTCTGTGCTATTGAGTTTACAGTCAAGTCAGTGGTAAATCCCTCTATTTGGGATTTAAATAAAGGGTGCAATATTCCTTTTGTTTCTCCACTTTTCTTGCCAGCTTCTAGGAGAAAACTGACAATATGTAGCATTACTTTATTTCAGCCTGACTCTCTATACCCTCTCTTCACGGGGGGAGGGATAGCTCAGTGGTTTGAGCATTGTCCTACTAAACCCAGGATTGTAAGTTTAGTCCTTGAGGGGGCAATTTAGCGGTCTGGGGATTGGTCCTGCTTTGAGCAGGGAGTTGGACTAGATGACCTCCTGAGGTCCCATCCAACCCTGACATTCTATGATTCTCTACCAGTTACTGATCCCGAGGTGTTTTGCTTGCCGCCGGTCCTCTGGGGTTCACCCACTTCTCTTTATTGATGTCTCTTGCACCAGCTCTTATTTCTCCCTGTCATCTGCTCCTTCTGGTTCCAGCCTTCAGTGTATACTGGAGTGCCCTTCATTCAAGCCCCTTGACCTCCCTTTTTTCCCCAGTTATCCCTTTCTCTGTGATTTCCCCCCTCTATATTTTGGTTTTGGGTGACCTCATCTGTTTACATAATTCACCTGCTATCTGCATGTTTAAGTGAAAAATTTCTCACTCCATCCTGATATAGCTCCACTGTCATTGACACATTGTCATGGATGGCCTGGCGCAAGCTCAAACTCAATGTGGCTAAAGAGAAATGGCTTTTTTGTCTTCCCATGTTCTCTTCACTACTCTTTCTCTATTGCTGTGGATGCTACAACCGTCGTCAAAGTCACCCCTGCTCATCTTTGACTGCCTTTTTTCTCCCTTCACATCTGAATAAGTTTTGGTGATCTTCACAACATCTAAACAATCCAGACCTTCCTGCCCTGCCAGCTAAACTAAGTGTGTACACCCTAATCATTTCATGCTTCAGTTATTGCAACCTGCTCCTTTCTGCCCTCCAGATTTTACAAATCATAGCTTCTAAAATTATCTTCCTTGCCCTGTCAGTATCGTGCCCTCTACGGATCTTTCCACTGGATCATATTTGCTCATCATATGAAGTTAAAACTTTTCACTCTTGCCTTCAAGTTCCTGCACAACTTGAGTTTAACTGAGGTCGGTTAACATTATGTACTCTTTCCAGCACAGACAGAGAAACTGTTTTACAAGACCTTCCATACAAATGCAATCTCTAGCTTCATCCAGCAGAACATGTGCTTGTAGGAGGGGGGAAAAACTAGAGCACGCTGGATATTGCAAGATGATGTTTGGGAACATTTGTTTGAATTGGACAGTTATTTGCAACTGTCTTGTCCAACCCTCTGAATTCCTGTCCCGTTTGTGAACATTTAGGTGGGACTGTTCATTGCCAACTTAACTCTGCTCTGGGAGGGAAGTTTGGTGGATACTGAGTGCTTTGGAAAATCCCACCTTAGGTCTTAGTTCAGGTGAATGTAGCCAGAATGATTGCTATTTGCATAAATACCTGTCTTTGCATGAAAACAAGTATATACACTGGTCCCTACTCATCATTAATTACTCTCCTGTGTAAAAAGTCATCCAGTTTGCAAAAGATTTGCAAATTTAGCCCTTTTTTTCTGTTTACAATAAATATTTGCAAAGAATAATAGATCTAGGAAATAGATATAGGAAAAAAGTGATTTTTTTTTAAGGAACACTTGCTATTTTAATATTTGCGAGTATTCTGCTAGAAACTGTTTTTTGTCTTGTTGAAATGTGGACCAATGGCAAAATACTGAAAAATTTCTGGGGTAAATTTTCAACATAAATGGGATACATGGTAGTAGCTGTAATTGTTGTTCACTTAAAGATGCATGGAATCACATGAGCTAATTTTCAACTGTACATTTTTTCAATTTTTTGGTTGAAAAGCCAATTGCTCAAATACTTAGGGGCATCTTCTACTGCTCCAGCTGTTTAAAAGCCGCTATCTTTTTAATTACAATATTGGGAGAGAAGGTTGCAAATCACGGAGATTTTTCTCTTTAGAGTTTCCTGTGTGTGTGTTCCAGCTCCAGCTAAAGTCTCATTTCGAGCAAAGGTGTAGGAACTGAGCAAACCTTACCCGTCTACCTGCATGGGTTTGTTGGGGCATCTGCACTAATGGCAGGGTAACATTTCACCTGCTCCTCTCTCAAGGCTCCCTCTGGTGGTGCCCGGCAAATATGGAGCAAGGAGGTGGCAGAGCAGCTAGTTACCTAAAGGCTTTGCAATCAAGAGAGGGAAAGGTGAGAGGGCTCCAAAGGGCACAGGCTGGAGGAAGCATGGGAGCTCTCCTTTGAGTCCCTGTTGCTCCCCCATTCTGTCCTACCTGTTTCCGCTTGGAGGGCCTGTTCCTCCACTGGGACTTGCAGGCCAGTGCCATGTCAGTTTGGAACAGTCTTTCTACACCAGGAGAAGCTGTGTGCATAGAAACCAGCTCATCCGTCTTTGAACCCTGTCAAGGGAAAGACCACTCTAGTGTTATGTACGTTATGGTGTTTGCATGCAGATGGGGATGGTATTTTATTAGCTCTGGGCAGTATCGCCACACCCAAGAGGAGTTAAAACTCAGGAGTCAGAACTCCAAAGTCATGAGACTGAAAAACAAAATAGGCATTTGGGTAGTTTTTACACCTCCCCTTCCTGGCATCGGGGTGTGTGGGAGAGAGACAGGCACCATTACAGGTTGAAATCGCATTCAGAATGTGCATGCACAGAAGTGATTGCGCTCTCCAACTCCCTCCCATTGCCCAATCCTCCTGACTTGCAGCCTCTTGCAGCCCCCGCTCTCTTCCCCAGCATCTCCTGGCGGCCCCCACTCCAGTTCCCTGCTCCATCAACACCCAATGCAGGCTCCAGCAGCCTCTCACTCCCCCAGCTCCCACCTCACTGCAGGCTAAACACCTTTTCCCCTTGATTCCTACTTCCATTTGCCCACGGTGGGGGGTTAGGCTGAGATCGCAGCAGAGTTTCCTGTTCCCCTCAGAGCACACAAGGATGCCCTGATATTGGCGGCAGAGCTATGGCTGCCTGAAGCACAAGCAGCCTCCAGCAGCCAAAAAGGAGAATCTGCAAGCAAAATTCCTGAGGTGACTGTTTTATCACTAGAGAGCCTCGACAGTTAACCCTATGCTGTGACAGTGCAAGTGCTGGCAATGCAGTTAGGATGCTAGCATTCCATTAAAGTGCATCTGTATGAAATAATGGGCTCTAGCACATGGGTAGGTGACACCCGAGCGGCTGTGTTGATAAAAGTCAGGGCAGGAATGGCTCCCCAGCCTTAGAAATGATTTTGGTGAACAGAATAACGTGGGCTTTCGCAGATGCCCAGAGGAAACCCAAGCGTATGAATGTTCTCCCGCCCTTAATTAATTATTTCCAGGGCTGTTGTGTTGCATGGTCTGTAAAATTCTTAAGCAAACTTCAAAGGATCAACCTTGGATTCGCGTGAGTTGGCAGTAGATGCAAATTCAGTGCTGTCAGCCTGCATCAGAAGAAAGTTAATGGAAGCTTTGCCTTCCTCAACCTTCCAGTCTTTCTGGTTCTGTTCTATTTTCTTTACAAAGTGGAGGAGGCTTGAGCTATGCAGAAGGGCACTAGCCTGAAAGAGGCTGAAGCATGAAATATTTTGCTACAATGGATACAGTCTAAAAATGTTATGTTTGTCCGTCTGAAGTGCAGTTGCTTTGGAAGTCACGTACGGATTTTGGGCTTATAGCTGCTATTGAAATAGTGCCTTTAAAATATTTCTCCATGTTTGAAATGTTATGACTGAATTTAAATGTGGTTTACAGGAAGAAAGTTTTACAGTAGGTGTAAAAGCTGGTTTCATATGAGTTGCTTTACATTAAGCTATTTATATTTTGCTGTTATTGGAATGCTTAGCTGCATCCTACCAGCTGTATATTATTGGATGCTGATAACATTTTCCCCACTGACCATCACATAAAACTATAATGATCATGTTTTGGCTGCCTGTATGTGTTCATAACTACTCAGAAATTAAGTCTATTTTTTTAATGGATGACAAGGAGTTACTCAGCTTGAATTGAACAAGAATGTTTTGCAACCTGTCTGCTTTTTTTGTTGCAGTAATCTCATTACATTGTTCACAGACATCAGCTGCTGGGCAGGCCTATAATCCCTCAACTGAAATAATTTGAAGGTATGTAAGCAAACTAACAGCACTCAGAAGTGTGGGAAACCACGTGATAAACAGCTCTGGGTCAGAGCTCCGTTTTGTCAGACATTGCTTAATTCAGGCACAGTGTTGTCAACTCGTATGATTTTATTGAGGTTTGTGATTTGGTGTGTGTCTTCTATCCCCAGCTCCTGTAGTCATGGGACTACATGACAATATTTGTTTCACTTAAAATAAATGTTTCCAACCCTCAAGACAGCAGAGAAAAACTTGAAACTTAAGAGTTCAAACAGCAAAAGGCACATAAAATGAAACATGGCCAATGTGTGCTTTAAAAACCATTTTAAAGAGAAATGAACCTGATGGCTGATGTGATTGCAGAGCAATTGGTCATTAGCTTTGAAAATGGGTGGTGATCCAGGGAGGTCCCAGATGTTTGGAAAAAGGGAAATATAGTGCCCATCTTTACAAAAGGGAAGAATGAGAATCCAGGGAACTACAGACTAGTCAGCCTCGCCTCAGTCCCTGAAAAAATCTTGGAGCAGGTCCTCAAGTAATCCATTTTGAAGCACTTGGAGGAGAGGAAGGTGATCAGAAGAGTCAACATGGATTCCCCAAGGGAAGTCATGCCTGACCAACCTGATTGCCTTCTATGAGATAACTGGCTCTGTGGATATGGGGGAAGGGGTGGACATGATATGCCTTGACTTTAGCAAAGCTTTTGATACAGTCTTCCACAGTATTCTTGCCTGCAAGTTAAAGTAGTATGGATTGGATGAATGGACTATAAGGTGGATAGAAAGCTGGCTAGATTGTTGGGCTCAATGGGCAGCTCAGGCAGCCCCCGGGCCAGCCACATCGGCCGCTGCTGGGGCAGTCTTGGGCTACTGTGCCCCCCTCCCCACAGCAGCAGCAATAGTTTGTGTGGGAGGAAGCTCAGGGTTGGGGCAGGGGGTTAGGATGTGGGGAAGGGGCTCCCCAGAAACGGCCAGCATGTCCCTGCAGCTCCTAGACGGAGGGGCCAGGGGACTTTGCATGCTGCCCCAACCTGCAGGCACTGCCCCTGCAGCTCCCATTGGCTGTAGTTCGTGGCCAATCGGAGCTTCGGAGCCAGTGCTCATGGTGGGGGCAGTGCATGGAGCCCCCTGGCCTACCCTCCCTCTAGAAGCTGCAGGGACATGCTGGGCACTTCTGGGGAGCTGGTAGACAGCCTGTCAGCCCTGCCAACCACCCCTCCCAAGCATGAGTCCTGGGAGTCCAGGACCATGTGCCACCCCCTCCTCCCCGAGCTAGCCCCCATAGCACCCCTGGCCCAAGTTTTAGGGGTATATAGTTTAAGTCATGGACAGGTCACGGGCCATGAATTTTTGTTTACTGCCCGTGACCTGTCCATGACATTTACTAAAAATACTTGTGACTAAAATTAGCCCTAGTCATGTCCCATCAAAGATAGCGTCTCTTCATTTCTTCCTTGTTTTTGTGTGGCTTTGCAAGTCCAAGTGTTAGAAGTGTTCATTAGGATGTGTAGCCCAGCTCTCAAAACTAAAAGGATTTGTGTTACAACATTTTTGGATTAGCTCCAGTATTCCTTTTCTCCAGATGTCCAATCTTAGTTTCCTTCTTCTAATTTGCATGGGCAAAGATATAGCAACTAGATACTATAGTGACTATTGCTATAACTACAACTTAAATAGATTGCTTAGCCCCTTTGGAAAACAAATGTGAGCTGGTCTGCAAGCAGATTGCATTTCAACCCTGTTCCTGACACAATACGTGTAAACTGCAGATGAGCCAAATCTATCCCCTTCCTCAGGTTTTTCTTTTGTTGTTAAACTGAGGTTTGTTTGTTGTAATTTAAGTTAAGGTTTTCCTTGAGTAGCACCTCAGACAGAACTCAGACCCTTTTTTAATCATGAATGTAACCAGTGGTGCAAGCAGAAATCATTTCTTGCAGGTACTGCACTCATGGGAAGGACACAAGTGGGGGCACATGTAACTCCTCCCCGCCTAGCCCAGGGCCCCCACACTCTCCCCATCCCCTCCAACACTCCTCTTACCTGTCTAAAATTTTACATCTGTTAAACAGGTGCAGTTGTAAAATGATGATTTGTGCCCCTGGTGCCACCTGTACTTCCAGGTGCCACAGAGGATCCAGCAGCACCCCAAATTGAAAACTACTTAAATGAAAGGAAGGAAGGATAGGAGGGACAATCATCCCACTTTCCCTTAACACACTATTAGTGCCTCCCTTATGTCCCAACTAAGCTTCTGCCAGCTTGCCTTTATCTAAGTATTGCTCTCTGCCAGGCGCTAGGAAAGCAAAGATGCTGGACCATCTTGGTTTGGTGGAAAAGAGGCATGGAACTCTGTGTGCCATCTGCATCTTGATAGAACTACAGCCCAGATTGTTTTATTATCTTCTTCAGCATGACGTACAGGAGGTGCAATCAAAATTAGCCTGGCAGAACATGCATGAGAACTGCCTCTGTAGAGATAAGCAATTGATCAAAATCATATTCTCTGATCTCTTGGGGCCAAATCCTGTTCCCATTGAAATCAAAGGAGTTTTGCAGTTGAGTTCAATGAGAACAGGCTTTGACATTTGGAGAGGAAAGAATAAAACCACTCAAGCAAGGGCTGTGTTGCTTATACCCCAGGTATTATAGGCTGCTGACTTGTGAGAAAGTCAGCAGACATCTGATCTTTGTCCATTGCAAGGGAGAAATCAGCTATCAATGAGGCTAGAACAGTCTCTGTACCATATCCAACTCATAAGTCCATCTGCAAAGGATCAAGGAAATATGAAAGCTCCAGATTACCTTAAAGTCCTCAGTCCCTTGGTTAGAATGCTCCCATTAGTGTATGTTCATGGTCCTGAGGCTGGAGCAGGAAATGCAAAATGGAGATGTTTCCAGGCCAGGGCCTTTTAGCTTCTGCCAAGTGCTAAGTAAAGTGAAAGCTGTTCTCACTATAAAAGATGGTGTTTGAAGTCACATGGAAAAGTTACATGTCCATCACCACCACCCATATTGTAGTTAGAACATTCACAAAAAGTCCATTAAGTGTAGGCAGGCGTTTCCCAGGGTCCATTGTGAGGTATGTGTTCCTTAATGGGACATTCAACTTGACTTGTCCCTTCATGTGCTGGCTAAATAGCTTGTGGGTGTTACCACAGGAGCAAATGTGTAGTAAACATAGCTAATATTCATAACTTCAGATGCAAAGATGAATATACATGCATAGAAATAGCATAATCATAAGTACCAGCTATTTCACGTACATGACCATTCCCAAAAGAGATTGTGAAAAATCACACCACATACCTGAGACGCAATGTGCCAGCACCATGCCCCACTGGAGTTTTATCTCTTATGTAACAACAGAGATGGAGCCAGTGACTTGACTGTTTAGCCTAAAAGGGCAAGATTAATTTTTTAGCTGTTTAGGTGTGTGACAAAGTTCCTCCTCTACCTTGGTGGGTCCTGCGCTTATTGGCGGATTTGTTCACCTCAGTGATCTTCCCCTCTTGTGGAATCCACAGTCTGGGTCAGCTCCTCCTGTGTCTGATCAGGAGTTGGGAGGTTTGGGGGGAACCCGGGGCCGCCCTCTACTCCGGGTTCCAGCCCAGGGCCCTGTGGATCGCAGCTGTCTATAGTGCCTCCTGTAACAGCTGCATGACAGCTACAACTCCCTGGGCTACTTCCCCATGGCCTCCTCCAAACACCTTCTTTATCCTCACCACAGGACCTTCCTCCTGATGTCTGACAACGCTTGTCCTCCTCAATCCTCCAGCAGTACACTCTCTCACTCTCAGCTCCTTGCCTTCTTGCTCCCAGCTCCTCACACACGCTCCTTCTCCTCTGGCTCCTCCCTGCCTGACTGGAGTGAGCTCCTTTTTAAACCCAGGTGCCCTGATTAGCCTGCCTTGATTGGCTGCAGGTGTTCTAATTAAAGTAGCTATCTCTACTGCCTTCTAGAAAGATCTTAATTGGCTCCAGGTGCCTTGATTAACCTGGAGCAACTGCCATTTGGTTACCAGGGTACTAGGGATTTGTTTAGCCTGGGGCTAACATACCTGTTTCTCAGTACTTTACTGTAACCATCTGGCCTTGCCCCATCACAGGTGTGACTTCACCTTCAGTCAGTAAGAGCATACTGGCTGGCACACATTCAGGTTAATGGGCTTCAGTGTTCCTTTGCAGTTAACTTTTTAATGTTCATAAACCTGGTATGTGCTGAGGTGGTTTAAAACATAACTCAGGTTTTTAGGTTTGCAGATCTGTGAACCTTGGCCTTTTTGAGATTTTATTACTAATTTTTTTTTTTTTTTTTTTGCTGGTCATAATGTGGGAGGGTATCCTCTCCACCCTCTGCTCATGAGGTTATGTATGTGTCTTGTTCAGAAGAGTGCTACATCAGTTGGAAGGAATTTTTTTTCAGTAAGTGTGGACTGATTGTTTTCTCTTAGAAGGCATGTAATTTTTTCAGGTTCACACCGATTGACACAGAAAACAATTGGGGCTGTTAAACTTTTTTTCAAATTCCATAGAAAATTAATTTTAGCTATATTTTCCAGTTCAGTGATGAAATAAATGTGTGTTTGTATGTACAAGCATCAACATGCTTAACTACTCACTTCCTCCACAAATTTCAGTAGTATTTCAGTCTGTTTATTTGGAATATGGGAGTTAAGTGAGGAGCCATTTCAGCATATGTATGACTTATTAAAAGATGAATTCTAAGTAGAACTGTATCCTAAACTGCATTATGGTACTGTACCCAAACACTGCATTTCAATGGGAGATTCAACTTCCTTTATAGGAACAGAGCAGACTCCTGAAACTCTTACCACAAAAGTGGTCCATATTCATGCAGATAGTCCCATTGTCTTCAATGGAATTGATCAAATGATTAAGGATTTACAGGATTAGGTTCCAAGTTTGTAAATTGTTCTAAATGAAACTGACAATGCCCGTGTCATAGTATTCTTTCCCAAATCTGAACCTTAGCGTCCAAAAAATGAGGTACTAGCATGAAATCCTCTAAGCTTAATTACCAGTTTAGATCTGATATGCTGCCACCAATCAGGACTCTGAATGCCCGATAAACTCTGGTCTCCCCAAAACCTTCCCTGGGGACCCCCAAAGACCGGCACTGGATTCTTTGTATACAAGGAATAATAAACTCTTTCCCTCACTAGTGCCACTCTAGGCCTCTCCCTCCTGGGTTACCCTAGAAGATCACTGGGCATTCAACTTCCCCTTTGAATCTTAAACACACAGAGGATATTCCCCTCCCCTCCCTTCCTTATCTACCTGACGAGAGAGACAGAGATAACACACAGTAGAGCAGGTTTCCGTCTCCTCCTTTCTCCTTTCTTCCTCCAGGATCATTTCCCGCCCTGGGTACACTACGAGAGAGAGACTGATTCAAAGCTCCGATCTAACACAAACGGCATATCCCCCTTTTCCCCCCCTCCCTTCTTTCTTCCCTATCTCCCCACCACTTTCACTGTAAGTACAGACTCAGTTCCTTTGAGCCTTAACAGGGAATGAAAAAATTCAAAGCAGGTCTTAAACAAGCAACAGCTTATATAATAAAAAGAAAAAAAAAGGTCAGAGTTATTCTGTTAAATCTACAGATGGTCAACTATTACAGGATACTTTCAGCATTATAGAATTTAGTAGAAGAAAGCTCTTCTCAGTGGAGAAAAAGCCTTCTCCAGCAGAAATACAATATAAAATACCTCCAGCAAACTACACGTGCAAATAAAGAAAAACAGTTAAAAAGACTATGCCACCTTTCTACCCTTGTACTTACAAAATTGAATATATAAGAGACTGTAGCAGGGAGATTGGCAAGAAACCTGGTTTCATGTCTAGTCCCTTCCAGGACTCAGAGAGAACAAAGAAAAAGCCAAAAACACAAACAAAGGCTTCCCTCCACCGAGATTTGAAAGTATCTTGTTTCCTGATTGGTCCTCTGGTCAGGTGTTTCAGGTCACTGTTTGTTAACCCTTTACAGGTAAAAGAGACATTAACCCTTAGCTATCTGTTTGACAGCCCGAGATGTCAGATCAGAAGGAGCTTCATTTGAATGAAGGTGGGCAGATGTGTGATAAGTCTTAGCTCTGTTGCTAAGATGAGGAACATATTTTCAGCAAAGTTCTTGGCAGATTCCTGAGGCAACTGGTTTAAGGCTATCAGTATCTGACATTATAAACTCCACTTATAGTTCTCTCACCTACAAAGCTGGAAAATGAGGCATTTGTTTTCTTTGTTTTGCTTCTCTAGTTAACAAAATGCATGTTAGAGTAGTTTGGCTGCAAAGAAGAATTCTTTGTACACTGGGAAGAACACCTGATTCCTATAAGGCTGCAGAACTGGGCTGACATCAGAATCCAAACATCCTCTGATCAGTGCAAGCAGAGGCATTCCTCTAATGATTTGGACTTGATGTGATGCAGAATGAATGTCATGGATAATTCAGACCAATGGGGAGAAACAGAATCAAAAACACTATTTAAACACCTTCCGTCCCACCCATCCATCCCTTCTTGAGGACTCCTGACCAACTTAATATCACAATACATATGCTAACCAAGTTAAACAAAGTCTTTGTTTAAGTTGGTTAGCATACGTAGTGTGCTGTTAAAGCCATATAAAGAATGACTGCCCCCCAGCCATGTTCTGCTCCTTTAAGGAGCAGAGCGCAGCACCCCCCATCAAGGGCACTAACCCCAAGTCTTTTCGGTACCCTGTACCCGCTAAAAATCTCTTGCTGGTACTGTGTACTGGAGACAACTGCTCTACTTGCACTATTGAATGTAGCTAATACGCTACATCTGATCTTACTGTCAGGTTGAAGCAACATATGTCACTGCAGCTGCTGCTCTAATGCCTGTTAGAGTTGCTATGAGTATTCTTAGTCCATCACTACCAAAGTTGTTGTACAGCTATAAGCAGTGTATCATAGAAATGACTGGCAAGGGGAGAGGGCATTTGCAATTAAATATTTTTGTAGGAAAAGCAAAAGATTTTTCTTCTGTGACAATTGCAGTTTCATTTAAAAAACCCAAGGTAAAACACCACCACTACAAAAATCTCAATAGCTACACATTTATTTTTCTAGGGCTACAAATGAAAAATCTTTTGGGTGCAAAATGCTTTAATTCCACAATAAATATTCTACAGTTTGCCTTGTAATATGCATTTCCTTATAACCTTGATTTTATGCATCTGTTCATGTCAGTTCTAAATTATACTTATTAGAACACACTTCACCATATTGGTTCCAAATGCTCTAGAGTATTGGACTGTGACTAGTATTTTTATAAGGGATTTTAATTTCTGAAATATTTTATATAGTGTCTATCTGCAATGACGTACAATAAAACAAATACAGGTAAGGGATAGACTCTTGTCTCACTTACAGTCTTGTAAGTCAAGGGAAAGATGCTGAAGTCAATCTGCCGTAAAACTTGTGAAAAGTGAAAGGGGAATCAGGCCCTAACTCACTAAAAAAAGCTAAGAATGAAATAAATGCAAACCCATTATTATTTAAATTGCTTAGTGCTGACCAGTATCTCGGAGCTGTATAATGCAATGTAGTACAGTTCCTCTCCAGCAGAATTGGTTTTAGAACAGCGTTTCTCAAACCGGGGATCCCGACCTGAAAGGGGATCATAAGGCCATTGTAGGTGGGTTGTGGTATTGCCACTCTTACTTCTGCACAGCTTTCAGAGCTGGGCAGCTGGAGAGCGGTAGCAGCTGGGTGGGTGCCCAGCTCTAAAGGCATTGCCATCA
This sequence comes from Chelonoidis abingdonii, assembly GCF_003597395.2. Taxonomy (NCBI): domain Eukaryota; kingdom Metazoa; phylum Chordata; order Testudines; family Testudinidae; genus Chelonoidis; species Chelonoidis abingdonii. Next base: position 33,201,694 of record NC_133769.1, read on the forward strand.
GCAGCACAGAAGTAAGTGTGGCATCACAGCCTGAAATATTTTCAAAGGGGGTCCCAGCAAAATAAAGTTTGAGAACCGTTGTTCTAGAATGTAGACACACCGAAGGCAGGATACAATGGAAAATCCAGAGGCGGGGGGAATGGAGGGTTTTTTCCCCTCATTTCCTCCAAAATAAACTCGCCATCTATCAGATGAATAGATCATGTTAAAAAACTCCCAAATTAAAAAGGGCTTTAAATGGGTTTGATTCTTTGATCATCTTCAGTGCAGAAGCAAGAGCATTCCTTAGCACTGTCCCAGTGCCACAGAGCAGAGAGACACTTCCCCTGCAAGCCTGGAAAGCTCTAAGCCTCATCCCCTTGGGGGGCAAAGAGAGGTAGAAATCCAAACAGTATCTGGGACCATTCAAGCCTCAAAAGTTAAAACCAAGATCTGCCCATGCAGAGAGTAATTAAGGGAGCCCAAGAGCAAGTAGGGGTGAGCAGAGTCTGTCTAACAAGAATGGAATTGCTACATTCTGTACAGACTGCAGGTGATGGATCAGAGCACGCCGTGGCTGGTCAATGGAAGTGTCACAAAGGTGCGGATCACCATTGCCGGTTCAGCATAAGTGAGGCATAACCACAGTCTGGAGCATGTAGTAAACCATCAGACAACAGCAGGCTTATGTGGATGAGAGGTAAATTTTGGATTTAAATTAATGGGTGTATTGTGTAACTGCTTTCAGCTACTTTAAAATACCATTCTCCGTGCAGCCAGGAGTAATCATCACTTACTTGGCAAAGATCAAAGTAGCCTGTGATTTCACTCTCAAAAGCAGAAGAAATGCAGGAATGTTTAAAATGTTTTTAATAGCCTCACCTGGCAGCTCTGAGATGCAGAGCAACTTTGTTTTGATTCAAAACCCATCAAATGTGATATCTTGTCCAACCATATGTGACTTCCAATGTGAATGGCAAAGTAGAAATTGCAGGGCTGAAATTAAAAACAAAGCCACAATGCCTTTGAAATATCTGAAAATTCAACAGGAACTTCATCATAAAAGTGCCAGAGTCGGAAACAGACAACTTGCCAGCGGAAGGAAAAGGTGCATGAAGAAGTGAAAAGTAAGGGACTGAGTGAAGATTTGGATCAATATATTTGATAGTGCATCTAATTCTAGTGTTGTTCTACCTTCATGTTGATCTAGTGATTCAGCCCAGAACTATGATTCTTCACACTTCAGTGCATCATGAGGCTTGCTCATCAAAGCGCTGTAGGAGAAACCCAGCTCCTCCAGAACTTCAGTTCTCCTGGCATAATGAGCTTGTCTAAATAAAACATCCACAATGGTAATAAATTTATTGGTAACACCTGGTTTAAGAAGAAGGCCAAAAGGAAATGGACATGGATTGTGCCCAATGTGAAGAACAAGAATGAGAATGACTGACTATGTTCTGATCAATGTGTTGCATTGTACAAGACATTTCAGTAGTACCATCATTGAACACCAGTAGTGACCATCACTTGCTCAGAGCATGGCTCAACTGCAATGAAATGCTGGAGAAGAAAGCGCTACAGATGCCAAATCAGAGACAGTGGCCAAAAATATTTGAGGCAATCTTGAAAGCAAACATTTCCAAGGAAGACTGAAGTCGTATAGATAACTGCGATGAAGATTATAAAAACTTCACCGACAAATTGAGGCAATGGATGAAATTAGCCGAGAAAGAAAGACCAAAAAGAGCGAAGAGAAGAATCTCAGAGGAAACGTGGAACTTGCTAGAGAAGCAGAGGAATATGAAGCAAAATGATGGTGACAAACTTAAGTACTCTCTGCAAGTTGATAAGAAGACTAAAGGAGGACTTTGAGAAGTACTGAAATGAAAGACTCTTAAAGACGGCTGAAGATCGCACAATCCTCAAAAAATGCAAAAGGAAATTGACACTGTATAGGTCAACAATAATGGCACTGAAGAACAGGGACAGAAAACCAGTAATTGACAGAACAGGGATGGTAGCAGTCTGCAAAGATTTCTACACCAAACTTTGTGTGTCTCAGATAAATGTCCCAGTACCAACACTTCAACAGACCAATGAGCATATGCTCACAATTCTTGTCAGTGAAGTTCAACATGCAGTCCACCAAATGAAGGAAGGAAAAGCCTCAGGTAAAGATGGACTGACAATCAAAATAAGAGCTGGAGGCCAAGACCTCTGGGAAACTCTTACTTAGAGGTTTAGTTGTTACTTGGAAATGCAGAAGATACCATCTAGTTGGAAGGAGTCCAACACCATTCTGCTATACAAGAAGGGCAATCATGAAGATCTAAAGAACTATCGTTCAATATGCCTGCGCTCACATATCTACAAGCTGTTCACCAAAATAATAACAAACGGACTCTCACAAAGTCTGGATGAGGAGCAGGCAGGCTTTCAAAGGAATTTCAGCACAATGGACCATATTTTCACTATAAACCAGCTATTGGAATGCCAGTTCCCTTTATGTAGTGCCTTAGTCGACTATGAAAAAGCGTTTGACAGCGTAGAGATCAATGCAATGTTGAAAGCTCTTGCAGACCAGGGCATAGACACAAACTATATCAAAGGAAGCAAATTCTGACCGCGCTACAGATATACCACCCTTCGCATCTCAGTTAAGAAAGGTGTGAAACAAGGAGATATGGTTTCACTGAAACTCTTCACAGCCTGCCTCGAAATGGTAATGAGTTGGATGAATTGGAAAGGTGGAATCAACATCAACGGAGAGCAGTTAAACCATCTCAGATTTGTGGACAATATTGTGTTGGTCACCGAAAATGCTATCAAACTACAGAAAAAGCTGTGAGAATTCAACACAAAAAGCAGCCAGTCGGACTGAAAATTAACCACTCCAAAACTAAATTTATGCGGTCCGATACCTTGCCAAAAGCCCAAATAACAATCAAGGGAGAACAAATAGAAGAAGTTGAGCAATATATCTATTTGGGCTAAGAAATTAACATGTGCCATGATCAGGAATGTGAACTCTCATGAAGAAAGCAGGTTTGTGCACATTCAATTCTAGCAAGGATGTCCTCCAAGGAAAAATGAACAAGGCAACACATGCCAGCCTCTTCAACTCAACAGTACTACCAGCAATGTTGTACAGTAGCAAAATATAGGTGCTGACGAAGAAAGAGGAGCAGCAACTGTCTGTCATGGAGAGGGCAATGGAAAGAATAATTCTGGGAATTTCAATCCGCAATCGAGTCCCCAATGAAGTGATCAGGCAGCAGATTGGAGGACAGGATGTCCTTGTTGAAAGCAAGTAAAGTAAAATGTGATGGGCTGAGCATATAGCTGACAATCAATGGACTGCCGCTGTCGCCAAGTTGTACCCACGGGAATTGAAATGACCACTTGGCCAACCTCCAAAGAGATGGGAAGTTTTTATTGTGAAAAGACATGGCCGCACATGGAGAAGGAAGGCCAAGATATGAGAAGAATGGAAGACATGTTGTGATCAGCGCAATCTATATGAGGGCTGAAGGACGATCGATCAAGGTGAATAAATTTTACATTTTATTTTCTGTTATAACCCTTCTTCACAAGTGTCTTTAATGTGTTCCCTTAACAGTAGACATGACGGATATGTTTTTTTTAAATGTGACATCAGATCCATTGTCTTTATTACAGACCTGGACTCACTGAGGAAGCAATCCTTAACTCATCACTGAAAGGGAGACAAATAATAACCAGATGTATCAGTGAAGGAAGCTTACAAGCTTTCAAGTTAACTAGCTCCTTCCTTTGTTTATTTGATTAACAAATGAGCAGAGTGGCAAGACTGAAAGCATTTATTATTGATATATATATTACTTTCAGTAATTAATAAATATAGAATTGGACTTCACTGCAAGTCAGTGAGAACCGCAGAAATGAGTGCTAAGCATGTTGGGGGAGGTCTGTTGTTTGCATAAATACTAGTGTGAAATGTTGGTTCTTCTTCGAGTGCTGTCCCTGTGGGTGCCCCACTCTAGGTGATGGTGCGTCCCAGCACTGTTGATAGAGATTTTCGGTAGCAGTGCCTGCTTGGGGTGCACACACTCAGTTGGTATCTCCCGCCTCGTTGGAATCTTCCTGAGTGCACGTGCTTCACACCCTCCTCAGTTCCTTCTCAACCATCCTCGGCTGAAGACGGGACTCAGGGCAGTGCTGCCTTCTCTTCCCTGGTCTATATAAGAAACAGTAACAAAGAACATAGAAATAATTATTAATTACTTCCCAGTTGTTTCCCTCTCTTTAGTATAGTTACATAGTTAGTTACTTAGTTTAAAAAAAAAAAAAAAAAGCCCCTCAGGCTTGTCTCCTGTTGAGACACTCTCCTTGGCCATCTCTAATTCATAATGCCAGGAGCTTCAGGATTCAAAAGATGCATCTCCTGTCAGGACTCCATGCCATGGTCAGATGGGCACTCACATTGTGTGAAGTGCCTCAAGGACACCCACATCCCTGCGAAGTGCCTCCATTGCGCGAGCCTCAAGTCAAGAGCTCGTCGTGAGAGGGATCTGCGGCTCAAAATCCTGATGATGGAAAAATCCTTATAGCCGCTGTCGGAGATGGGAAAGGCTAAACCCGCTCCCTCATGCTCCCCAGCCAGATCGGAACCGGTGGGGAGCGTTGCTTCACCTTCCCTGGAGCGGAGGCAAGAAGCACAACAGTCTCACAGAAGAGACTCTAACAAGGGTAGAGGGTCTCCTGCAAAATCCCTACCCTCTGTGCTGACAGCACCAAAGACAGGTGCCTCAGCCTGCTCTAATGCCTCAGCCTCGGCTCTGACAGAGCACAGAGGCAGGGACCCGACCTCTCGTGCTGGGAAGATCCTTGTGGATCCAGTCCCCTCAGCGCCACAAATGGCTGTGGCGCAGACACCTCGCTTCTCCTCGGCACCACAAACGGCCACAGCGCTGGCACCGCGCTCCTCCTCAGCACCTACAATGGCCACGGTGCTGACAGCGTGCTCAGTCTCGGCACCTAAAACAGCTGCGGTGCCGACAGTGCGCTCTGTCTCAGCAATGAAAACAGCCACGGTGCTGACAGCGCGCTCCTCCTCGGCACTGAGAAGAACATCGGCACCGAGCCTGTCTTCTACCCATGCACCAGCACAAGACCCCTCGCAGGGCACCTCTAAGCAGTCTGCAGCAACACTCTCATTCTCACTTTCTCCTACTAATGAGCTAGAGCAGAGAGCAGGCTCAGCTCAGCCCAGGGAGCAGGAGCAACAGTTCTTCTTTGAGTGCTTGCTCATATTCATTCCAAGTAGGTGTGCGCGTACCGCATGCACGTTCGTCGGAAGAATTTTCCCCTAGCAACACCCGGCGGATCGGCAGCTGCCCCCTGGCGTGGTGCCTTTGCGGCACGGTATATATGCCCCTGCCGACCCGGCCGCTCCTCAGTTCCTTCTTACCGCCCGTGTCGGTCGTTGGAACATGGAGTGCGGCTTAGTTGACCTCCACATCCCTAGCGTTTCACCCGTTCTACACAGTTCTTAGTTAGTTAGTGTTGTTTAGTAGTTGTTAATAGTTAATAGTTATAAGTATAGTTGTTAAACGCAGTAGTATATAGTTAGTGGGCTGAGGTATACTCCTCCTCGCCCGCTCCGGGACCTAAGAGGCCTCCTGTTTCGAAACAAGTAAGACCCGCAGAGGCCGATGATGCCTTTAGATTGGTCTATTCGCGTGATTATAAGGCTATGCAAGCTGTGCTATGATAGTCAGAGTAGTGCCTGAAACGGCTAGTGGAAGCTCGAGGCTAGTTCGCGACTCAAATAGAGTCATAGACAGCCCCGGATGAATTCTATCCTCTGCGATTGGATACGACTAGGATGGAAACTTGTCGAATTTATCAGGAGCCCTAGAGATTCGAACATGGGCCCGATCGATTGTTCATCGTGCTGCGACTCCTGAGCCTGGGAGTGACCGGGCGATATCCAGCCAAGGTGCGTCCCGAGGTAAGGGAACGATCACATATCCCTGCGCAAGAGGTAAGAGCGAGACCACTACTCATAAGTCATTTCGTGGAAGACACGTGGGGGCAGAGGACAAGGCCAAATGGCTAGGACAGGGCAGACGTGAAGTGGAAAGGTGCCGGGCCCATCGGCAGGCACGAGAAGCGAGATAGGCGTCTGGAGTGGTGTGGAGAGGAGAACATGGCAAGTACGCCCATACCTTGCAGTGGTCGAGAACAGTGAAACCAGTCTCCTCGGATCCTATGAAGGGCTGATAAGACCCGAAGATATAACCGAGGAGAGAACTCCTTACGAAGGGGGTTGAGTACCCCAGCGGAGGTCTAGAGATGGGTCGTAGACCTCCTTTCTGACTTGGGGATTAGAAAAAATAGCTGGGAGTAAATACCTCCGGCCTGAAGAGGCGCGGGTCTTCTAATCGAGCTGGGTTGGTCCACACCCTGAGGGCTCCGAGTTCGAGAAGCATGAGGACCCTCCTGCAAAGAGGATCTCAAGAGAGGGGGTCCTCTGAAGAGGGACGGGGAGGTGGGTGGGAGGGGTGGAGGCGAAATAAACTGGAGATGGTCACCAGACTCTACCGTGCGTCAAACCCATGGTCCTGAGTATCCCGGTCCACGCGGAGGAGAGGAAGAAAGGCGTTGGAAAAAAGAAGAAGGAGCCAGAAGGACTGGGCTCCTGCTCTGTCTGGCGGGCGACCTCAAAAAGTTGCTTGGCCGCCGAACCAGTTCAGCCGGGATTGGCGTACACAGGTTGTTTTGCCGAACCCGTTGGGACCGGACTGCGCGTCGTCGTTCAATCCGTGTCTCCCCGCGAGCTCTGTTGAAGTCTGGCGGTGCGTGGTGGTGGATAAGAGGGCCGCTGAGGTTGCTGCACCAAAGGACCCCATCCGCGGGGCGGTGTCCTGCCCGGGCCGTGGGCATCCCAGGACGCGATATTAGATGACGGCTTTCTTAAGGCCGGTGTTGCAGCCTCGGCAACGCTCCGCTGCTCCTCTCGAGAAAGATGCCCTCGCCCAAAGGGAAGGTCGTTGTATAGTACTGAGGCTGCGCTGGCAAGTAACAGGACCCGGACAACTTGCAAGGAACCACGAGAGAGGATCCGTCATGGTAACTCCCGATGAGGAGTGGATCTACGCCTGTCAGAGTACGACGACGGACAGTGACGAGACGGATGCCGCGCAGTAGCCTGAAGGCTGTCCTTTGAGATCTTGTTTCCCCTCTTATCCACGGACTTTGAACTCAGGGCGGGAAAGTACCGGGATCATCAGTAAGACTGCTTCCCATGGGTACGCGTTAGTCAAATATCATTTCACCTCCTATCACAGGCAGCTGGTGTGTTGCCACACAGTATCGGCGGAGGACCGCCTCGCGGAGATATAACCTTACGGCCACAGCAGGTCCATATACTATGCACTATTCCCGCATTTTGGGGTGGGGCGTGGCTGGCCGCCGCAGATCCCTCATCACACCGGATTTGCGACCGAGTCCAGACAAAGCATGGAGGAGGATCAGGCGTGTACACGTAGTGGACGTATCAACACTTAAGGGTACACATGATAATTCTCTCACGCGCTCTGGCATGGTACCGGAGGGATCGATGCTGGGACTAGTATAGACTTCCATTTGGCCTGAAATAGAGTCTGTATGAGGACCAAGGCGACCTCCGTCACAGCACACACAAAGCTAGCGACACGCGCTACACGACTCCTACACACCTCGGACCGTCCTACTGCATTGTAGACTAACGCAGCTGCGGCACACCGCGGAAGACTCGGAGATTTGCATCGAGCAGCGATTAGTCAACTAGGGGAGCCCAGACAGGTCAGAGAGTACATCCCGCCACCTTGGCTATCTGGGAGGCCGAGGAGGAGGAGAGACCCACGAGAGGATCCCTCTGCGTGGTTGAGCCGAGCTGGCGGTCTGGGGCGAAGCCTCTGGTCCGTGATCGGCAAATCGGTTGCCAGAGGAGACGCTAAGGCGGCTTCTGGCAGCTCGAGCAACCTGAGACACGAGCTCGACGGTTGGGGAATGGATACGCCTTGGGCGGCCGGCACACTTGAGATGGTACGCCCAAGGGCGTCCAGAGGACCACTGCGGGGCTGTTTCCGGATCTGCGACACAAAGTCCCATGAAAGACGCCAGCTGTCTGGTTCCGCGAGACCCAGAAGGCGGTTGTGGAGACGGCCAACGCGGGAGTAGCGAGACCGAGGCTGTGCCGTCGAGTTAGCGATAGCGACTGCGAGGGAAGCGGTGCTGAGAGTTTGACCGGTGCAGAGAATCGGGACCTTGGGGACTACGACCAGCGCGGGTGCCCGGGAAGTCAACCAGGGATCTGGGTGACCGACGGTAATGATGGACCTCATCGGAAGCGGTGCCGAGACCAGAGCGACCGCCGAGCGTCGGTCGTAGATCCAGGACTGGACCGGTGCGCGAGTACGACCGGCGCCGAGAGTAGATCGGTGGCCGGACTGTGGCCGCGTCAAGATGGCGAACGGACCGGCGTGAGGGGGATCGGTGCCGAGATCTCGATCGGGCGCGCTGTCCGGCTGCCTCGGCCAGAGCTGGAGGTTGGAGCATCGGCTGGTGGCATAGAGGGAAGTGCCCGCACCGCCGGTCCGGTCGGGGCTTGAGGCAGGAAGGCTCAGTGACGGCTATCGCCTTCAGGTCCTGCGACTTGTGAAGTTTCCGGCGTAGTCGGTGATGTCAGCTCTGTACGCACGTGCCGGTGGGCTATCAAGAGCAGGCTCACATCGACGGCCTATCCTGCGCATGGAGCCGGAGTCGATGTCGGTGACGGGAAAGTACCGTCGAGTTGGCCGCGGGGCAGAATGGGCGTCGTGCCCATGCCGGCACAGCTTTCAGGCTCGGACGTTTCCAGAGGATGAGCGACCGCAGCAGCCTTAACGCCTTCTTTGTCCGATGTGAAAGTGAGCGCCGCCGGGGCTGGCTGCCTGATCAAGTACAAGTGAGAACTTAGGTGCCAGCGGGCTTGTGCGGTACCATTTGTAGCTAACCACGTTCTCCTAGTGCCGGAGAGATGGTAGGTTTCGTGCGGACTGTGGTGCGGCCAGGGTCCAAGTTGATGCCAGGGAACTAGCTCAAGGAGTCGTATGGGGTGAGCCTCTATAAGGAACTGCTTTAAACGCGGAGTTTTCCGCTCGTTTTGAATACCCGCGAGCGCACACACCAGATGCGGCAATTCTCTGTGCAGATGGCATTCCCCAGGTCTACTTGAGGTAACGAATCGAGTGTTTAAAGGGGCAGGCTCCCGTTGGCTATCAGCCGGAGAGGCATCACTGAGCACTGCTTGATAGCCGGGAGAGCCAGGCATTGACCA
>NC_133769.1:33211115-33213216 GCF_003597395.2 Chelonoidis abingdonii
CCCCAACCTTCTACCCCAGCCTGGAGCCCTTTCTCTCATCCTGTACTCCTTATTTCTGGCTCCACCCTGGAACCCACACCCCTAGCCAGAGCCCTAACCTTCACACACCCCAACCTTCTACCTCAGCCTGGAGCCCTTTCTCTCAGCCTGTAATCCTTATTTCTGGCCCCACCCTGGATCCCACACTCCCCACCAGAGCCCTCGCCCCCTCCTGCACCCCAATCCCCCAAGCCGGCCCAGTGAAAATGAGTGAGTGAGTGAGAGTGGTGACAGTGAGCGACAGAGGGAGGAGGGATGGAGTAAGCAGGGGGCAGGGCCTTAGAGAATGGGCTGGACCTCAGAGGAGGGGATCAGCAGGGGGCGGGACAAAGGTGTTCGGTTTTGTGCAAGTAGAAAGTTGGCAACCCTATCTGAAACAGGCCTTGAAAATCTCCACCTAGGTCTTCATGTCAACCGAGTATCTCTAACATTACCCTCTCCTGAATGAGCTTTCAGTACCAGAACTCTTGGGCATGCCTGAGGGAGCAGGGAATGAGTAGCATAGTGACTAAATTTGTTTGTTCATATGCTGATCAAGCATGGAAAGATTGAAGGATGCATCCCTATGATGGTCCAGCAGAATTTTGCTGTTGGTGCTCAGTTCTGTAATACTTCTTCACAAGGAGTAGCACTTACGCAGATAGTGTCACTGGCTTCAATGGGACTATTCATGTGAGCTAGGATTACAGAACTGAGGCCAGGTCTGCACTACAGACTTTGCTTGCATAGCTGTGTTGGTCAGAGGTGTGAGGAGATGCGATCTCTGATCGACATAGTTGTGCAGCCAAAAGCCTATAGCATAGACAATTATACAGGCAAAAATTTACTTTTGGCAGTATTTTGTTCTGTGGGAATGAAATAAGTCATGCCATCAAAAGTGTAGTTTTGCCAGCATATACTGCCTCTACGCTAGATACACTTTGTTGTGATAAGTATCAGAGGGGGTAGCCGTGTTAGTCTGGATCTGTAAAAGCAGCAGAGAATCCTGTGGCACCTTATAGACTAACAGAGGTTTTGGAGCGTGAGCTTTCGTGGGTGAATACCCACTTCGTCAGACGCAGGTAGTGGAAATTATCCAGGGGCAGGATATATATGCTAGCAAGCAATAGAGATAACGAGGTTAGTTTCAATCAGGAGGATGGGCCCGTGTTCTAGCAGTAGAGATGTGAAAACCAAGGAATGAGAAACTGGTTCTGTAATTATGGCAAGCCATTCACAGTCTTTGTTTAGTCCAGAGCTGATGGTGTCAAATTGCAGATGAACTGCAAGCTCAGCAGTTTCTCTTTGAAGTCTGGTCCCTGAAGTTTTTTGGTGCAGGATGGCCACCTTAAAGGTCTGCTGATGTGTGCCAGGAGGTTGAAGTGCTCTCCTACGGTTTTTGCATATTGCCATTCCTGATATCTGATTTGGTCCATTTTATCCTTTCCGTAGAGACTGTCCAGTTCGGCCGATGAAAATAGCAGAGGGGCATTGCTGGTCATATGAAGCGTATATTATCATTGGTGGACGATGAGGTGAATGAACAGTGATGAATATGCTGATCTGTTAGCTGTGTTGATGTCGCTGGTGTAGATATGTGGCAGAGTTTGCCTACGAGGTTTGTGCATGATTGTTCCTGAGCTAGGTTACTATGGTAGGTGTGCAGTTGCTGGTGAGATACGTTTCAGTTGGCTGGTTGTCTGTGGCAAGGATTGGCCTGCCACCCAAGACCTGTGAAAGTGTGGGATATTGTCCAGGATGGGTTGTAGACTGATGATTGCGTTGGAGGGGTTTAGCTGGGGCTGTATGGATTGGCCAGTGGAGTCTGTTGGTTTTTTCTTGGGTTTGTCTACTCTTTAACATTGGAAGAGGAGGATGTACAATTGGTGTTCCAGGCCCTCAAAAGCACCCATATTCATCAGAGTACACACACCAGTCCCCAACTCTCTCAATTTATGGGGTTTATGGAACCCATGTCCCACGTTTAGCAAGTACCACCCAGCTGAGGTGTCATCTCTGTCACAAAGCAGTCACAGTTCCCCATTTCACACAATCAGGGTGACAACTTTTTTTCTTCTGCCCA
>NC_133769.1:33213241-33498280 GCF_003597395.2 Chelonoidis abingdonii
TGGGAGGGGGTTAATTCCTGGTAGGACTCAGGGCAATCTGAGTCTTGGGGTCCCCAAGAAGGTTTGGGGAGACCAGTGAGGCAGGGCGCGTGATGTCCTGTCTGTGGCCAGCGCTATCAGATCAAGCTCGGTAATGAGCTTGGAGGGTTCATGCAGGCACCCACATTTTGGACACTAAGGTTCAGAATTGGGACTTAGTGCTTAGACAGGGTCCGTTGTGGCAGCCTTCTGTTATGAGGTTGATGCATGTGCAGGCTCTTCTCTGGTTTAATTGCCATGACTGTGGGTGGAACATGGAGAATACAGTCCTGCCTAGGGACGAGCCCATAGCAAAGAAATGGGGGCATGAGGAGCTGAAGTGCAGCTTCAAGGAAGCACACGCTGTGGCTCACGCAGACACAGTCAATGATGTGAATCTAGCTTAGAAATGAACGTTTAGGCTTTCTAGGGGTTTTTTTTTTTTTTAACTCTCTTTGTTCTGTGAAAGATATCTATAGTTTGACTTTCCATCCCTGTAACCTGATGGGCTCCCTCACCAGCTCAGTTAGAATTCAGAGCCATTCCCAAGTCTCTTTTCAGGTCCTTCCTTTGGGGAACATTTAAATCTCTCACTCAAAGTTGCAACACTGACAGACCCTTGTGCTAGACGGGCAGCTAGTGTGATGTGGTTTTGGTATTTAGCATTTAACCCTTTGGATATTTCCATGTTTTTTATAAAGTTTAATATCTTTTTAAACAAGGACCAGAAAATGTGTTCCTGGCTGGGGCAGCCTAAATTGGAAGGATGGGGAGAGATTCTGAATCTTTTTTTTTTTTTTTTTGGCAGCTAAGAACTGCAGGAGGGAACAAAGAAGTGTTTAAAACGTGCCCTTCTGGAGCAACAGCTGGTGAAATGCACAACACTGAGCATTAAGGTGGTTCTAAGTAATCTAACTGTCACAGTGTTAAACCTTGGAATAAATGCCAGTAAGTAATCCAGTGACAGTGTATTATGTATATGATTTTGGGGAGAAATTTTTAAGCATGCTAAAAATGGTAATTGAAATTTGCTTTCAAAGGTCTCATGGTAATACTGCCTCTCAGCTATTACCTGTGAATAAACGTAAAGCTTTGCACAGCACAGATACCATTACAAACCTGATCTGTTGTGCAAGAGGGGAAATTGAGGTACACAACTTCAAGAATTTCATAAATTAACCATGGAATAATTCACCCTTTCCCTTTTAAAGATAAAAACCTAGCCTGCCTGTAAAACAAAACAAGAAAAGTATGAAGGTAATTTTTTTGTTTCCTGCAGCTAACAAAAAGATTTGTAGAAGAAAATATTTTTAAGCAATAATCTGTCCCCACCAAGGAGCTGGGAAATGTTCATTTTCTTTTCAGGCACATTATGGGCAAGCTGGCGCCAGTGGAAGAACAACCCAGAATGCCATGGGTTTACTGTCAGAACAAAAATTGTTTTGTGGTGATTGTCTTGATTTTACTGTTATTTTGCTGGATATTGTACAAGAAGAGTTAACTCGTATAGCAGCAAACACTGTCCATTCCCAGTTCCTAATTGGAGGGTTCCTTACCTAGTCTTTGACTAGTTGGGGCCCAGTCTGCTGCTATTAAAAACAAAACAAAAATGAGTTTATTGCACACACATAAAAAGGCACAAAAGGGGAATTAAAAATGAAAATAAATAAATTCTGTTGTGTGCATCCTACGGGTAACCCCACAAAGGAAAACAAGGATGCCCTGGCCTTAAACCAATCATTGCTGCTATTCTTGCTATTGTAAGCTCTACCATCATTTGGGGCTATAACGGTTCATGTGTTTCATAGACTAGGACTGGAAAGGACCTCAAGAGGTCAAGGAGTCCAGTCCTCTGCCCTCATGGCAGGACCAAATACTGTCTAGACCATCCCAGACAGACATTTATCTAATCTACTCTTAAATATCTCCAGAGAGGGAGATTCTACAATATCCCTTGGAATAAACTGCCTGTGTTTAACCACCCTGACAGTTAGGAACTTTTTCCTAATGTCCAACCTAAATCTCCCTTGCTGCAGTTTAAGCCCATTGCTTTTTGTTCTATCCTTAGAGGCTAAGGTGAGCAAGATTTCTCCCTCTTCCTGATGACACCCTTTTAGATACCTGAAAACTGCTATCATGTCCCCTCTCAGTCTTCTCTTTTCCAAACTAAACGAACCCAATTCTTTCAGCCTTCCTTCATAGGTCATGTTCTCAAGACCTTTAATCATTCTTGTTGCTCTTCTCTGGACCCTCTCCAATTTCTCCACATCTTTCTTGAAATGCAGTGCCCAGAACTGGACACAATACCCCAGCTGAGGCCTAACCAGTGCAGAGTAGAGCGGAAGAATGACTTCTCCTGTCTTGTTTACAACACACCTGTTAATGCATCCCAGAATCACATGTTGCTTTTTTGAACAGCATCACCACGGTGACTCATATTGCTTGTGGTCCACATATACCCCAGATCCCTTTCTGCCCATAACTGCCTTCCAGACAGTACTCCTTCCCATTCTGATGCGGTGGAACACTGATTGTTCCTTCCTAGGTGGAGCACTTGACATTGTCTTTATTAAACTAATCCTTTGTACCAGCTACATTTCTCCAATTTGCCAGATCATTTGATCTATGTAGCCCGAACCTCCAAGAGCAGTGCAACCTCCAGTTGGTTCATCTGCAAGACTAAACTAAGCGTACTTTCTAGCAATATCTAAGTCGTTGATGAAGAGTTGAACCAAACTGGTCCCAACAGACCCCTGCGGAGACCCACTGTTATATCGCTCCAGCAGGATTGGGACCATTATAATAACTACTGTTCTGATTATGTTTATCCATGCATTCATGCACCCACTTTAGAGTAGCCCCCTAGTTTGTTATTTGCTATCGTATTGATAGAAAAAATCATGTGAAACCAATTCAAATTGCTTGACTAAAAGTAGGTATATCCACATCCCACTCTCCCGTACCACAAGACCTTGAAATACCCATCAAAGAAAGCATCAGATGTCACAATCTTTGTTTTTACAATCCATGCCTGCATATTCTCTATCCCTTACCACCTTGCAACAGTTGCAAGATGATTTCCTTAATACTTGGCCATTATTCCCTGGCACAGAAGTTAAACTAACTGGTCTGTAGTTCCTGGGTTGTTTTATTCCCTTTTAGAGTGGCCACTGATTGTGCCCTTTCACATCTTTCTGGAATCTTTCCTGCCCATGATATTTCCAAGGGATAATAGCTAAGCCAGATACTCCTCTGTAGCCCTGATATTCGTAGCATTGTCATCAGGCCCTGGTGACTTGCAGACATCTAAACTTTTTCTCAAGTGATCGCTGTCTTTTTATTAATTTTCTAACCTACCTCTCCCATAAGCATTCACTATGTTAGACATTCCGTTCAGACTTCGTCGGTGATAGAGCCGAAACAAAGAGTCATTAAGCATGGTCCTGCCATTCCAAGTTCCTGCTACTGTTTTACCTCCTCACTGAGCAGTGGCCTACCCTGTCCTTGATCTTCCTCTTGCTTCTAATGTATTGATAAAAAGTCTTGTTCCCTTATTCCGTTACGCTAGTTGAGCTCATTTTGGCCTTTGGCCTTTATAATCTGCCCTACAGCACTCCTGTGTTTGCCTATATGCAGCCGTTTGAATCTGTCCTATGTTTCCAGTTTTAGAGACTCTCCTTTATTTTTTGAGATCATGCAAGATCTCGGTGTTAAAGCCCAAGGGTGTGTCTTGCCACATTTCTATCCTTCCTACCAGCAGAATAGCTTGCTTTAGGCCCTTAATAATGTCCTGAAGAACTCCAACTCTCCTGCAGTTGTTTTTCTCCCTCAGCTTGTATTCCCTGTCCTAAGGGTGCAGCCTCTGAGGTTTACTGAAATTAATTCGTGTCCTATCTGACGTACTCTCTTCTCACCCTTCCTAGAATTGTGAACTCTATGATGTTCATGATCACTGCACCCCAAGTGCTTCCCTTTTCAAATTCTTAACAAGTTCCTGCCTATTGTTAAATCAAATCAGAACAGTTCCCCGCGTAGCTTTTTCAACTTCTGAATAAAACGTGTCTGAAATGTGTCATAAATAGATAGCTAAGGGTTAATGTCTTTTACTGTAAAGGTTAACAAAGGGAACACAAACACCATGACCAAAGACAAGTCAGAGAAAACCGATTTTGTCAAAAGTGAGGGAGGGAACTTCTGGTGGTTTTGCTTTGTTCTGCCTGTTTGTTTTTTCTCCCGGCATGAGGAAGGGCTTTTTTTTTCTATCTCCAAGCGTTCTTTCTTCCCTTGCTGTTCCAAGTGGTGATACAAAGAGGAAAAGCAATAGGTTTATATTTATTGTGTGGAGTTGCTGGAATGTGTTAGAATTTGGATACCTTTTTGGAAATAAGGGCTGATGTATTCATATTTTTTTCTTTAAGCAATAGCCCTGGTGTTTGATCATCGTGATGCAGGTGATCATGTGTCATGGTTATTTTCTTATCTTTTTAATATAAGTTTTCTTTTAAACTGTTGGATTTTCTTTCCTAGTTAGGAAGGGATAAGGAACTCTTGTGACCAGAGTACTGTCTCTCCAGCGGAAAGACGTGGAGGGGGGAAGAAGAGCGGGTGGGGAAGGTAAATCGTCCTCCTGTTTGTGTTTCAAAAGATTTTGAAGCAGGGAAATCTCCTAGGATCCCCCAGGGCGGGAAAACTGGGGGAGTAAGAGCAGGAAGGAATGGGTTATTTCCCTTGTTGGAGGCTCAGGGCATCTGGAGTCTGGGCCCCCGGGAGGTTGGGGAGACCAGAGAGTTGATCAGGTACTCAGAATCCATGATTGGCAGCAGAGGAATAAGATCCAGGCTGTAATTAAGCTGTGGAGTTCATGCTAAGCACCAGCAATTTGGACGCAAGGGCAAGATTTGGGACAGAGACTTATTGACAGCAATGTGCACCCCCAAAAACTTACTGGATCCTGTGCTCTTGCTGCATTATTATTTCCAACATGTAATCGGATATAGTTAGTCCCCCATCACCACCAAGTCTTGGGTTTGTGATTTTGTTATGATTTTAAAAAAGCCGTCATCCCACCTCTCCACCTGGTTTAGTGGCCTGTAGTAGACTCCTAGCATGAACATCGCCCTTGTTGTTACTGTTCAGCCTCACCCGAGAACTCTCAACATTTGTCTCCTATGTCCATCTCCACCTCAGTCCAAATGTGACATATTCATGTAATAAAGGCCAACACCTCCTCTTTTCCCCCTGTAGGTTACTCTTATGGTCCTGAGCAAGCTGTACCCATCCACACCAACATTTCCCAATCGTATGATTATCCACCAAGGTTTTCGGGTGATGCCAACAAGTCATAGTTGTATTTATTTATTAGCAATTCCAATTCTTCCTGCTTATTATCCATACTTCTCGCATTTGTATATAGGCATCTAAGATACTGATTTGATCTTGCCTCCTAGTTTTGCCCTGACCCTTCTTTCTCTCTGCCATTATAGCCCATGCTTCCTTCTATTTCCGACCCATCTCCCAGGTCTCCATGTTTTCCACTTACCTGTGGGCTTTGCTCACCTATCCCCGTCAAACCTAGTTTTAAAGTCCTCCTCACTAGGTTAGCCAGTCTGTGTCCAGATAGGGTCTTTCCCCTCCTCAAAAGGTGAATGCCCTCTCTGCCTAGCAGTCCTTCCTGGAATAGCATCCTGTGGTTGAGGAAGCCAAAGCCCTCCCCCTGACACCATCTTTGCAGCCAAGCATTCACCTCCACTATGCACCTGTCTCTGCCCAGGCCCCTACCTTTGCTACTTTACATTGCTGGATTTGGGTCTGGTATAGCAAGCCAACCCCAGCAAAGAAGAGAGGCCCCAAGTGTGGGCTGGAGAGCAAGCCCACCCCACACTCAATCTGCAGTGGCAGATTCTGTCCCAGGCTGCCTGCTCTAAGCATTGCAACTCCATGAATTAGGTCACAGCAGCACTGAGAGCTGCATGTCTGCCCTGTCTATGAAAAGGACGGTGTGCCAAACCTGCCCATGCCTGAAGCAGGGAGCTGGGCCCACAGAGTTTATTAAAATTCACAATTACTGTGACCTGCACACCAAAATCATAGCCTCGACCAGCAACAGTCCCACTGACCACTCAGTCTTAACACTGCTTCTTTCAGATTTCTGCCCCATGGGAGATTCTGATATTCCTGCAGCTGAGTTTGTACCGAGTGAGGGCTCTGGCAGAGTGGAACAGCCAGGAAGTGGTTAAGGCGAGCTTTAAAGGAAGGGGTATGTCCATTTCCAAGCTAGAGAGATGCAGCAGGAAAGCCCTTTTGTCAGTGGCAATTGGAAGTCACTTTTCTTTTGTGTTATCTTGTGAGGTTTTATGTTTATTCATAAACCATGCCCTGAGGAAGGACTCTGAAAAAAAGACTTGGGTATGGCACTGAGTTCTTCCTGGGCTAGTGAGAAAGCCCAGGAGTTTACACATGATGGGGAACACAGGCAAACTGCCACAGCCTGAAACTAGATCCTGAAGCCCTACAAGAATAACAGCAGCTGAGGCAGCTTTTGGCACAGTGACAGTAACAGCAGTACCAACAGCTCCAGCAATAACAGCTACAAATGCAGCAACCGCAGATTAAACAGCAACAGGAAAGCCAGCAGCAGTTATTGCTCCAACTACTGGCTCAGAATGCCCGGGATTCACAGGTTGATGTAATGCTGTCACTACCCATAGATAGGGTAGGATTTCTCATTAAGATGGAGCCAGAGGGTGTCTCCAAAGCCTTTCTAGAGGCCTTTGAACATGTGGCAGATGCCCAGGAGGTCTGTGCCCTTGTAAGCATCTGGACGCATCACTGCAGCGCCTCTTGCTGGTGACTTTCAGGAATTAGCTCATTCCAGCTCCAGAGTGCCCTCTGCAGGCCGGTGATCCGCCTTACCTGTGGCTCTGTGTCCCTCCCAGGACCCCGCTACCCCATTTACCCAAGGTGCTTCCCCCTGGCAGTAACCCCTTTCAGCCTCAGAGTCTCCCCCTCCCAGGGGAACCCCCACCCACTATGCCCACTTTGCCTCAGTGTTCAGTTACTGCCAGCCCCTATCTAGTCCCCCACTCACTGGGGCAGACTGTAGTGTAAGCCAGTCATCATCAGAAAAGGGGTTTGGACCTGCTGCCTCTGCCAACCCATGGGCTGCCCCAATACTTAATGGGCCTTACCAAGCCTTCAGCCTAGGTCTTTCCTAGGCCAGAGCTCACTAGGCCTTTCCCCAGCCCTGCTACACTCTAGATTTTCTTCTTGGCACCTTACAGCCAGGCCCTTCTCCCTCTACAGGCAGAGGGAGACTGCCTAGGCCACTGGCTCACAGCCTTTTATAGAGGCCAGCTGGGCCTGATTGGGGCATGGCCCCAGCTGGGCCTATTTTTCTCCAATCAGCCCAGGCTTCTTGTCCCAGCCAAGCCCTCTCCTGGGCTGTTTCAAGCCCCACAGGGCTGTTTATTATGCTATGGCTGGGGCCTTGGCAAGGAGCAATGGGCTGCTGAAAGCAGCCATCTTGGACTGCTTGGGTCTCAGTGAGGAGGAATACCATGACTCTTTCAGACAAAACTTGTTACAAACTTTGAGCCTCAAGCAGAGGTTCAATGGTTATGGGATTTCCGCTCTTACTAGTTATGGTCAGAGAGCCTGGCCCCTGAAATTGTGGCAGTGGTGGCCTAGAGAAATTTTGTCAGATCCTACTAATAGGGCCCAAGAAGTGGGTTTGTCACCACCAGGAGAACTTTCTGAAGATAATTCTGTATTGTGGGACTACTGAGACTTTTGAAACCAGCCCCTCTATGAAAGCGAGGCCAGTTTGGCTGGGACTATAAAGGGGTGGCCAGCGTTACAAGGTCCCCACAGGAAAAGGTTCCACTAGGCTATGGTGAGATCGAGACCTGGGCTAGACCCCAGTATCAGGCCTATGACTGGGAACAAGTAACATGCAGTGATGGGATCCCTGGCTAAAGGGACCAGGGGCTTCATAGTGGGATTGCAGTGGCTCCTTGTGCTTCTGTTGTGGGCAAGAAGTCCTCAGGTATTGGGATTGTCCCAGTGTGGAGTGTGATTATGCTTAAACCTGAGCCTTTGAAACACAAGAGGAACCTCCTGATTCAAAAGCCTATGTAGTTCTCATCATAGTAAATGGGACAATGGTGTTAGGCATAGTGGATTCAGGCTCAGGGCAGACATATGTACCTGGGCAGCTAATTACCTCAGAGTTTCTGCACAATGGAAAGTAATTAAATATAGGCTGCATCCATGGAGACAGCCAGCCCTACTTATGACTATAACTGTCTCTGGGAGGCCTTAATAATGTATGACAGTAGCTGTAGCTAAACAGCTGCCTTCCCCAGTTGGGGCTGGGATTTGGGCTCTGTAGCCAATCTCTCACTGGAGGCAGCTGGAGCAGGCTCAGACTCAGGCATCAACACGCAGCAGGTGAGTGCGCCAAATAGGTCTTTATCTTCTCTGATCCCAAACTCTTCAGTACCCAGCCCAGGCCTTGAAGGGAACATTGTCATACCAGGAAGGAGACTCTTGGGAGTCCAAGGGGCCCAGGGAAAAGAGAAAAGGCACAGTACAATGTAATCTGGACCCCACAGAGGGGCCCCTGTGAGAACCGGATCCCTCTGTGGTAGACGCCCAGACCACAGCTAGCAGATCTGGTTTTCTTCAAAGCCAGTGGTTGATGCAGTGTTCAGTAGCTCCAAGGATGGCTGGGTAGGGTATATGACATACTTTTATCGACTCTGTCCAGGATTGTCTGTACCCCTAATTCAAGATCAAGGGAGACATCCCAGTAAGAGTCATCCAGACACAGACAGGTACACTCCCAGGTTCATCTTTTCCAAGTGCTGGGCTGGCTTTCTTTAAGGACACAGTAACAACCACTTGAGTGAAACAAGACAGTCACTACACTCTTGAACGAACTCACTCAGAAAAATGATAGAAGTCAAAAGCACCCTATCACCCATGAGTGAACGCTTTTCACAAAATGATCACTCCATATCTGATGTCTCAGTTCTCATCCTCAAAGGGAACCCTCCCAACACTTTCAAAAGGGAAGCCTCGGAGCGTAACTCCATAACTTTGCTAGACATACACACACACAAAAAGTCTGAATAAAGACACTTGATTTATAGCTTATTACAATTATTTGTAACCCACTAACCTTCCCCCCTTTTGTCCTATGACTGCAGAGGTGTTAATGGGCCATTTGGTCCCTTAGAATGTGTGTTCACCCCTGGCACAAGCTATTGGGTCTGCTCCTTCATGGCCATTGGGGAGGGCACATTTAAATATTTTCTTTGGACAAACAATTACTTAACTGAATTATTGTTTATTTTACACCAATTCATTCTCCCTCTCTATCCTCCAGTGGTTCCCAGGGAGCTCCTCCCTTTCTTATTATTCCCATAGGGCTCATGGGGACCACCTTAGTTGCCATCTCATTCCAAGGTACTACTGCAACTATTACCCAGGTGCTAGCCCCTTAGTTGAGCATTTTCATACACACCTTCTTCCCCCAAGTTAGCCTTTTGAAGCTATCTCCCCCATCCCCACATATCATAATGTTCCCTGTTCATTGAGTTAACCGCAGGTTCACCTTTGCCGCCCTTTTTCATTCCATTGCAATTGTAGATAGTTGCTGTGCCAGTAGTTCATTGATTTGTTGTTGAAGTTTTACATTTTAGCTTATTAATTACTTAGTTATCCAACAGTCCCCCAGATTCCATACACCCAACCCTGTGGTTCCAACTACCCATAGATCCCTTCAATGTATGTGCTGCAGTTGGGGTGTACCTGGTCCACCCCCCTTTCTCTGGGGTGTACCACCCATCCATGTAATGGACTGAAAGGACACATTGAAGAGCTCTGGTTGCACCCACTCCCACAGTGGCTTCCACATGTTTGCCCATGAGTATTTCCAGCTCTGGGCTGCAACCAGCTTAAATCAGAATCCTTCCAGCTTGGCATCCATAGGGCCTGTAGGGTTACATTCTGCAAAGCAGTTAATTGTTATATTCCCAGCATTTTAGGGGAGACTTCATGCCCAGTCTGGAAGCTTAAGGATTGTCCTTTATGGAGGTACCATTATGATTACACATGGTAATACCACACTCCAGCTGTGGAATCCCATAACCCAAACACCCCAGGAGGCCAGAGAATGATATTTTTCATCCCTTTGTGATAAGCCACTTATCTGGATGACTGTTTCCCACTGTCATTTATTATGGCATATTTTAAGGATTACCATGCAATATTTCCTGATAAATTTGATATTTTTATACCAGGTTAGGATTTTCCCCTTCAATTCACACATTGCCAGATTTCCATGGGCAAATCCTTTAAGTCCTTATTTGCCTCATTACCACCATTTGGGTGGTTGTGAAATTTCCCTGACTGAGGGTTTTTTTGCATGACAAAATCTTTGCCTTATTGATGATGAACAATATGCTATTACAGGGGTTCTCAAACTTTTTTTTGCTGGGCCTCCCTTTGAAAATATTAAAATATTTCAGGCTGTGACAACCCCCGCTCCCCCAAAGTGATGATAAATTACTGTACATACTCATAAGAACACACTCATGGTATTGCCCCCCCTTACTTCTGTGCTGCTGCTGGTGGCAGTGCTGCCTTCTCAGCTAGCTGGCCAGAGAGCGGCAGCTGCTGTTCCCCCCTCCCTTTGAGCTCCTCCTGCCCCTGGCTACATTTTTTTGTGATCTCATGATCCCCTTTTGGGTTGGGACCCCCAGTTTGAGAAATGCTGAGCTATTACATAGAAGAGGAACTGACTGCATTCCTTATCTGGGCATTTTGAGACTAGTATCAGAGGGGTAGCTGTGTTGTCAGAAGAAAAGTCTGTCCTATCTCAGGGACTCTCTTTCTGCCCTGCCATCCCCACCAACATGATACAATTCTGCGGCGATCTGGAAGCCTCTACTTTCGCCATCTCCAACTCAAAGAATACTTTCAGGACAACACTGAACAGCGCACTGATACACAGGTACCCTCCCACCACAGGACAAGAAGAACAACTCCACTGGACTCCTCCTGAGGGTCGAAATGACAGTCTGGACCTATACATTGAATGCTTCCGCCGACGTGCACAGGCAGAAATTGTGAAAAACAACATCGCTTGCCTCATAACCTAAGTCGTGGCCAGAACGCTAATGCCATCCACAGCCTCAGAAACCAGAAACCCCTGACATTATCATCAAAGAAGCTGATAAAGGAGGTGCTGTTGTCATCATGAACAGGTCTGACTACCAAAAGGATGCTGCCAGACAACTCTCCAATACCAATTCTACAAGCCACTTCCTCAGATCCCACTGAGGAATACACTAAGAAACTGTACCATCTATTCAGGACACCTCCCTTCTACACTAACACCTGGAACAAATCAAACATACCCTCAGAGCCCCGACCAGGGTTATTCTATCTACTACCCACATCCACAAACCTGGAAATCCTGGACGCCCCATCATCTCGGGCATTGGCACTCTCACTGAAGGACTGTCTGGATATGTGGACTCTCTACTTCAGACCCTATGCCATCAGCACTTTCCAGCTATCTCCGTGACACCACTGATTTCCTGAGGAAACTACAATGCATTAGGTGACCTTCCAGAAAACACCATCCTAGCCACCATGGATTAGAGGTTCTTATACACAAACATCCCACACACAGATGGAATACAAGCTGTCAAGAAACAGTATCCCTGATGCTGCCAGCAGCACAACTGGCTGACTGAGCTCTGTGCTTTATCCTCACACACAACCTATTTCAAATTTGATGAAAAGTATATCTCCAGATCAGTGGATCGCCATGGGCACCCTGCATGGCCCCTCACATACGGCTCAGTCAATATTTTTATGGCCGACCTGGAACAATGCTTTCCTCAGCTCTCGTCCACACATGCCGAGCCCTTCTCTAGCAAAATAGCGCTACATTGATGACATCTTCTCATCTGGAGCCCATGGGAAAAGGAGACTTTTTGGAAAAATTCCACCATGATTTCAACGAGCCTTCCCCTCCACCACGATCACCCTCAGCCTGGACCAATCTACAATGGAAGGTCCACTTCCTAGACACCATGGTGCAAATAATTGATGGTCACTTTAACACCACCCTATACTGAAAACCTACCGACTGGCTAAAGCCTACCTTCATTGCCTCCAGCTTCCATCCCTCAACCCTCCTGGGCACATCACACGATCCATTGTCTACAGCCAAAACATTGAAGTACAACGCATCTGCTCTATAACCCTCAGTAACAGGACCAACCACACTACAAAATCTCCACCAAGCATTCTCAGAACTACAATTACCCGCACAAGGAATATAGGAAACAGATCAACAGAGCCAGACGTGTACCCAGAAGCCCTCCTACTGCAGAGACAACCCAAGAAAGAAACCAACAGGACTCCACTGGCCATCACATACAGTCCCCAGCTAAAACCCCTCCAACGCATCATCAGGGATCTACAACCCATCCTGGACAATGATCCACAACATTTTCACAGGCCTTGGGTGGCAGGCCAGACTCTCGGCCCACAGACAACCTGCCAACCTGAAAATATATTACTCAAACCAGTAACTGCACACCGCACCATAGTAACTCTAGCTCAGGAACCAATCCATGCAACAAACCTCGATGCCAACTCTGCCCACATATCTACACTGTACAACGGCGACACCATCACAGGACCTATACCAGATCAGCCACAACATCACTGGTTCGTCACCTGCACCTCCACCAATGTAATATCATGCCCTCATATGCCAGCAATGACCCTCTCTATGTACATCGGCCAAACTGGACAGTCTCTATGGAAAAGGATAAATGGACACAAATCAGATATTAGGAATGGCGATATACAAAAACCTGTAGGAAAACACTTCAACCTCCCTGGCCACACTATAGCAGATCTTAAGGTGGTCATCGTGTGGCAAAAAAACTTCAGGACCAGACTTCAAAGAGAAACTGCTGAGCTTCAGTTCATCTTCAAATTTGACACCATCAGCTCAGAATTAAACAAAGACTGTGAATGGCTTGCCAACTACAGAATCAGTTTCTTCTCCCTTGGTTTTCACACCTCAACTGCTAGAACAGGGTCTCATCCTCCTCCCTGACTGAACTAACCTCATTATCTCTAGCTTGTTTGCTAGCATATGTATACCTGCCCCTGGAAATTTCCACTACATGCATCTGATGAAGTGGGTATTCACCCACAAAAGCTCATGCTCTAGAACTTCTGTTAGTCTATAAGGCGCCACAGGATTCTTTGCTCCATTTTGAGACTGACATTTTTGGTGTTAGCAGTATACGATAGAGAGTTTTAACAATAGTTGAGTGTTACCTGAGGTAAATGCTAAAAACTGCTTTAAATATACAGCTCACAATGCACACTGTGGGTCTGACATGAGTTGGACTGGCTCGTGAACATTTTGTGACTCAGTGCAATGGTAGGTGCAGGGTAGGGCTTATTGTCTGTACTTTCCAGAATGGAAGAATCCTGCTGCTGAACATACTTACCTAAGGGCTTTAGGAATCTCAGGTAGTTATATGGCCTTCATTAGTGTAGAATTCTGGTGCTTCAAATCTTAAATGTATTTATCCTCACAACAGCCCCAGAGGAAGTGTTAATTACAGGTGGGAAATTGAGGCATAGAGTTAATAAGTGACTTGCCAAAGGTTGCACAAGAAGTCTGTGGCAGAGCAGGGACTTGAGCCTGGCTTTCCCACGTCCTATCTCTAATCACTGGACCACCCTGTCTCAATCTCCAGGTGGGATTTAGAGTAGCTTTTGAAGCAAAAATAGCTGCGAAGTACTTCATTTATATTCCCAGGATCACATGTAAGTACTTGATCCTACCCTCTGACCTCCACCCACTGAAATGCCAACTCTGAGTGCTACACAGGCTGAACAGTAATGAGCAATGCCCACCCTCGCTCATTCCGCTCAGCTAGGGCTGGCTCCAGGCACCAGCTAAGGAAGCAGGTGCTTGGGGTGGCCAATATAAAGGGGTGGCACTCCGTCCTCTATTGGGGCGGCACCTCCGGGTGTTCGGCGGGAATTCAGCGGCGGGTACCTCATTCCCTCCCTTCCTCTTTGAGCTGCCGGTGAAGTACCACCAAAGAGGAAGAGAGAGAGTGAAGGACTCGCCGCCGAACTGCTGCTGGAGAATGGAGCAGCACGACTGAGCTGCCACCAAAGTGCCGCTGATCGACTTTTTTTTTTTTTTTTTTTCCCCGCTGCTTGGGGCGGCAGAAAACCTGGAGCTGGCCCTGCGCTCAGCCACTGATGGTACTGAGCAGCTAGTTCAGCACCTCTGCAGTCTTAAGCACCTCCCTGCTTAGTTCCTTGCGGGTCTGGTCTGAGTGCATATCAGGATGTCATCCACATAAAAAACTGACATTGTCTCTTTCAGGCATCCCATCCCACATCTTGATTACAGGGGGACCCTGGCAAAACACAACTGCTTCCCTTGAAAGGTAAAAGCAAATTAGTAATAGCTGTCCCAATTTCAAAGGATAGAAAAGAGAGCATTGGCCAAATACAAAACTAAAACCACTGCGTTCCCCCCTCACCTCCCCACCACACAGACACACACACACATAAACAGTGGAGACCATCACCTCCTAATACTTAACCACTATGGGGGCTATCAGGGTGTTACCTGATCAAGTGGACGAAAATTAACTACCAGCCTCCAGGTCTTGCCATCACTTTCAAGGACTGGCTTTGGGGCTTGACTATTATTGGGGCTTGACTATTTCTCTAAAATCCCTTGGCTTTAAAAGTCCATCAGTTGTTTCTTTCAGGCTGGCTTCTGCTCCCTTGGATATCTGTACTGCTTCTGGGGTGGGGGATGGAGGTCGGTAACTAGGATTCAGTTTTGCCACATTCTATTTTATTCTTGGCCCGCACCTCCCAGTGTTTCTCTGCAACTGCCAACATTTCTGGAGTCCACGTGGGCCACTCCAATTCTTCAGATGCCTTAAAGGCTGCTACCTGATAGCTTGCTAAAATCTTCACTGGTTCCTAGGCCAGGGCTTCTCAAACAGGGGTTGCCACTTGTGTAGGGAAAGCCCCTGGTGGGCCGGGCTGGTGGGTTTACCTGCCCCGTCCGCTGGTCTGGCCGATTGCAGCTCCCACTGGCCTCAGATAGCTGCTCTGGGCCAATGGGAGCTGTTGGAAGTGGCGGCCAGTAAGTCCCTCGGCCTGTACTGCTTCCAGCAGCCCCCATTGGCCCGGAGCAGCAATCCACGGCCAGTGGGAGCCGCAGTCGGCCGCACCTGTGGATGGGGCAGGTAAAAAACACTGGCCCAGCCCGCCAGGCGCTTTCCCTACACAAGTGGCGACCCTTGTTTGAGAAACCCTGTCCTAGGGTATACCAGGAGTTATTTTCCATAGAACCCTGTTAGCAAAATCAGCTAACACTCTTCATTCTCCTCAAACATCAATTCCAAAAATGCTGCCTTCTCCCAAATTCATTAAGCCAAATTGCTATTTATTTCTCCTCTTTCACACCTAATACAAAATATTTCTGCAAAAGGGAAGAACATTCTTTATTTCATTAAAGCCTTATAAGGTTTTAACTCCAGCCGGCAGGCCAAACAGGTTCTCAGTCTGGGTATTCATCAAGAAGTAAGTGGCACCTGTATCTAACAACAGATTCTGTCTGATCTCCACCCCTTCACACTCCACACAAACCATGAACCACCTCTACCCATCGGTGTCCTTATGTGTCACTGCTGCGGGAATTGGGGGCACTTTCCCTTTTTCCTGTTTGCCCTCTTTTAAAATCTTATTTAGAAGGGACCATGGCTTTAAACAAGATTGCTTCATGCTGACACATACTTTTCAATCTTTGGGCCCGATCCTTCTTTTGCTAATTTACTGCTTTTCTCAAAACTGCTTCCCAGGCCCTGATCAGTATTGCCTGGAAACCATGTCTTCAAAGACAGTAAATACTTTCAGCAGAGAGAAGGGGGAAAGAGCAGGGGAGAGGGAGGAGAGAAAGAGAAAAAGCAGAGGGGGAAGGAGGAAAGAGTAGAGACAAGAAAAGTGGAG
Organism: Chelonoidis abingdonii; assembly: GCF_003597395.2. Taxonomy (NCBI): domain Eukaryota; kingdom Metazoa; phylum Chordata; order Testudines; family Testudinidae; genus Chelonoidis; species Chelonoidis abingdonii. Next base: position 33,229,352 of record NC_133769.1, read on the forward strand.
AGAGGGGGAGAAGAAGCAGAGACAGGGGAGTGAAAAAAGAATGACATAGGGAGAAAGGACATCCTAAGCTGAGGAAAATACAGGCAGCAACATCAAATCTAGAAGTAGGGCTTCTCAGGCCAAAGCATCTGGGAACCTGGACCCCTAACCCCTATCCTGGCTCTGAGAGGAGAGTGGGAGTTGCTGTAATGAAAGGTGCTTGGGCTCAGTCGTCGCAAACCCTGGCACAAATTAAGCACTAGCTGGTGGCTGGAAAGTGGCAGCTGCTGGCTGGCTGCTCAGCTCTGAAGGAAGTGGCATGGTGTGAAGAAAGGTGGCATGGTGTGGTGTATCGCTATCCTTACTTCTGCACTGCTGCTGGGGGTGGCTCTCCCTTCAGAGCTGGGTGCCCAGAGAGCAGCTGCTGCTGGCTGGGAGTCCAGAGGTGCTGGGGCTGAGCCCTGGCACAAATTAAGCTCAGCTGTTAAGGTGTCTTAAGCTGGGCACTTAAGAACTGAGGCAACTGAAATGGGGATGACCAGATGAGCACTCAGTCCTTATTACACCAATATCATACAATATATCTCAAGGCACTCCAGCTTTGCAGGGTTATGGCAACACTTTGGTCTGTTACCTAGAACACCTGTAGCAGTTCTTTTACAAAGGAGGTCAACCTATTTGTTAAGGAGCCAAATCGCCTTGCACCGGGTTAGCTCTTTGCTTGAAAGTGTAAGTGCACTATCCCACATAAGCACTGGATGGCAGTAAATGCACAGTAAAAACTAGCTGGACAAACAAACAAAGTGATGACTTCACTTGGTTCAGTGACCAGTTCTTTACAAATGGTTATAATATAATATAATATAATATAATTAATTAATATAATTAATTAATTAATATATAATATGCAATTGTAGTTGGCCTGATTCATTAGAAAGTTCTGTGCGCGAATACAATCCGTCTACTTTAAATGGCTAAAGAAAGAAGTTAGCTGTCTCAGATGTTATGGGAGTAACCAAATAGCCAGCAGAAGTGAAGGCCTTTTGTTTGCAGGACAATTGCAAGAGGATGACCTTAATCTATTTCTTTGAGTATTTGAACAATTTAATACATTTTGTGACTTGCTGAAGTTTTGCAGGACTGATTGCTTTTGATGTCTATGCAGGCAAATGAGTGTGTAGTAGTTCTCTGCCAAACGCGATATCATTTGTTGATGACATTACAAATCAGGTTGATAAAGATAACTGTTAACATTATATGCTTGGAGTGCTGTAAGGCATCTGACTTTAATACTGCATGACATTCCGATTTAAAAATTAGCACTATACAAAATCAATTCAGCCCATATTAAATGGATTAAAATTGGCTAACTGACAGATCTAATAAAATAATAGCAAATGAGCAATCATCATCCAATGGGAGGGTTTCTATTGGGGCCCCAGGGATCTTTTCTTTGCCCATTCTGTTCTATATCTATCAGGGATCTGGAGGAAACAAATTCTATGCTGGTGAAGTTTGTAGATGACACAAAGCTAGTGGAGTAGTAAATAATGATAAAGAAAGGTCAGGACTACAAAATGATCTGAATTACGTGGGAAGATGGGCTCCCTTGAACAACATGTGTTTTAATGCAGCAAAGCACAAGGTCATGTATCTTGGACCAAAGAAACAAGGTCGTACATACAGGAGAGGGGAGGTATTTTGGAAAGCAGTGACTCAGAAAAGGTCTTAGGGGGCACGGTGGATAACCACCTGAACATGAGCTCCCAGTTTAATACAGTGGCTAAAAGAACTACCACAAGACTTCCATGTATAGGTGGGGGACTATCAAGCAAGAGTAGGGAGGTGGTACTACCATTATATGGATGGTATTGGTATAGGATTGCCAACTTTCTAATTGCACAAAACTGAACACCCCTACCCCAACCCTTCCCTGAGGGCCCGCCCCTTCTCCAAGGACTCGCCCCCACTCATTCAATCCCTCCTCCCTCTGTTGCTCACTCCCCCCCACTTTCACCAGGTTAGGGCAGAGGGTTGGGGTGTGGCAGAGGGTGAAGGCTCTGGGGTGGGGATGCAGGCTCTGGGTGGGGCCAGAAATAAGGGGTTCATGGTGCAGGAGGTTGGGGTATGGGAGGGGGGTGAGGGTGCCAGCTGGGGTTGAAGGCTCTGGGGTGGGGCTGAGGATGAGGGGCTTGGGGTGCAGGAGGGAGTCCTGGGCTGGGGCAGGGGTTGGGTGTGTGTGGCTGTAAAGGCTCCAGCTGGAGATGTGGGCTCTGGGCTGAGGCAGAGGATGATGGATTTGGGGTACAGGAGGGGGCTCAGGGTTGGAGGTGCAGGGCGTGAGGGGTGTGGGCTCTGGGAGGAAGTTTGAGTATGGGAGGGGACTCCAGGCAGGGGCCGGGGGTTGGGTGTGGGAGGCGGTTCAGGGTATGGGGTCCCAGTGGCACTTACCCCTAGGCATATGGGTGGCCAAGGAGGCTCTGCACAGTGCCCTCACTCCTGCAAGCACCACTCCCACAGCTCCCATTGGTCGCGGTTCCCGGCCAATGGGAACTGCGGAGCCAGCACTCGGGCCGGGGCAGTGCATGGAGCCTTCCTGGGTGCCCATGCACCCATGGGCCGCAAGGACCTGGCAGCCACTTCTGGGAGCTGCAAAGAGCTAGGGAAGTCAGGGATCCTGCCTTAGCCCTGGGCCCACACTCTGCCGCTAACCAGACTTTTAATGGTCCAGTCGGCAGTGCCTTTTCGACGGGGCATTCTAGTTGAACACCAGATGTCTGGCAACCCTACATTGGTGAGACCATTACTGAAATACCGTGACCAGTTCTGGTGTCCATACTTTAAAAAGGATGTTGATAAATTGGAAAGGGTTCAGGAAAGAGCAATGAGAATGATTTGAATCTGGAAAAGCTGCCTTGCAGGGAGACAAGAGAAGTTCAATCTATTTAGTTTCTCCAAAAGAAGATTAGGTGATTTGTTCATCGTTGTAAGGGCCTATGCAGGGAGAAGATTTCAGAAAGCAGATATATCTTTAATCTAGCAGACAAAGGCAAAACAGGGTCCAAGTGAAGCTAAACTAGAAATAGACTGAAGATTCAGCTAGAAGGGCAGGGACATTTGATTCGTGTTTGTATGGTGTCTTGCAGTACTGAGCTCTGATTGCGGCCCTTAAAGAGTAGCAAAATAACAAATATATAAAACTGTTTGGGGCCAATTCCACTCTCACTTACACCTGTGGATATCTAGAGTAACTATAGAAGTCACCAGTTATTTTAGATGTATACATGTGTAAATCAGAGCAGAATTTTGTCCTATATTAACTATGCATACCTAAACGTTAATAGTTTTGCATACCATGTATATGTATAAAGCATAAAAATCTATGTTGCCATGAAATATGAATCTATTTGAAGTATAAGATTCACACAATATACTGTAGTCAATATGGTCTGTATTACAGATGATGAATATATACACTCTATTTGCAATAAAAGTATAACAATGAATATTTGTGTGTAAAGAAAAGCTAAAGGACATCAGATAAATATTTCAATACATAGCTAAATAAGAGAGGGAAACTGTCTATATTCAATATGGACCTTATTCTAAACACCTTATTCTATCTGTCAGATCTGATGATGGCTGGTGACTAGATACTTCAAAGAAATGCTGCTTTGCTATTTATTTCTTATTTGTACTCCTGAGAAATCTCAAAACATTTTAAATTTGATTTAGAGATGTTTCATGACATAAATTGAACATGCTAGAGAGAGCAGTTTACTTTCATGGTCAATATGCAAACAATAAAGTACAATAAAGGTAAAGTGATTTCGTTTTGTGACATTTGCCGTGTATGTTTATGCTTTAGCTGTATTTTCATACTCCTGGCACTTGCTCTGAAGCTCCTAGATACTTTCTTTATGTTGAATCCTTTTGTCAAATCTAAATCTTCATTGTGTCAAGAATGTAAAGCACATTTGCATAGACTTTGCCCAACTGAAGGCCACGTTGGTTAATTGCCGGAGAGCCACATCTAATCTACATAAAATGGAACAGACAGAGAGAGAGCACTGCATGCTAGGATTTGTAGTTGCAGATAGCGGCAATTCCATATTAATGAAGATGACAGCCATACTAAAGAACTCCGTAGGCTGCTTTCCCCCATTTCCATGTAAGACATAGCATCAAAATGAGTGGCACAGAAACCATCAACATGGAATGGAAGTATTACTGGAAAACAGAATGGGGGAAGGGGGGAATTCACTCATTACCGTTAACATTAAAACCCTGTAATCCCCACTTGGAGTTGGCCGGCTTCTGGAGTGCCAGGCTGAGCCTCTAGAGGGGTTCTAACCAAGGGACTATGACTAGGTCTTCACCCAGGTGATGACACTGTAAAGGACCCTTTTCTGGGTGTAAGCTGGCCAGTGTTCCCAGCGCTGCAGCACAGGTCTCACCCCCAATATGCCATCTGCCTAGGAGAAGGAAAATTCACTGGTGTGTTGGTACTTGTTAGTTAACGTTAAACTTTCCCCTCCCCAGATCTTATTTTCCTGCTCCACCTTGGTTATATTGTTATTTTGGGATGTGATTCCTTTGCTGGGGTTTCTGTTGATGCACTTATTGTTTCTTGTATACTGGATTTATTACTCCTTGCCAGCAGGAGTAGTAGTAGTTGTTTTCAGAAGGGACAGCACTCCTTGTGTCTCAGGGCCAGTGAGAAGGCATCAGGCATCACAAAATATAACCCAGGACTCAACCCCTGTGAAGAGAGGCACATCTCAGGGGACAGGCTACAATTCTAAAAGCCCATAAATGTGACAACGTATAAAAACCATAGGAGTGTAGGGCGGGCAGCGACCTCACTATGAAAAAATGAAATAACTGTCTCATCTAACTCAAAGCTACTTTGTTTTCATACTTGTTATTGTTCTTATAGCTGAAATATATGCCACACTATGCTACCAAAGTTATCTTTCCCAGGCAAAAACTTGGCTAACCTGGAGGTAAGGCTGACAGAACATATCAGTAATATAAAAGAAAATGCCTTACAAGAACATTGTAGTTAACATTAAGGTTGTGAAGGCTAGGATTATAACAGCGTTTAAAAGAGAACTGGATAAATTCATGGTGGTTAAGTCCATAAATGGCTATTAGCCAGGATGGGTAAGGAATGGTGTCCCTAGCCTCCGTTTGTCAGAGGATGGAGATGGATGGCAGGAGAGAGATCACTTGATCATTGCCTGTTAGGTTCACTCCCTCTGGGGCACCTGGCATTGGCCACTGTTGATAGACAGATACTGGGCTGGATGAACCTTTGGTCTGACCCAGTACGGCCTTTCTTACGTTCTTATCAACAAAATATTAGAAATCTGGGAAATTCAGAGGTAAAGTTGAACTTAAAAAGAAACGGAAACACTTGAAAGTATCACCATGCACAGCTAAGTTGCCCAAACAATGTTACCTATGGCCTGCCACTTTGCTATCGTATTATCTTTCATATAGGGGGTATGATGAGTTGGTTTGGATCAAGGACATTTTACTAAGGGTTTTAAGAGGTCTGCAGTTATCAGTGCAATGCAGTGACCATGCACTGAACATCCTTCTTATTGCCTTCATCACGTTTGTTCACAAAGGCTTTAAGAAGTCTGCAGTCTGTGGCATTTAGTGTATTTGTACAGAATAGGGGTGGAGTCTCAAAAATGTGCATCACAAAGTATTAGTTTTGCAATTGGTTTCATGTATACAGTACGTCTCTGATGTTTTGTTGTCCCACTGTATTTTTGTCCTGAGCATAATCGTTACAATTTCATGATCTGATACTGGGACATGTGGGCTATGTGTTTAATGATACTTGTGTACATAGAATTTTAATGAAGACTGGCTTCAGTAAGCTATTGTCTAATCAGGAATTTGTGAAGTGTTTCATTTTCTGTGGATTCTCTGTGGCCATAAAAAAAAGACTGTAGCTAGCATTAATGGTGAGGCATTACATTAAGAGTAAGGCATTTTAGTTTTTTTTGTCTACCAATAAGATTAAACTCTTAGGGATGAATAAATTGGACTCAGCATTTCTGATTTTTCTCAGGGCTTCTCCACAGGGACAGAGTTTATTGGTGACTTTAGCTATGAATGTCCATCCTTTGGAATGTTTTGGTTAGAGGGAACCCTGCATCTAGTGGAGCTGGTCCACAGTAGCTCCTGTGGATGTTAAGAATTCTATAGGAAGTCAAATTTGGAAGTGAGAGCAGTAAGTAAGGTATGGGCCCTGTGGGAGCAAGGCAGGCAAGAGGCAGATAACTTGAGGACGGTGCTGAACTCTAGGCTCAGAGGAAGCCATGGGACATTTAGGGTCTGAATTGGGGCCAAATGAAGTGGAAGTCCCCTTATCTTCTGCTGCTGGTGACTGTTGCCTTCCTACTTTTCACTTGTACAGATGCACATTGGGCACCTTGTAACTCCCCAAAGGACTCTAGTAGTACATGAAGAGTAAGAAAGTAATTTTTTCATGGTGATCATAGAAGTCTAGGATTCCTCATGCTAAGATGAAAGAAGCCTCCTTGCCCCTGTCCCTCCTATGCCTGTTGAGACAAGGCAGCTGCTGCTGAGAGGAGAGCAGAGACTGATGCCTTAAGCCCCGGGGGAATGGAGGTGGTGGGAGGTGAGTTACCTAGAAAGACTGAAAGGGAGGGACGAGGTGTTTCCTCTTCTCCCAAATGTAGCCTACAGACTTCACAGCACCACAGAAATGATCTCCCTCTCCACTGGATTTCCTTTCTCCAGAAAGGAATGGCTCAAGGATGAGGGGAAACATACTGACATTTTCCTGGTGGCCCTTCTGGCTCAGCCACGGAGGAGAAAAGTAGAAATCAGAAGGAAATGGGGAATGAAAATTCCTTGGTGTCTCACTCCATAAGTGGTGTGGGATGAAAAGCAAGTTATGCCAGAAGCAAGCATTGAGTTAGGAGCTCTGACTGCCAGTGGCTGAGTAGAGCTGAATAGGCCATCCTTGGCAAATAACTGGCATGAGTGAGTGAGTGGCAAATAACTTACTGGGTGAAAGTTGCCTCTTTTTACTCATGAGGTTTCTGCCTGTAGGAAGCTGTGATCCCCTCAGATTCCTTATCTGCAATTGGAAGAACTGGTTTTGCCTGTTGTTGTCATCCCTGGATTGATCATGGATAGTTCTCTCTGTTGAGGATTTGTTATTCAGACTGTATTGGTCTGCTCCATTCATGACAGGGCTAGTTCCTCACACCCTGCTGCAGGAAGGACAGCAGGACTTTCCCTCCCATCCCTCTTCTCTAGGGTATGACAGAAACTAATTTCCTTTCATCTGCTTTTGGGGGGTGGGATGAAAGGGTTAACCATTTTCCTCCTGCTCTATGTGGTGGGGGTGGGGACATGGTCTCCCCTGTGTTCCAGAAGGAAGCCTGGGGACAGGAAGGAAGAGAAGAAAGGAGAGGGACACTCTCCCCCATCATTTTCTTCCCTTCAGGGAGAACAGAGAGCCCTTGAGCTATAACCTGGCCACTGCATCGTGGGGACAGTTTCCCTGACTCTGCATCACTGAATGTAATGCTGTGTGTTTGTGTAACGCCAAAAGACCCCGGTTGTGGGCAGGTGGAATTGAACCTGGGGCCTTTGGAGCTTAAACGCATGAGCCTCTGCTGCATGAGCTAAAAGCCAACTGGCTGTCAGCTAAGGTTGTAGAGCAGCTAGTGTGTGCGCTCTCCCTTCATTTTAATTATTACATACACAGATTATAACACTGCAAACAGATAATGTCTGGGGTCCTTTTCATTTTAATAGAAACAATTGTACAGAGAGAAATCCCTAGCAATATCCACTCAAAAAATGCTGCAAAATCTTTGAAACTAAATAGTTTTAGTAAAACTATGCTTTTTTAAAAAAAAGTTGAGAGCAAAAGATGGTATTCAAATAGGAAAAACACAGCTTTGTATAAAACTGAGCAATAAGCAACACAACATTAACGAAGTTGTTAAAAAAACACATTGTGTTGTTTGTTGGATTTTAAAACAAAATAATTGTCCAACTTTGAACACTATATTGAGTTTTTAATTTTTGTGTGCATAAAATCTGAATTTCTGTGTGGTATAAATAAAGACCCAACTCTACGCTCTACTAATTATAAAATAATCAAATATTGTAAATAATATAAAATAACATTTATATTATAACACACTGAGGCAGTGGATACTCATCCAATCCAGTAAAAGGAGAATCCAAACTTCAAGTATATGTCGTCATATTTTCTTACCACTTTCTTTCTTTCTTTTTTTTTGGCTGGCTCATTTTGTGTAGCTGTTGATGGCCCAGAACTTTCATTATCTTCTCCACTAGTGCACCCTTCTCATTTTTGACAAGTAGATCGATCCATGTCAGATTGAAATACTGCTTGCCATTTTTTACAGTTGTAAATGATGGACTGTGTGTACATTGCTAGGTTACCTTGCAGTGAAACGCACCATTGTACTCGTGAAAATTAAACTTGACATAGTATCAGAGGGGTAGCTGTGTTAGTCTCGATCTGTAAAAGCAGCAAAGAATCGTGTGGCACCTTATAGACTAACAGACGTTTTGGAGCGTGAGCTTTCGTGGGTGAATTGCATCCGATGAAGTGGGTATTCACCCACAAAAGCTTATGCTCCAAAACGTCTGTTAGTCTATAAGGTGCCACAGGATTCTTTGCTGCTTAAACTTGACATATTGCATCTTGTTTGTTTTTTAAATAAATACTTTTTTTCTATACACTGTCCAACATATACAGCTCAAAACATTACATGTATATCGCTTTTACTTAGATTACATGAGTCACGTGGAGTTAAAGATTTACTAAGAGCTTGACTGGAGAATGTAGTTGTGCTGATAGACCACCTGGGACTGTGTTGTGTCCCACCTGTAGGCCACAGCCCACAGTTTGGGAACCCCTGTCCAACCCACATGCTGAAGCAGGATTTAGTATACCTAGATCATCCCTGAGAGGGGTTTGTTTAACCTGTTCTTAAAAACTTCTCATGACAGGGATTCCACAGCCTCCTGAGATAACCTACTCCAGTACTTAACTATCCTTAGAGTTATAAAGTATTTCCTAATATATAACCTAAATCTCCCTTGCTACAGATTAAGTCAATTACTTCTTGTACCTACTTTCAGTGGACATGGAAAACAATTGATCATCATCTTCTTTATAACAGCTATTAATACATTTCATGACTGTTATCAGGTCCATTGTCAGTCTTCTCTTCTCAAAAGTAAACATGCCCAGTTTTTTTAACCTTTCCTCACAGGTCAGGTTTCTAAACCTTTGATAATTTTTGTTGCTCTCCTCTGGACTCTCTCTCATTTGTCCACGTCTTTCCTAAAGTGTAGCACCCAGAACTGGACACAACTCTCCATAGGAGGTCTCACCAGTGTGAAGTACAGTGGAATACTTAACTCCAGTGTCTTACATATGACAGTCCTGCATATGAAAGTCAACTGCATCACATTGTTGACTATTATTCAATTTGTCATCTTCCATACCCCACAGATCTTTTTCATCAGTGCTACTGCCTACCCAGTTATTCCCCATTTTGTATTTGTGCATTTGATTTTTCCTTCCTAAGTGTAGTATTTTCCTTTACTGAATTTCATCTTGTTGATTTCAGACCAATTCTCCTATTTATCAAGGTCAGTTTGAATTCTAATCTTGCCCTCTAAAGTGCTTTCAACCAATCTCATCTTGGTATTGTCCACAAATTTTATAAGCACTCCATTATCCTAGTCACCAATGAAAATATTGACTAGTGACAGACACCTATGGCACTCCCTCCCTGAAGATGCTTCCTTGCAGTTTGACAGTGAACCCTGAATATGTTTTTTCAACAGTTGTGTACCCATCTTATAGTAATTTCATCTAGATCACATTTCCTTAGTTTGCTAATGAGAATGTCACATGGAACTGTGTCAAAGGGGTTACTAAAAAAAATCCAAGATATCTCATCTACTGCTTCCCTTCTGTCCGTTAAGCCAGTAACCCTGTTAAAGAAGAAAGTTGGGTTAATCAGGCACGATTTGTTCTTGACAAATTCATGTTGACTATTACTTATCACCTTATTATCCCTTAAGTGCTTACAAATTGATTGTCGAATAATTTGTTCCAGTATCTTTCTTGGTAATGAAGGCTATAATTCACTGGGTTCTCTTTGTTATTCTTTAAAAAGATACTATGTTTGCTCATCTCCAGTCCTCTGGGATCTCACTCTTCCTCCAGGAGTGCTTAAAAATAATCACTAATTGTTGTGAGATTTATTCCTAATCAGTATACAGCAGTGAATTTTCAAGTTGGCAAGGCCTGATGACATTCATCCTAAGGTACTTCAGGAACCAGCTGAAGCAAACTGGGTCAACTGCTTGAAAGACAGCTTGGCTCATCACTATACTACCCAGGCAACAACTAACAGAGATAGCTGAAATTACTTATTACTGCTATGCACAGTAACTTCAAATATCTGAGAATCTGGACCTGCTCTTTCAAGTTCAGTTTAAATAGAATTGGTAGTAGGACTCTCGTGGTGGGAGAAACGGACAGAAAGAAAATATTGACCCAAACAGCTATTTGGCACTAACACTCTGCTTTCCTTGCTTTTGCTGACAGTTATTGAAAAGCTGAGTTTTAAATGCTTCCTACTTTTTCCTCATCTTCCTGTCATCTTCTGCTTAATTCTGCAGTGAATTCAAAATCCTAAAGGCCTGATCCTACAAGGTGCTGAGCATCTCTTTGGAGTTGATGAGAGTCCTCAACTATCAGTCCAATAGGAGTTGAGGGTTCCTACTATCTTCCAGTTTCAGGCATTTAATGACAGAGTGGCCTATTAGCATGGAAATAAGCATTGCGTCTTTCAGTTTCCTATGAGTGTTCACAAAAAGCTGAATAGTGTTGGTATTGATCACCAGTCATTTTTGCAGGTTATTCTAGGCTACTCATTCTCAGAATGCACATCAAGTTCAGCCAACAAGGGGTTATTAATTGCAAAAGTGCATCAGTATTGACGGAGAGAGAAAACCTGTACTTTTCAGCATAACTGTGCCGCACTCCAATGAGCAGCTTTTTAAGATCAAACATGTTTCTATTTTGAATTCAGATCTTTACCTCAACAGTATGCTTGTATCTCCAGGGAAATACTCATGTACTATAGAATTTACAACATATAAGCAAGAAACACGGAGAAAGGATATTTTTCTGTAAAGAACAGGGCCAAATTCTCAAATAGCTGTAAATAGTGCAGTAGGGGGAACAATTCATTTGTTCTCTTGAACATTAGGAATTTTTGTATCAATCTGACTTGTCACTCAGCTATCATTTTTGCTTTAGCAAGCATTTGCAGGGTGTTGCACATGATCCAGGAAGGTCCAAGTCATGTTGCAGTATATGTGTTTCTCCTATCTTTCTGCAGATCTCCATTTCTGACACATAGTTCAAAATCAGCTCCCTGAATCTGTTGCACTTAGCTGCTTCTTCACGTCAGCAGAAGGCTGTAAAGTTCTATTGTTTCTGGGTGTTTAAAATATCTTAAACTGAGTGGCCTTCATTGAACGAGTAACTGGCAACAGTGAGGTCTTGTGCCTTGTGTATAAGCAACATGTTTATAAAACGATCACTGTGGAACTGGCCTGTTAGGTCAATGCTAACTCATCATTTCCTCTTTTTAAAGCCTGAGCTGCATAGCAAGCTATGTAAGGGGACACTTTGCCAGGGGTTGCAGGAAGATTCCCTGTCCCAGAAGGATCCACTGTTCTGGAAGACTATGCTCTGGCAGCAAATCTGTACGAGGCGGCTTCTTCTAGCCGCTTAAGACAACTTCCCTATCCAGCAGAAAAGAGATGGGGCTCAACCCAGAAAGAGGGGAAGAGAGGCAATGGGGGTCATGATTCAGTGATTAAGAGGAAGCACCAGAAACATTATTTACTTAACACACAATATAATGAGTGCCAGCCCTGCTAATGTTGTAGGATGATGGTACCAAAAAGAACCTGAGCAGCATGGTCCCATGAACAGGCACTGAGCTGAGATTCAGGAGAGTGGGGTGCTATTCCTGGCTCTGTTACTGCATGCTGGATAATCTTTGACAAGTCACTTCACCTCTCTGGGTCTCTGTTTTCTCACATGTATAAAGTACATAACAGGGTAGCAGGCCCATTAAATGAAACTGGGCTCAGCTCTCCTGTTCTAGTCCAGGTGCTTCCAGCTGGGCCAGTTAAGAGGGTGGCGGGTAGCACGTGGGGCCTATAAAATGTCAGTCAGGAGGCAGACCAGGCCAAGTCAGTCAAGAAATGAGAACTCTCAGAGACGGAAGGTGGTTCCTGGAAGAAGGTTGAAGGCAGGAGAGCAGAAAGGGGGGTTTGCTGGCTAGTGTCTCTGAGCTAGGGGCAGAGGGCTGAAGGCAGGAGGAGGAGCAGCAACAGAAATGGGACATGTCCGTTGGCTTGAAGCTAGATTACCAAAAAATAAACAGGAGAAATCTTCTACCCAGCCTTAAACTGGGCATAGCCACTCCACCATGAGGTACTCTCTCTTCCTGGGGACAACTGCAGGAGGCTCTCTGTCCCTGTAGCTTCACTTTGCAGTCCCCTTCTAGCTCTGCTCTCCATTTTACTCTCACTCACAGACTTTATCGGGCAATGGCTTTGCAGGACCCAAACTTTCTCCTTGTAATGGCTCATCCCAGCTCCAAACAGTCTCCTGTGACCTGAGCTTCCCTAGGTCACCGTTACACTTCCTGTCTCTTACAACTCTCAACTCCTGTCCAAAGCCGGACTGACCCATTATAGCCCCCGTCATGGAGGGATAATAGAGTTGAAAAGCTCAGACCTTTTTTGGATGGGAAATGTTCACCCCCTTGAGCTGAGCATAGAAGGATTGCAGCATCCACAGGAGTTCCTGATCCATAGCCCCCAGGAGCCTTCCCTCCACACCTTAGTTGTCCCAACTAGGAGCCCCTGGACTAGAACAGGAGAGCTGAGCCCAGTTTTATTTAATGGGCCTGCTGTCATGTTACATCTGGATAATGGTACTTACATTCCTTTGTAAAGGGCTTTGACTCTATGGATGAACAAATTTGTATATAGAGTGTTATTATTACTGTTTCTATTCATGTACCCCATGACAGGACTGCTCTTTTTCTTTGCACAAATTGGAACAACTAACTCCAACCTGAGGAATGGCCTACTGGAAATACCCTGCAGAGACTAGGGGTGTATGAGTGCAGAAGCAATGTTCTTCTAAGGCCTACAAAAAAAAAAGGCATCAAGAGCAGGTATGGGCAGTGAAATGTGAACTAAGTAGAATATCCATCTTTTTTGCCTTGATTCTTTTGTTGAGATGGGGAGACACAATTACTCTTTACCCTTACCAATGCACGTTAAACTATCATTTTTGAAAGAGAAGCCATTTTTAACTTGCTTTGGGACTGAATAAGACACTGGAACAGAGTCAGATCTTAGTTACACTAATGTAAATTCAGAGCAACAACTCTGAGATTAATGGATTTACTTTGCATTTATGCTGGTGTTATTGAAATGAGATGCCAGGGAAGTAAGACTCCATTGTTGCAATAGTGCATTGGTTGTTGGGCTGCTGACAGACATGTGCATCAACCATAGACTTGTTCTGCTGTAATTTTGTATTTCTTGATAAAGAGCTTGGATTGAAAATTTGTGGCAGACCCAGGGGCTGCAGCTTTAAGCCATTGGATCAGTGCAATGTACCGTTAGCAGGATTCTTATGTCAGTCCTTTTTCTTTCTGAAAGGATGTGATTTAATTAGCTTTGCTGCCAGATACTTTAGAGTCGAATGAGGAGCTGCAGTCACAATAAATCTCTAAGCTTTGTTAGGGTGGGGAATGATGGCATTGGCTAAAAAAGGAAGGACCTGCAGAACAAATGGGAGAAAAGTGGACCAGAGTTGGATAACCAGTAATAATGAGACATGAGGATGTTTGCCTTGCATTTACCTGCTTCCCTGGCAAATACTACAGGAAAAAGAGCTGGAAAGGCTCTTAGACCATGAGAATAGAGTCCAGACTTTTTAAAATTGATAGTCAAATTCAAGATAATATTTATTGAAGGCTTCTGGTTTCAGTTCTAATATGATGCTACCATAAATTATTGACTCCTTTTTAAGCCAGTTGCATGTAGTAAATTTCTGTCCTCTGTGTGATTATATGAAAACCTACAGCATTATTCTAGAGTAATAGCCCAGGACTGGGATTTTCAACAGAGCCTAAGAAAGTTGGGTGCCTAAATCCCATTGACTTTCCATGGGAGTTGGGCACCTAACTCCCATAGGATCCTTTTACAAACTCAGCCCAAACTACTGTTTACAGAAATGTTACCAGTGTTTAGCCCCTTACTGTAGACTATTTAAATCCTTTTAAATTGTAATCCCAGTGCAATAAAGGGAAGCATTATCCCCATTTAACAGGTAGGGGGCTCAGGCTCAGAGGTAAGGTGTTTTGCTCATGGTCATACGTCAAGTCATAAGCAGAAAGAGAATGCAAGTTATCCAACTCCCGAGTAGTGACCTTAATCCACAATTGCCCCTTGAAGAAAGTATTTATTCCACAGGGCTCCCTGGTTAATAAATAATTGTAAGTGGATGGCTGTGTTTGGTTGAAATACTTCCACTCTGCTAACAGTGTTGATTCTGTTGGGAGATAGTGAGATGGGCTCTGCTAACTCACTGGAGCAGGCACGTGCTTAGAGGATCTAGGGTGCAGGCTGAACAATTGTCCAGTAGAACCCAAGAAGCAGCCAAGCCTGAGAAGAAGATCTGAGCTGAACTTTATTAATTTTTTTGATAGCCAATCCTTCAGGCAAAGGCTGACAGTCTGACTCTGCCATCTGTGGACTTTCGAGAAGGCTGGAAAAGACATCTCATCACAGTTACATTGTCTCAAGTTATTTTTCAATGTCATGAAATACGAAACTCTGGACTTCACTTTTTTTGAACTGATACTGTACTGCAAAACACAAAAATTGCCACTGCAGCCTAAACACTCTATAAAGAGCTTTAAAAATTAGCACTAGTGGAATCTCAGCAAGCTGTTGTCTCCCATGACTTTTACTTGCCAAAGCTCCAAGCTCTATGCAAAAAATTAACACCTCTGACTTTATAGCTAGTGAAAAATCTGATGGAGTTATTTTTTAATCAAATTACAGATTTTACAAGCTTAACCTTTTGTCCTGGAACTTCTCATGACTTGTTTTAATAAGACCCTAGAGATCTGATGCTCTTATTTCTTGGGTTAAATCAAGTACAAAATTTAAATTATAGTTAGGTCTTGGCTTGTTCCCATGATCCACAGCTGCAGTTTGGTGTGGGTGGTTCACAGTGACTGTGTAAGCTAACACCAACTGTTTGGGAAAACATAGATTTCTACCTAAGGAGATTTCATAGTTGGATGATAAATCCTTGACTTGAACATTCAAATGTGACTGCGATGCTTTCTCACTACTCCTCAATATATGCTGATATTTTGAAAGATTATACTGCTTGCAGTAGGCCCATTATCTCTGTCTACTGGGGCTTTTTCTTACACAGTGGGGCAGATTCTGCTCTCATTTACACTGATATAAATAAGGAGTGACTGCACCCACGACAGTGGAATTACCCCACTCATAATTGATCAGAATGAGGTCCATTGTTTCCTACTTACAGCTTTTAAACCCTCCCAGTTCTACTCCCATTGAAGTCAATAGCAAAACCCCTTTTGGTTTCAAGGTCACATGATTAGAAAGTGGAATTATAACCTACTTTTGTTGGGTTCTCCTATACACAAGTAACAAGCAGATAACTTCAGTCAGAGAGAGCTTTCTTTTATATTAAGAGAACAATGAAGAAAACTAGAAAGCACATACTGGCTGCATCTACATTGCTAAAATTAGGACCCATAATTTACCACAAGTGCAGGCTATAGAGTAGAAAAAAGACTCAAGTGTTTTTACCACCATGTCATTTAGGCATCAACAAGTGGCAATTTACAGACCCTAATTTTCCTAGTGTAAGCAGAGTCAGGATGAGCTCTACCCTGACATCTGGTGGTGAATTATGGGTAGTGTGGAAAGGAATTTTAGGTATTTGCATTGGCACACCCACCCCATCTAGCATAGTCCACGGCAGTCTGGAAAGGTTATTTTGACAGCTCTGGGATCCCCAATTTCTTTGTTATTGGGGCAGGAGGAATAAAGTGTTGTCACCCTGATTATGTGAATGAGGAACTATGAGACTACTTTATCACAGAGATGTCTCAATATCAATTAAATAGCACTTGCTAGACAAGGGACATGGGTGTCAAAACCCATTGAAATGAGAGAAAGGTTGGAGACTGGTGTGTGTGCCTGATGGTATGGGCCCCTTTTGGGGGCCTGGAACACCAATTGCATATCCTCCTCTCTCCACTGTTAAAGAGTAGAGCTAATTTTGATTCCATTAGGAGTCCATCTAAAGGCTGCTGAGCTGATTGGGCTAACATTGGGCTAATAGTGTACCAGCACCAGGGCTCCCCTACTACAAGCTGAAATCACTAAAAGAGCTAAGCTTACTGAGCTAAGATCACTGAGTGCTGTGTTAACTAGTGAGGGAGCTTGAAGATCTATCGCTAAGTGGCTGGCAGAGCGGAGCAGTTTGCAGCATGTTGGAGCAGCCCATGGAACAGTGAGCGGAATGGAGCGTTTGCGGGACGGCTGGAGCGGCTTACGGGTTGGCTGGAGGAGCAGGACAGCGGTGTAGTGGAGCTGGTCAGGTGAAGGCTGCAGCAGAACTCCACGGAGAGGCAGAGCAGTTGGTCTGGCCCACGTAAGTGCCCCTTAACACCCTGTGTGAGTGTGCCCCCCCATTCCACCCAGGCTGGGGGGTAAAATTTGCAGATAAACTTTTGAACTCTGGGTGGCACTGACCAGAGACTTTCGGGTTGTTGGACTATGGGGTGATTGGACATAAGACCCTAAGGGGGAAAGGACATTGCCAAACGTACTTGAAGGTGGGTTTTTGCTTATGGTTTGTGTTATAATCCTGTTTGTGGTGTTTCTCCAAAGTGATGCCACATTGTTTCCCTCCTTTATTAAAAAGATTTTGCTACACTCAGACTCCATGCTTGAGAGTGGGGAAGTATTGTGTGCTAGAGCCGCCGGGGTGGTGGTGGTATGTAATTGTCCCAGGTCACTGAGTGGGGGCTTGAGCCGGTTATGCATTGTGTTATTGAAACGGAACCCCTGGCTACTGCATCTGGCCCTTGTTGCTGCCAACTCAGAGGGGCAGAAGGGTTACGTTAGTGCAGAAAAAGATGTATTTCAGCCCTGGAACAGGTTGCATTTCAATACAAAAGACAAGCTGTCTCTGCAGGCAAGGGGGAAATGTATCTCCATTTAAAAGGAGCTGCACAAAGAAAACAAGTTAGAATTAACACAAGCTACAGCCACCAGTCTGGTTTGCTAGTTAATTTAAAGGCAGTCTGAACTCCTAGGTATTCAGCTGGTGCTTTGTGTAAATGTCAGACAGAGAATTATTGGAAATTACAAAAAAATCAGAACTTTGATCATCCCAAGAGGCATAAAAATAAGCCCACACTCAAAAGGCTTTTCTGACACAGTCCCACATGACATTCTATTGGTAAGCTGGAGAAATGTGGGATTGGCAGAACTACCATTAAATGGACACGTATTGATTAAACAACTGCAAACAAAGAGTAACTATTAATGGAATGGTGTCAGATTGGAGAGAGGTCTCAAGTGGGGTTCCACAGGCATCTGTTCTGGGTCTGGTGTTTTTTAACATCTTCATTAATGTCCTGGATGTAGGAATAGAGAGCATACTTACCAAATTTGCAGCTGACGCAAAGCTGGGGCAGGGGGCTGCCAACACTTTGAAGGATAGTGCTAAAATTCAGACGGATCTTGATAAATTGACGAACTGGATTACAGACAGCACAATGAAATTCAACACTGACAAATGCAAGGTGCTACGCTTAGGGAAGAAAAATCAAATGCACAAATACAAAATGGGGGATAACATGAATATAAACTGGCTATCAGGAAGTTTAGACTTGAAATTAGATGAAGGTTTCTAACAATCAGGGGAATGAAGTTCTGGAACAGCCTTCCAAGGGGAGTCGTCAGGGCAAAAGACATATCTGGCTTCAAGACTAAGTTTGATAAATTTATGGAGGGGATGGTATAATGAGATAGCCTAATTTTGGCAATTAATTCATCTTTGACTACTAGTGGTAAATATGCCCAAAGGCTTGTGATGGGATGTTAGATGGAGGTGGGATCTCAGTTACTACAGAGAATTCTTTCCTAGGTGTCTGGCTGGTGAGTCTTGCCCACATGCTCAGGGTTTAGCTGATCACCGTGTTTGGGGTCAGGAAGGAATTTTCCTCCAGGGCAGATTGGCAGAAGCCCTGGGTTTTTTTCACCTTCCTCTTCAGCGTGGGGCACGGGTCACTTGCTGGAAGATTCTCTGCACCTTGAAGTCTTTAAACCATGCTTTGAGGACTTCAATGGCTCAGACACAGATTTGGTACAGGAGTGGGTAGGTGAGATTCTGTGTCCTGCATTGTGCAGGAGATCAGACTAAATGATAATAATGGTCCCTTCTGACCTTAAAGTCTATGATTCTATGGCAGCAGCAATGCTGAGAAGGATCTGGGAATTGTGGTGAATTACAACCTCAACATGAGTCAGCAATGCAATGCTATCGCAAAAAAAGCAAATGCAATTTTGGGTTGCATTAACAGAGTCCTAACATGCAAGTCACAGGAAATGATAGTACCACTCCACTTGGCGCTGATTAGGCCTCAGCTGGAGTATTGTGTCCAATTTTGGACACCAACATATGAAAAAGATGTAGAGAAACTGGAAAGGATCCAGAGGTGAGCAGCAAAGTTGATCAAAGGGATGGAATGCAAGTCATATGAGCAAAGGCTGAAGGAACTAGGTACGTCTAGTTTGGAAAAGTGGAGATTAAGGGGAGGACAGGATAACGGTCTTCAAATACTTGAAAGGCAGCCATAAAAAAGATGGAGAAAAGTTGTTCTCTCTTGCCACAGAGGGCAGGATAAGAGGCAATGGTTTCAAACTACAGCATAGAAGATTTAGATTAAATCTCAGGAAACATTTCCTAACTGTAAGAACAGTAGGCCAATGGAACAGACTGCCTAGGGAGGTTATGGAAGCTCCTTTGCTGGAGGTTTTCAAAAGGAGGCTGGACAGCCATCTGTCTTGGGTGGTTTAGACACAACAAATCCTGCATCTTGACAGCGGTTAGACTAGATGACCCTTGCAGTATCTTTTAACCTTATGATTCTAACAGCACATGCAGTGTGCACGCAATTTTTCCTCCAGGGGCATGCAGGCTGCACAGGGAGTGGTCAAGAGGGACACAGGACTTTCACAAATGGAGATCATGCAACAGTTGTAAATAGTGCAGGCCAAATGGCAGCACCCATCAACCGCTTGTTCATCTGTAAATAGTAGTTAACGGGCCCTGAGAAGACCAGATGGGAATGGAATGGACCCAGTAGGGGAGCATGAAGGGAGCCAGTCTAGGAAAAAAATGATGTTGTATGTCACAAGTACATATGGGTGAGGCTTTCAGTAGATGCGAGAGAACAACTGACTTCTCAAAGGAGAAGACAGAATCTCTCCTCCTTCCTTTATAGGGGCCAGTGGGCACCATTCTCCCTGCTGGTTAGTGATATTGACCCCTCCCCATACCATGAATCTAATGTAATTATCTATGGCATTTATAGCGCACCTTTACTCTCGTTGGCACCAGTGGGGTTTGGTGAAAGCCGTAGTGCTTGGCATGGTCATCCATGTCTTTCGAAATGCTGTTGTCCCTGCCTGTTGGTGGGAACACACTCAGCTGGCCTGTTTTACATTACACTCATTCGGCACCTTCAGCAGAGTGCACTGGCCCTGTCACCATTGGCCACACCTACTGTCCCGAAAACCAATCGCTTTGCAGTTATTGCCCCCAGGGAGTGCAACATCTATCCAACCTAGCCTGTCCCCCACATAACTGGGAGGGGAGGGTACTAATTGTACCCATTTGAGGATATGTTCAGGTCCCAATTATAGTATCTAGCAAATTCCCACTAACTATAGTGGAAGCAGGATAACCCTTTGGGAACGGTATTATCTTGCAGACTCAAAGGTCTCCCTCCACATATTTTTCCTAGGTTGCAGAGAACAATGGTTACAGGGATTAATCAAGACCCTGCTGTTTAAAGTTCAGTGGACTGCTCCTGTGGTTTTCAGGTTCTAAGCTTTTCAGGGCAGGCACCATGATTATTTCTGTGTTTGCAGAGTGAATAGCACATCGTTGGTGCTACTGAACTACAGTCAGTAAATAATACTGTTATCGCCTCACCTTCTTATTTGCATTTCCCAGTTCAAGTGAACTTGGTCATTTCCATGAAAGGGGCAAAATCTCTCTGTATAGTGGGAGAATACTTCTGTCTTGTGCAACTGTTTGTATACAACAGTGATCAGAGCATGGAAAGGAAGCCTTCAAATGGCTCCAAATATAATTCTTCCTGACCTCAGAGTGCAATGTTTAATACTTGTGCTTTGGATGTAGTAAAAGATAAAAAATGAACCAATGGCATGATTGGAAGCTGCCGTCCTTAAGAAGAAAGAGGAAGCTTAAAAGTTTTATGTATCTGTACATCAAAGTATTATTTCTAGCTGAGGTTTCTTTTTTATAATTTCAGCTTGTATATGAATTGAATTTCAATTGGTTGGTTGTGCAATGTATTCCTATCTCCAGATCAGTCAAATTGTATGAACACCCCAAAGCTTAGTGGCTGTGAAAGAGTGAGGGAAAAAAGCACATTTAGGAACATCAAATGGGAATGCAGGACTGATATCTTTTGTCAGTGGAAAGATTGTTTTAATACCCTGTCGGTCACAGTAATAACCTTAAACAAATAGATCACTTGTATTTACTTTGTAATATCAATGCTTTTACAAGATTGACTACCTAGTGGGATTGTCTGCACAAATTTCACAGTTGTCCCCAGGCAGCTGTGTGAAGAGGACACTTTCACTCCATATGCCATAGAAAGATGTCTTCAGTGATGCTCTATGAATTAATCATATCCCCAGGGGCTGGAGGAAGATAATCATAGAAAAACCCTGTAGAAGTGACTCAGAGAGCTTCAATAAGCTGTAACAGCACCTGGCCACTTTGTACAATGAAGAGCAGTTATAGGAAATAGGCTGCTGCCTCCGAGAGGAGATAGCTCTGAACCTCATGGAGTTGCCTGGGTTAGTCAGAAATGAAATGAGATGAATCCACATGATTTACATTACAGATTTGTGCATGCTCCCCACCACCTGAGGTTAAGAGGTTTAGAAGAAAGTAAAGGCGCTAAACATTTATCTAGCCGATGACTCATTTTTTGAAATCCCCCCACTGCTCCAGTATTAGAGAGGCACAGCAAGGACAGGCTGTACTTTATTCAATGTTAAAATACAAGTGCTAGATGGCAAACTGAAGGTTTGGTGAAATGGTTACAAGACTTTCATGCACATTTCTTCCTTTCATGGAGATACACTCACCCTCCTGCCAGGCCATCTTTCCCCGAAACCATCTATTATACACTGCCTTCTCTAGGTGAGAGCCGCCTTTCCCCCCAGCACATAGATTCAAGAGAGTTTACATTAGTCACTTGGCATCCATCAGAAAATAAAGTCATGTCAAACACCAAGGAAAGGTAACTGCATCATTAAAATTGTGTTTGATTTTCTGTTCTGGGCCTTCTAAGATATTACAACCAGACTTAGTTAAGTTTTATTGCATCTCTACGGGAGGTTTCTTCATATGTAACAGTAAACACACAGATTAGCAAATAAAGATGTTTGTGTGCAGAGTATGCTAACCTGCAAAGGTATGCAGCTGGTTTACGTTCTGAGAACAGTGGATGCATAGTGGTGATTTTTCCTATCTGTGTGAGACCCATTTTGTTTTGTTTTATTCTTGAGCTGTGTGCAAGTTCATTACTTTCAGACATTTTAAAGCTACTAGGAAAAGTGAATGATTCATTTTTCAGAATATTTTTCTGCTGGTCTGTTTCTATTATATTTTAAGGCTCCCCCCGACCCTCTAGACAAATTCTGGCCTGATCTAAGTAGGTGCAATTCTGCAAACCTCAGTAGTTTTGCATCTACTTGTATTGCGCCAGTGTTTTTACAAAATTCCGAGAGTTTCTAGAAGCAGTGGCCTGATTGTCTTCTGATTTACACCAGTATAATTCCATGGACTCAGCAGAGTTACTCCTGTCTTAAGGAATGGGGGCCACTGGTAAAACATTCTCCACCCCACCCCCAAATAGTTCATATTAATCAAATGTTCAGTGAATCTGTTCTTTTTCAAAAACAATCTTGAGCTCTCAGAGCTGAAAACTCAGCTGAAGCTTAAAGCCTGTCACATCTAAGCACTTAGCTCTAAATTTAAAATTGATAGCAGTAATGAAGTCCTTAGCGAACTCCATGGAGTTTCGAGCTTTTCCCTTTTTGGTGTAAAAACTCTGCTTGGGATAGGGGTTAGGTTTTTTTGTGGGAGGGTGAGGGGGTTGGTTGATTTGTTGTTGTTTTTTCAGAGTGTTTTTCTGAATCCAGTGCTAGGTTCACACCCTTTTTATATCTAAAATCTGTACAATTCTAAAATGTTTAGCCAAAAATGTGATTTCTAGCAAAGTACTTGATATTCCCTGACTGTTTTGACATGAAGCCTCCTTCCTCGCGATAGCAGTGAAATCTCCTGGGAGAGCACATCAGTTCTGATTACCTGACTGCTATAGGAAATGGTACAGAAGTCTGGCTGTTTCTTGTAGATGAACGTGTTGATTGCAGGTAAAGGCTGCACACAGGTCTTTTGAAATTTCCATTGGTTCTTTTGTTTATCAGGAGGAGGATAGTGATACCCTGCCTATTTGCATCAGCAATCCTTGTCAGTTCAGCGCTGCTCGCTCTCGTCCAGCTACAGTAACAAAATAATGATGAGTCTCCATGACTGAGCAACATTACTGCAGAGTCACACACAAGTGCTTGTGAGGGGAATGCTCGCCACCAGTGCCACCTTGGGTAAGTCTACACTGTAACGTAAACCTATACTTGAGCCCCAGCTCAAGCTTAGCCCCCCTTGCATCTACACTGCAATTGTGCTAACCCAGGGCTCAGATCCTGCAGGGCTGGAAGGTCCAAGCTTGATTTAAGTCAGGACGCAGGGTCCAAGCCCTAATGCTTTGCAGTGTGGATGCAGCCCCACTTGACTCGGGTCCCAGAAGTCAGCAGGAAGTATCCCACAATTTCATGGGACAACTTCCTTAGTCCTCTCTATCCCAACAATCTGCAGTCCACTCTATTGAAAATGAAAGCCACTCAGGTCAGTATTAACCCATTCTCTTCTGATCATCAACCTGCAAGTACACCATCAAAGAGCCTCCTAGATTCTCAACGGAGACTGAACCGATTGAGCCTTTTGCACAGCAAGCTGCTTCCTGGCATTGTGCAGGGCAGGTAAAGTTTTCCCACAGTGCACCACAGTCCTAGGGCTAGAATGTTCACGTTTTGGGGGTAGGTGCTAGGAACTCTGTGATATGGTTACTTTGACTCTGATCTGCACGCTTCAATGTGGACACCACAACCCTAGGTTTGAACATAGGTTAGAAAAGTCTTAACATAGGGTTAAAATACAGTGTAGACACTCAAGTCCAGGATACACTAACACATGACTCAAGTCCCACTAACTCCGGGCTTATCTTGCAGTGTAGACATACTCATAGGGGTCAGATGAGGTGCAGCAGGTTGACTTCCTCCCTGGTGTTCCCCTGTCTTATCACTATTCTGCCCTGTGGTGCTTTGTCCTTTCTGTGACTCAGTCCTCCAGCCAGGTCATGTTTTCAAGTCCACCCCTTTCAGGGTATATGAAGAGTCAAATATCATCAGGATTAAGTGAGGTATTTGGGTCAGGACCTCATGGCCCTGACCATTGTATCTTCAGGTTCTTCCTATAATTAGATTCCCCAGTGAGGGATAGATTTTCTTCAATGCCTTCTTCAGAGGTTGGTAGGGGAGCCCAGATCCAGCATCTCCACCAGGCTCTAATCTAGGGCCCAATGGTAGGCATCTAAGCCCTGCACCCTGGGGTGCTTTGAAGCTGCCTCCCTGGATCACGTCCTACCAGCCCCCTCTCTTCTCACAGGGTAAAGAACCAAATACAGAGATAGCCTCTGACCTCCATAGAATCAGCAGCCCCAGCTTCGCAGGCTTGGCCAGGTCACTAACACCAGGCCTGCAATGCTCCTTCCTAGGAGCTTACAGTGTAGGTCAGTTGACCTCCACTGCCTGACTGCCACTGAGCTACTCTGCTCTCCTCTCAACGCCCCTGCTCCAGCCTGCTTGTGCAGGTGCAATGGGGTGAGGCCGCCTGGGCACCGAGCGGCTCCTTAACCCTTTTCTCTCCAGAATGGGTTTGTATATCCTATATCTATATCTAAACCAGTAAAACTGAGATGGCCCTGCCAGCTGACTTGGGCTTCCAAGGCTTGGGCTGCACTGCTGTTTAATTGCTGTGTAGACTTCTGGAGCCTGGAGTTTAGGGCCCTATAGGGTGGGATGATCCCAGAGCTTGGGCACCATGAGGTTGAATCAGCTGGCACAGGCTAGCTGCGGGTTTTTCTTTGCTGTGTAGACATACCCTATAAGGTCCAGACAGCTCCTCATAAACCACTCCCTAAATACTAGCTAAACATTCAGATTTTCAGAGTATCAGAGAATTCCATTTCCCAGGATCACTGATAGAGTTTGTGGAGTTCCAATTTAGAGTTGCGCCATACAGTCCAAACTCAGATTATATAAGTGTATTTGTAATATCTGCACAGTGTAAACAGAAGTGTAACTGTTCTAATGCTCTTGCTGTTTAGAAGTATAGTGCTTTTCCCTGAAAGAAATCTGTGCGCCTTCAATGGGCGTTTTGTCTGGGAAAGACCTGCTGGTAGAGGCATAGAGGCAAAAATACAAATCAGGTGTGTCAGAGTGGCATACCTTTAGAGGGACAGAATATACAGAAGCAACTTTACTTTAGAGGTGCATAGACTTACCAGAACAGGGCTGAGCAGAAATTGAGCACATAATCCAGAATTTTGGTTTATTTGGGGAAGATTATTTTTTAAATTAATATCAAGGCTCACAGGCATATCAGTCATGTAATGGAATATTAATTAATATCAGTAATAACAGATCTCAGTTTAAAGAACTTAATAATAATAATAAATTAATTAAATCAGAGTACAGAACCTCTGCATTGTGTTTCACTGAATGGTTCATTTCTCTCTTTACCTCTCTTTCCTATAGACAACAAAATCCTAAGGTATATGAGGCCACACAAGCAGTTTGGGTGTTCCACACCATCATCCTCTCTAGTCAAACCAGGAGCCTCTTAAAGACGGTGAAATTGTATTATAAAGCTAAACACATGGCATTGAATTGATCAGGATATCCCTGGGACATTGAGTGAGCTCTCTTGCCTGAGTGAGGGGGTAACTGAGATCACTGAGAGCAAACCACTAGGATATGTATTAGTGCTGGCACATAGGACTATTAGCACTGCTAGTTAGCTGGCCATTCCCCTCTGGCCTGGCAGTCTCCACCACACTTGTATTGGTCTTAATATTAAACTCTAAGCACAGCCTCTCTGCTGAGCTCCAGAGTGATGCTTACCATTCAGTTCTGGATTCTCTTGCCCACAACAGGGCTTTCACATAGCTGCTGTAAAACCATCTTATGTGAATTTAGTAGACTAGACTTTCAAGTGTCCTGAGAAACATGCGTGACTGAATAGGGAGCAAACTGTGGCACAGCTCAGGGGCACCATAGAGGCTGCATCCTGAATTCATCAAAAAAGCAGGGCTAGGAAGAGGTCACTGGCAATGGATGGAAAGTGTAGGGTTGACATGTATCCCGGGACTTCTTGGAAGTAACTTTGATACGCACAAACCCGAAGGACACAATAACATCGTATCACAACAAGATGACATCTCTGCAGCAACCGTGTCACCATGTGAAGTCGATACGATGACATTATTATGCAGCATAATGGTGTCAAATAGCAACATTATCATGTGTATTATGTTTGTTGTGCTAAGTCCCAACATGGCAGCCTAAATGGCATCAGAATGCGATGCACGTACTTGTTCCAAGGGACAGTTTTGAAAAAGAAATAATTCTTTAAAGTGGCTGAAGAAGTTGCTCACTTTAGGCAGCTGGAATTTGCTTCTGGTGCAGCTTCCGTCTTACACAGGCAAACTGATACGGTGGCTCAAAGGGACTGTTGGCTGCTGAGATGGATAATGGGTGTTAGCTGTGTGATTTTGCCTTTGGATAGTTAAAACATCATAGGTTTTTATTCATGTTTAAGAAAGGGCTGAATCTGACACATGGAATTACAGGACCTGTGCTTTAGTACAGGGGTCTTGGGGAGCGGCAGGTTCCCTTACTACTTTTAGGGGACTACCTCGCTTCTCTCTGATTCAAAGATACCTGGGAGGGGGCTGGATTTTGGCCCCCTTACTTTTCAAGATACCTTCCTGCTCAGCTGTACAATATGCTTCAGCTTGGGTTTGTCCTGCAAACCGGAGCTGCACGGTACTGAAGACACCAGACCAGGCTGGGAAGCTGGGCTCCACCACCACCCAGACACTCCGACCCCGGTACATGCTACCTGTTCTGGCCCAACCCACTCAGCAGGGACCCAGGCAGCTGTTACTGTATGTGTCAGCTGCCAAAGGGTGCTACTTGGGCTCTTAAAGGGGCTGTGCTCTTTCTGAGCTTGCACTCCCTGGGGGTGAGTATAGCAGCTTGGGGCCTCTGAGGGCAGACTCTGGCATGTGCTCCAAGGATGAGGATGGCCTCACAGCAAGGGGCACTAGAGTTAGGGTGACCAGAAAGCAAGTGTGAAAAATCGGGATGGGGTGGGGGGTAATAGGAGCCTATATAAAAAAAAAGACCCCAAATCAGGACTGTCCCTATAAAATTGGGACATGTGGTCACCCTAACTGGAGTGTGGGCTCCCCCACCCCGATGTGCGAGGACCTGGTTTCTTACATAACCATGGGGAAGGAGGGGGGTCAATCCCCAATCCTGCCTGGGTCCAGCCCCCAGGAGAAAGTAGCGGGGCGGGGCACAGTCCCTGGAGCTATCTGGGTTCCGCTGGCAATGCAGCCGGGCTGCTGGGAGGCAGCATGGCCCAGTGCCCAGGAGGCAAAGCCCAGGACTCCTGGGTTATATTTATGGCTTGGGTTCTCTCTACTTTGTTCCCATAATTCAGGCACTGCCTATGTTACGCTCCAACCTTAAGCAATTCCTTGGGAGGACCCCTTCAGTGGGCCAGACCTCCCAAGCAGTCATACTTTTTCACAAGAATTGACCATGTGGCTTGTAACACATCCTAGACTGAGCCTTTGGCTCCAGCACTCCTGTGTCTCACCATGAGCTCTGCCCAGCGAGGCCAGCTGAGAGAGAGAGACACTTGTTCAGAGACTGTGATGGAACATCTGCTCCACATAGGGCTGAAAGAATTTATGGTGGTCAGGCAGGCCAATTAACTCCACCCGGTGCACCTGGAGGAGGAGCCAGGGAGCACTGGAGATGGCAGCCAGGCAATGAGTCTGGAAGGACTTTGAATTTCCCAGAAGGGGAAGATTTTAGTGGCCAACCCACAGAGAAGAGACTGCTGATCTGAGAGTGTGGGACAGGACAGGGGAAGACACCACCAGAGGGAGAGCATGAGGCTGGTGGAGCTAATCCTCAGGACAGCCAGGAGGAGGCACCACAAGTGGTGAGTGAATCCCGTGACAGAAACTTTTAACCGGTTCAGGGATTAATGAACTTCAGCAAGTATTGGCAGTGACTGGATGCTCATGGAACAACGGGATTGGGAAACCTGCATCAGGTGAAGCTGAACCTGCCCCCATGAGGCATTGCAAACCCTTCCCAAAGCACCCTATGGGCCAGTTGCATAGTGGGATAGTACCCACAGTGCACTGCTCTCTGCGTCGATGCAAGAGCCGCTAGTGTGGATGCGCTCCGCCGACACAAGGAGCATAGTGTGGGCATGTAACAGTGGTTTAATTACAGTGGTGGCTGTATGTCGGCATAACTTGTGACAACAAAACTCTGTAGTGTAGACAAGGCCTAAGTCAGAGTTCAGACTGGCCAACACCAGGGATCCCCTGAGCCATGCTGCTGTAGGAACCATCTTTGCTTCTTCTTTCTGTTGCTTTGTCTTAGTCACAGGTAAGAGCTCTGTGTCTCTGCAAACCCAGTTCTTATCTTTGCCTCTTGTCACCTCTGCCTATTATCCTCCTGCTGCAAAGCCATGCTGAGTTTACCTATTTAGCCAGCTGGGAGCCTTCTGTTGTAAATTGTTCAGGAGCTGAGCTTTCCATTGTCTCTGTAGGATCTTCCAGTATGGGTTGGCTCCAGCCAGTCCTGAATGGACCCATTCATATCACCCAAGACAACTACCTGCCACAAACACCTCATGTCTCCTGCTTTGCTCTGAGAGCCACAGTTTAACCCTTCTGAACCCACTGGATACCAAGGTGTTAGGTACAGAGTCATACTGATCATTCATGCAAATATTACAGATAATCCTCACAATTGTCACAACATGCAAATTACTTTTGAAGCAATGGAAAAGACTTCAAAACTCCAGAACTATAAGAGTTGGCAAATTGCTCAAGCTGTATGAAGTAGATCTCTTATGTTTTGTACAAATTAAAGAACAACAGTTGTTGCTGCATGTCAGTGATTTGGGAGGCTAATTTGAAGATGGAGCAGCAGAATAAGACACCTCCTCATACCCACAGGGATGAAAGGAAGCCAGGGCAGCTGAGCACAGTTTGTTAAAAATTAAACTAGTGAGAGGGAACTTGGCGGTGGTTTTCATGGTAAGATAAAAGCCCTTAATCCTTATTGAATCCTTGCAGGGTTATTTATAATATTGAAAATAATGGGTCTCAGAAAGGATTTAGAGTTTACAGAGTGTTAAACTGTAAGCTGTGGACTTGTATTTTTAGCTCTGCTCTGGACACATCTGCAGCAATGAGGTCTGTGTGACTCTTTCTTCATATGGAGTCGGTTTTAAACAACGTTGGGAAAAGTCATGC
The DNA here is from genome assembly GCF_003597395.2 of Chelonoidis abingdonii. Taxonomy (NCBI): domain Eukaryota; kingdom Metazoa; phylum Chordata; order Testudines; family Testudinidae; genus Chelonoidis; species Chelonoidis abingdonii. The sequence continues at coordinate 33,258,568 of NC_133769.1, forward strand.
ACTGCATTTCTTTTCTCCTCAGTGTTTATTTCACTGAAATACAGACCATAAACTCATCCCTCTCCCTACTTCCTCCCTCACTGACTCTGAAGACTCATCAGTTCTTTACTTCTAATGTCCTCACCTGATCCTTGATCCATCCTCTCCTGGTGACTGACTCCCTTTGCCCCCTCTTTTTTGCCCTGATACATTGAGAAGGAGCCAGAGAGGTAGTCGAAGAAGCTGGGGAGTTAAGTGTCAGCCTCTCCAAATACTACCCCGCTTCCTTCTACCAGTCTTCCTGCCTTCAGCTCACTGAACAAGCCATCCACAGCCATTGCCCTGAGTTCTTCTCCTTTAACTCCATCCTAGCTCTCCTCCAACCCGTTCTGCCCTCTGCAACTGCTGGCACCAAGGTTTCTAATGACCTTTAAAGGAGGGACTTGGTCCACTTGTCTGGCTTCACTTCTTCTTCATGCTGACAAATCTCAAATTTATCTCTCCGCTACTGCCTTTGAGCCAATCTCACATTTCAGCCTGTCTGTGTAATTTATCCACCGATTGAGCTATAGGCATACCTAAGCTGGGAAGCCCCATCTTATTGCCGTAACCCTTGTCCTTTGTCACCTTTCCTTCACCATTCTCCTGTTATTTCCAGTTGTCATGTCACATCCAAGACTACATTGTAAGTTCTTTGGGGCAGGGATTGGGCCTTTCTATCTGACTCATAATGCACTTGCAACAGTTTTTGATGCTGTGAAAATAATAATACAGATGCAGTAATGGAATCATATTCTTTCTGTCATTTCTAAGGCTCCAGTCCATACCATAGCAAAGGATGGAGTATAGTTTCCCATCTAGTGGCTATCTGTAATTACTTAGGAATATTTCTTTAAAAAGTTCATATGGCTTACATTTTAAAAAATTGACTATAGGTACAAACTAATAGATGCCATCTTCTGCCCTTATCTGGAGTAAAATCAATTCCTTTTCAGCCTTTTGTGTTATGCCCCCAGCCTAAACAGACTCAGCTTTCAGGGCTTTCCTATCTTCTACTTTTTTTCTCACATGCGGAGGTTTGGCTAGGGTTTTGGCTAGCTTTTCAGGAGCTGTTAGGAGAGCCACCTATGCAAGTTGAGGCAGGTGAAAGCCCTTGTGTTGTCCATTGCTGTGTTTAGTTTGACAAAAGAAATTTGTTATATTCTTGGGGGCAGCCGGTTTAGGAAGAAATCACTTGAGGCCAGACAGCAGACAGCTAACAAAACTACCATTTATTTACAGACACAGATCTCGTCTAACCAGCCAAAACTGGCTGGGCTATCCCCTAATAATCTAACTCAGTTGCCATAGGAACAAAAACCATGACAACCAAATACACAACATATTCCTCCCCCCCAATAAGAACATTCCCTAAATAAAACACACACTAGACTAGAGAAGGAGGGTAGACTGCCTCCATTCCCGGCTAAACCCTGGGGATTATTTTGCCTCATAACCTGGGTTCGCCCTAGCTAAAGATCCAGCTGATGAGGGGGCCTTCTGTCTCTAGGTGGATTACAGCGAACTTCTGATGATGTTGCACCCAAAAGTACCATGGGCTCAGGGTCTGCAGCACGAACAGGTAATGAGGTGGTATTAGCTTGTGCTGGGCAAAGTGGTATCTCAGCCGCCAGCAGTAATGGAGGAGAACAGTCAGGAACAGATGATTCATGATTCGGTGTCTCACGAGAAGAGATGAAGTCAGACCACTCAACTGCAGATGTGTCCTGAGGACTGGCATGACCTGGCAACAGCTGATCTACATGTTGCCGCCAGGTAAGATTCTCTGCAGTCCGAACTGTGTAGGAAACACATCCTGTTTGAGTGATGATCGTGGCAGGGACCCATTTAGCTCCGGAAGTATAATTCCGAGCCAAAACTGGCTGTCCCGGGCTAAAGGTTCAGTCTTTTGCTCTGGGTGTCTGTCTGATGACTTGATATTGCTGCTGATGTTGCACAATTTGTTTGGGGTTCAGAAGGTTTCAGCAAATCAAAGCAAGTGCGCAGTTGTCGTCCCATCAGTAGAAAGGTCGGGGATGTCTGGGTCGTAGCATGAGATGTGTTTCTGTAGGAAAGTAAGAAGGTATCCAGATGCATTTGAATGCAGTGTTGTCCCCTTGCTGATTTCAAAGCATGTTTCATTGTCTGCACAAATCTTTCAGCTAATCCGTTGGTGGATGGATGATATGGTGCTGACGTGATGCGGTGTATCCCATTTGCCTTCATAAAATTTTGAAACTCCTGAGAGACGAACTGCGGTCCGTTGTCGCTCGCAAGTTGTTCTGGCAGACCGAAATGACTAAAGAGTCCCCGTAGTTTTTGGATAGTACTCTCTGCAGTAGTGGACTGCATTATAGAGACTTCTGGCCATTTAGAATGGACATCTACTGCCACCAAGAACATGCTTCCTTCAAGGGGGCCAGCGAAGCCAATGTGCATAAGTTGCCATGGGTTTTCAGGCCAGTACCATGGGTGTAGGGGTGCCCACTGGGGTGCATTCCTCACATCCTGCCATGGCATACAAGCTTTGCCTTCTCTTCAATAGCACTGTCCAATCCAGGCCACCAAAAATAGCTTCGTGCAATTTCCTTCATGCACACTATTCCACAGTGACCGGAATGTAGCTGTTCTAACATCTGTGATCTCAGTGGTGGTGGAATAATGACACGTCTCCCTCACTACAAACAACCAGATTGGACCGATAACTCCGTCCTCCTGGACATGTAGGTAACAAGGTCCAGTGAGACCGGAGAAGTTTGTTGAGATTTTCCATGCATCACCAGGTCCATAACTTGGGACAATACTGGGTCAACGCGGGTTGCCTTCTTTATCTGACTAGCAGTGATGGGTGTATTCTCTACCTGTTCAAAGTAGAAGATTTCCTTTTGGACACTATCTTGATGTTTGACCGGCAAAGGCAACCTTGAGAGGCCATCTGCATTGCCATATAGAGTGGATTTCTGATATTTGATTTCTTATGTGTGTGTTGAAAGTAACAATGTCCAGTGTTGCATACAACTAGCAGCTAATGGGGGAATGCCTGTGTAGGGTCCAAAAATTGACGTCACAGGTCGATGGTCTGTTAGAAAAGTAAACTTTCACCCAAACAGGTATTGATGAAACTTCCGAATTCCAAAAATAATTCCTAATGCCTCACGTTCGATTTGGGCGTAGTTAGTTTCTGCTTTGCTTAGAGTGCATGAAGCAAAAGCAATAGGTCTCTCTTTTCCCGAAGGCATAATGTGTGACACGACTGCTCCCACTCCATAAGGGGAGGCATCGCAGGCCAATTATAGGGGTAAGGATGGATCAAAGTGCGTTAGAACTTCAGAATTTAGCAATGCATCCTTAGCTTTGTTAAATGCAACATCACAGGCTTCAGTCCACTTCCAGGCCTTGTTCTGCCCAAGGAGCTCATGAAGTGGTTTTAGCAGTGTGGCTAACTGTGAGATGAACTTTCCATAATAGTTCAGTAGTCCTAGAAACGAGCGCAGCTGGCTTACATTTCGAGGTGGGGGAGCCTCCACAACAGCTTTAACTTTTGCAGGGGCCTTATGAAGACCTGCAGAATCAATGATGTGTCCCAAATATTCAACAGAGGGCTTGAAGAATTCACACTTGTCTTTGCGAACTCGTCGGCCATACTCTTCCAGTCTTTGTAGGGTAGCCTCTAAATTCTTTAAGTGATCCTCTTCATTCCTTCCAGTGACCAGGATATCATCCAGATAGCACTGAACTCCTGACAAGCCACACAAGATCTGGTCCATAGCCCTCTGGAACAGGGCGGGAGCAGACGTTATTCCGAAGGGTAGGCGACAGTATCGATAAAGCCCCTTAAGAGTCACAATAGTCAACAGCTCTTGGGACTTTTCATCGACGTGCATCTGTAAATATGCTTGACTCAGATCAATCTTACTGAACTTTTGTCCCCCAGCCAGGCCTGCGAAGAGGTCATCGATGCGGGGAAGCGGGTATTGCTCTGCACACAACACTGGGTTGACAGTGACTTTAAAATCACTGCAAATCCAGAGAGAGCCATCTTTCTTCACTATTGGAATGATAGGAGTGGCCCATGAGCTATGGGTAACTGGTATTAGGACTCCATTGGTGACCAGGCGCTCCAGGTCTGCTTCAACTTTTGGCCTGATGGCATATGGCACAGTTCGGGCTTTCAGATATTTTGGTGGACTGTCAGGTTTAATGTTCAATGTCACAGTGATTCCCTTCATACTTCCCAAATCATCTCCAAAAACAGCAGCATGTTTCCTTAGTATAGGGGTTAGACTGGTTTCTTCTTTAGTCATCAGGTGCACTTCTGCCCAGTTCAGCTGAATCTTCCCAAGCCAAGACCTACCCATTAAGGCTGGGTAGTTACCTCTCACCACAAACAGTGGCAATTTAGCAGCCTGTCCATTGAGCTCCACCTTAACATCAATAGTGCCCAACATGGGCACAGCTTCTCCCGTATACGTCTTCAGAACAGTTTTTGTTGCCTTAAGCGGAAGATGCTGTAGCTTTTCTTTATACACAGTCTCGGAGACCAGCGAGACGGCTGCACCGGTGTCCAGTTCCATGCGTATAGGTTTGCCATCCAACAACGGGGTTACCCAGTATTCATGTGAGCCCACTGCCAAAGACAAAACATGCAGTGGCACTTCTTCTTGCGATGAGGTGTCACCTTGATCATCCTGGGTCTGCTCTAGGGTATGCAGGGTTCCTCTTTTTGTCGGCCAGACCACAGGCCTCTTTTTCTTTTGTTTACAGGCACACTCAATGTGTCCCTTTTTGCCACAGTGTCGACACACCAGGTCCTTACACCAGCATTCTGATGCCTGGTGACCTGGCTTACCACAGCGGTAACATTCCTGACTCTGCACAGTTTTGTGGGTAGGTTCTTGTGACACTTTTTGCACCCTAGGGGATGCACCGATGTATTGCGCCTCCCTTGTAGCCAGTTCCATGGAGACAGCAATATCAACAGCCTTCTGTAATGTAAGCTGAGCCTCTGTCAGTAGGCACTTCCGTATAGCTTCACTGTACAGGCCCCACACTAACCTGTCACGCAGGGCATCATTTAACATCTCCTTAAATTCACAAATTGTACAACTGTTTCATCTTCTTTTTGGTCTCTTTTGTGGAACTTATATCTTTCAGCAATTACCAGTGGTTTGGGGGGAAAATGGGACCCCAGGATTTCCACAATGTCACTGTAAGATTTAGTCTCAGGCTTAACAGGGTGTAGTAAGCTGCATAGCAGGGAGTAGGTTTTAGCCCCTACAACACTTAAGAATATTGACACCCTCTTCTCTTCTGTAATGTCATTTGCAATAACAAAAAGCTCAAAACGCTCAATATACACATGCCAGTGCACTATATTCTCATCAAAAGGTTCCAGTGGCCTGGTCAGAGTAGCCATGATTTTTAGTTTCACATTCACAGTCAGTGCAAACAAGCAGTTTTTTTGTTTGTTTGTTCTTTACCTTGACTTCTACTTCCTTCTGTTCTGGAGCAGCACCAGAATCCCATCTATCGTCGCCACTTGTTATATCCTTGGGGGCAGCAGTTTAGGAAGAAATCACTTGAGGCCAGACAGCAGACAGCTAACAAAACTACCATTTATTTACAGACACAGAGCTCGCCTAACCGGCCGAAGCTGGCCGGGCTATCCCCTAATAATCTAACTCAGTTGCCATAGGAACAAAAACCATGACAACCAAGTACACAACAAAATTCCCTTAGCAGGGCCAATTTGGACTCTGCTGGATTTCATTTTTCATGCGCTATATGTGTTATCACTTAGTCAATGTGGCAGGTGTTTCTTCATAAAGGGAGAAAGACTTTACTTTTCTCTTTATTTAGTGTTTGACAACTTCTAAGTGAATATGTTCAAACTTTGTCACCTCCAATAGCAGCAGAGTTTGAGATAATCCCACTAGTCCCTTCACTTTTCCAGTGTAAGATTGTCCCCTGCCATGTATTATCAGTCTAGGGATTCCAGTTTTCAGTTTAAATCCAAAAAACTGGTTAAACTGCAAGAAATGTATTTATTCAAGCTCTGGGTTAAAAAAAAATAAACTCTGGAAAAGATGAGAAAACATCAAGAATTCAAGACTGTTGTGAGTTACAGCTGCTATAGTCACCTGTTCATGTTCACCGTGGTCCCATTCATGATCATACAGTACAGCAGCAGGATAAGTGGGTTATTTTTGTGGGGTTATTGTGACACAGAGGCCCATTAACTGTTCACTACTGTCTGTCAGCGGCTCTTGTCAGGCCTGACATTCTCAATACGCCTAACACACTTGTTGTCGTGATATAACTAAAAGGTAGCACGTAATATATCATCACAAAACTAATAACTCCCTGGTCATTAATACTCTTGAATGATGTGTCTATGAGGTGTGTACAAAGAGTTTTGAATATGTGCTAGAATTATGTTTTTAAAATGTGTTTGGCAAGCAATGCATAAGGCCAGTCTGCCCTAGACAATGGAATGTGTATTTGCTTGGCTCACCAACCTTGCCATCAGGCAGAAACAATGAAGGTATATTTACATAAAAAGGTAAACAGAGCTAGTGAGTGCGGGGGAGAGTCTCTGGTGGCGGGGAGGGCTGAACCTCAAATGATATGCAATTGAATCAGCTGATTGTATACAATATTGCTCTTTATAAAAGTCTATCAAATGAGGTCTTTTACGAAAGCTAATGACACACTGGTGATTTATTTTTATTGTGAAATGTATCTATTAACACTGTGAAAAAAACATAAATACGCAATGATATTATGCTTTAAAGTCTGTGACCAAACACAGGGAGAAACAGGTTTTCACCCAGACAGGAGCAAAGACAGCTATTTACCTGTTGCCAATGAAATTAAAAGCAAAATATGATCAAAAATAAAGGCAGCCCAATTTACATACAAATCAGCAGGGGGAGGGGAAGTCCACAGGAAAGCAAGAACATCATGAGGTGATCCTGAGTCTGGGGACAAAACAGTGAATATGAGAAGATATAAGGAAAGAAAGAAACCATCTTGACACCCATCACTGGACAGACACAAGAGGCTAGAGCTCTGACAAGCTGAGAAATACAGGTCCTTCAGCCCAGGGGGTTGAAGTCTCTGGAAACTGATTATAAGTGAGACACCTGCCTAGGCAAAGATTTTTCACCTCTGAGGAAACAGGAAACTAGCAGCTTGTACTTCTGTGGAAGGTCCTGACTGAGAGAAAGTCAGTCATGGCTGAAAAGAAAGATTGGAAAGAAATCTACCTTCAACCAAGGCTGTAGCTTATTGAGTTGTCTTAGCCACTAGAAAATGTATTTTATTTTTATATGCTTGTGACCATTTTTATATTTTATCCTTTGTACATGAATTCTCTTAAAACCTCACTTTTGTTTTGTTTTACTTTCAATCTATGCTGTGTTTGAACTGAAATGGTCGCTAATGCCAGTTAAAGGGATAAGTTGTGCTTTTGTCTCTTTAAAGGAGCAATAAACTTTGTTAATTCTCTGAGTGTTCCAGGAGACGGCTGGACATTTCAGGGCAGAGGGTCTTGGGGAAATTGTACCTAGTATTTCAGAATTGTTCTCTTCAGTTTCCCAAACTTCTTGGTGATTAGGGATTGTGTCTTGCTACTTGTTTGGGCAGTTTCTAGCACAGCATGGGCACAACTAGGCTAGTAATAATGATGAAGATAAATGACAGAGGGCAGTGGGATAATCACTCATTACAATCATTCTAGTGTTTTTTTGTCCAGTCTCCAGTGATTTGATTTCTGTCAACTTCAGTTCTTTGCAAAACTATAGCCCAGTCCTATAGAGCCCATGGTCAGAACATTTACACTTATGAAATATGTGACAAACCCAAAATATCAATGTTTTCATTACAAGTAACGAATAAGGACAGAGAAGGTATCTGTCCAAAAACAAAAGGGGGACTTTTGCTTTCAATAAAAGGCCTAGCAGCTCTTAAATTTTCAGAAAGTTGGTGTCTATCTAGATTCCTGGCTTTTGTTTTAGCTATTAGCTTACTACAGAGCTGTGATAGGCTGCAAATTGGTTTCCTTCTTTCCCTTGTAGTCTGAGACTGAAAATGTGTTTCTTCTTTCCCCTCAATACTCCTTTTTCCTCACTCAGCTTAAAGGGCTGTATTTCAAACTAAGGAGAAGCACCACTATGGTTTTCAGGACTAAAATATCATTGTGCATTGTGAATATCAAGCAGGGAGAGAAATGACTAAGCAGGAGGTGCACCTTTTTCCCCAACTTACTTCAGAATTAACCAAAGAGCTTTCAGCTACTTCCTTAAGGACTGATTTCAACTACTTCAAATAAATAATTTTCAGTACTTGGATTTCTTCTTGGCACTGAAGGCTCAGTACCACTCCCCCCACAATACTTCGCATGTCAAAGGCTGTCAAACAGCCCAGAGCCCTGTCTGTAAAACATATTACTATTAACAATAAAAAATAAACAAATGTAACACGACTGTGTTTTGGCAATAGGCTTAAATCTCATGCAAACATTCCAGCACCCAGATTAATTACAGACAGCCCAAGTGTTACTTTAGCCTGCAGCAGTTTAAGCTAATGCATCATAAAGCATCCTAATTGATACTAGGACACACTGAAACAGGAGAGGTATTTTGGATTTTTAGTTACTAAGGGAAACCTAAGTCCTGCGCTAAATGCTTTGGCCTCCTTTTACTTGTAGAAAATATGCTTTGTAACTCCACCATATGCACCTGCTGTTCTCTTCCTGATGGATGTTGCTATGGAAGCAAACTGGGGAAAAAATCAAATAGCTAATGTTTCTGCAAATGATTGCACAGGTGGTGTTGGAAATTACCGATGACACAAGATAGTTAAGGCAGTGTCATACAGTCTCTTCTGCCCACTTTCACACGCCAGCCATCAGAAGGCAAGCAATCCATGCCATTTTGACTCACCAAACTATTTCTTTTATTAATTAATGCATTATAAATGCTACAAGGATAAGCACAATAGAAAACCCTAAAACAAATTCCTTGCTGCACTACAGTCTAGGAGTAGGCCCTAAACATCAACAGATTGAAGGAAAATTCTAACATAAAACTGGAACGAGGAACTGAATCTGCTTAGTGTGCGTCTGTTAAAATGTGGCTTGTTTGTGACCACTCAGGACAGAATATCTTCCTCAAGCAGAGCTCAGTCTGCTAGAAACGGAAGCTGAGCCTGTGAGTACCTTGTGGTTAGCACGTTGAGTTGTCATGTTCTATATCAGTGTAACAGCAAGCGCAGCCTGAAGTGCGTGTCTTGCTGGGCTGTGTTTGAACCCATTGGGGGCTGAGTGAGGCTGACCTTTCTGACAAGATGTGTTGGCAGTGACTTGTGAGAATATCTCCAAGTGAAGTTTAACCAGCGACATAGGATGATACATGGAAAAACTGACTGAATTCTGCTTTCAGTGTCAGCCGTGAAAACCCACTGACTCCAGTGGAGAGGTCAAGGTTTGGCTTATGGGCAATCTTTGGCTCAGCATGCAGAATCATTGATGAGATGGGATAGTAAGGAACTCCTGTCTCTTCTGATGTACTACAGGATAAGGAAAATAATTTTTAAATGTGTTCTTATTGTTGGATGTGAAGTTGGAGAACTGGATGGGATGAAATGAGGTTTTCTTGAACCTTTGTCCAAACTCAGACAAAACCTGGACCCACGTGGCTCTTTGAAAAAGTTCATTTAACTGTCATTTTTATCTTTCACATCTGTGCACTTGTTGGTTCTGGTTGGGCGTAGATACTGAAGGGTCAAGAATACACATCCTTTGCACCATCACATCAGGCAACTGATCCTTCAAATACAGTGACCTGTCTCCAGCAGCAGTCAGTAAGGATTCGATCCGGCGATAAAATATGTGTAGGCCAGAGGTCGGCAACCTTCGGCACGTGGCCCACCAGGGTAGTCCGCTGGCGGGCTATGAGACATTTTGTTTATGCTGACTGTCTGCAGGCACGGCCCCCCACAGCTCCCAGTGGCTGCAGTTCGCCGTTCCCAGCCAATGGGAGCTGTGGGAAGTGCTGTGGGCCACAGGGGACATGCTGGCCACCACTTCCCATAGCTCCCATTGGCTGGGAACAGTGAACTGTAGCCACTGGGAGCTGCGGGGGAGCATGTCTCTGGATGGTCAACATAAACAAAATGTCTCGTGGCCCGCTAGCGGGTTACCCTGATGGGCTGCATGCCAAAGTTTGCTGATGCCTGGTGTAGGCAAAGCCCTCTTGAAGAGAGAGGGGCTGAGCATGGGCAAATGCATTTGCCTGTGCACTTTTCATGGTAGGATTGGGGCCTAAGCAATACAGATAATTTGTACAGAATAATTTACCGGACTCCTTTTTCAACTGGTGAATTGTCTACCATCAAGTCACAAATTATTTGCCACATAATTTGGGGGTGTATACTTGGGATCCTGCTCATTCACAAGCAGTTTGTTGCAAGCTATTTTGGGCTTGTTTTGACTGGACACAAGTGTCACATAGTATGTGTACTGCCTTGGATGGATGACCATAATTTCTAGAATCAGGTTTCTAATGTGACTACTTGAGGATACACATTCAGAACTTGTTTTCCAAAGAGATGCTGCCACAGTTATTTAAATTTGATCTCATCATGAAGATTCGTGCAAGTAATCTCCTTGGCTTGGCTATTTTCAGGAAGTGAACACCAGCGGGGAGTGTATACAAAGTAAATTAACTCAAAAGAAATTTGAATAGTTGCAGAAAACTTTGCGGCACATCCACCCAACCATTCTGCACCTGGCCAATTGTACAGCACAGTTCATGGGAAGATCTGAGGGGGAGAAAAACAATAATAAAAAATGTGGAAATCACAGAGGTACTTAATGACTTCTTTGTTTTGGTTTTCATCAAGAAGGTTGGTGGTGATTGGATGTCTAACATAGTGAATGCCAGTGAAAATGAAGTATCAAGTTAATTGGAGCAGTCATTTTTACTCTTATTATTTAGGATTGTTAGTGGGGAAATTCATGGTGCAGCTATTCTTACTTCCTGCAGATTTTTCTTTTTTTGGCTTTGTAGCAGATCAGAAGCTGAGTTCCTGTTTGACTACAGTTGGGATGACAAAATAAGGGCTTCATTTAAATCAGATATTTATTGATATCGCTGTAGTTGGAAAAAATAATCCTGTTTAAAGGAATGAAATATATTTATGCCATCGCAATTAAATCCAATGTCCTAGAACTAATTAATTCATTATCTTATCCTAATTCCCCAGATGATTGTACTAATAGCAGCTTGATATATTCTTGATGACTGGGACTTCTATATATTCCTGGAATATATGAATGCCAAAAATATCTGTATTTAGGTAGCTGTCCCCTGAATATCCCCAGAAGAGGGTAGCATTCAACAGTGGAAAAACAATTAAGCACTTTCACAGTATAAAAATGTGAATATTTTTCAAGGTAAGTGATGACCTAATCCTTTGGCTCCAGTTTCTTTCAGCTTTTGAGAAGTTAAAATGAGTTCAGCATATGCAGCATTTGTATAACATTTCCTGCTGAACAAATGTGTTCTCATACATTTTATACAAGTTTCCTGGCTCTCCACAGAGCTTTTGGTAAAAATCAGAATATGTTCATCCATATGTGCAAACCCTGCCTTGCAAACTTCATTTATGGCTGCCAGTTCAGTGCTGATTGCTTGATGGCCTTAATACTTGCGAATGGATGGCTTATAATCTCTTTGGCCTTGTGCAGTAACTTCTGGTGCCAGGGGTTCAACCCATTGTTTTTACCCCACTTTACTTAGTCAATAGCAATGAATTTGGGATCCTAGTTGTGCTGATTTTCTCTTAAGAAGAGTGTGAGAAGAACAATGTCAAAGCTTTTCTTTAGGAAACCCAAAGTAGAAAGAGCTAAGGAGAAATAACTAAATTTTAGAGTTAAACGGCCTGCACCACGGGTGCTGGAACTAGGGGCGTGGGGGTTGCTGCAGCACCCCCTGGCGTGGAGTGCTTTCCATTAGACACAGAGTTTATAGTTTGGTTCAATGGCTCTCAGCACCCCCACTATACAAATTGTTCCAGTATCCCTACACAGCACAAGATCAGTCTTTATATTACCTGCAGATTGTACTTTCAGTGACATGAACTTTGGCTTATCAAAAATAGATTTAAGCTTGAAGTAAATATTTATTGTAGGCCTCCAGTTCAGCCTATTTGTAAATGCATGTGCACCTGTACAAAACACACTTTGGGCCTCAATTAGGGTTTGACAAAAGATTCACTTATTTTCATAAAAGAAAAGAGGCTCTGGTCAAACTGTTCTATTTTGTGTCTTGTCTAAAGAAGGACTTTAATGCTTTGAAAACCACCAACTACAACTGAACATTGCGTTAAAAACTCACCGGAATAGTCACTAAGTCCCTGTGGTAAGGCTGGGAGAAACCCATACAAACCGAGAACGCATTTGCTAATGCGGAATATTAGGGTCTTAATTTTCAAAGGGTTTCACAAAATCTAGTGATATGACTCAAAATGAGACATATTTCACTGCATGACACCAGCACATTCCTCCTGACTTCAACATGTGGTGTTGGTGAGCCTGATATAAATGTGCATATAGATATATTGCAAAATGGATGAAGTGTAACTAGTTCTTGTTTTAGGTATAATAAGAACTTGGTATTTGCAATGTGGTAGATACTAGATAAGAAAGGCACAATTCCCCAGCATAGTTGGTGGATGGGGCATTATTCTTTAGAAATTGCTGCTTTCATTGTTGATGTTAACCCGGTACTTTGATTTGGTTCCCCCTTTTTCTTTCTCAGAAGTCACTATTGTGTGGACTTAAATAAGCTCCCTCTTCCAAGAGGCTCATTTATATGGTATTTATACCACAGTGACATCTTTCTCTTTCTTGTGTGTGTGCTTGTTTTGATTTAGTATATCAGGTCCCTTTAGTACCAAGAAAACACAGTGCTTCTCTCTGGCTGATAAATTCTGATGATTGCTCTCGTCCTGTTTTCTTATGTGAGGAGACATTTTAATATTGCCTTCTCATCCATCAAATCTCTTCTTCATCTCTGAGACTCAAGCAACTACCCTATTGGGAAGTGATTTCTTGTGTTATTTTCTGAAGGTGAACTCTGCCTGGCCACTGCTTTTAATCATATTTTAAAGACAAAGTGTTTGCTGAGACATTTTGTTGTCAAAGGGATCTTTTAGCACATCTCCCAGGGACATTTTCAGACTCAGACTCAGTCTTTCACCCACCCTTTCTATTGTCTAGAAATTGCAGAGAAGTAAGGAATCAGTGGCGTTAGCGTTAACCTGTATATTTTTCCATTAACAGCTTAGAATTGGCTACTCCTCCAAAATACCAAGTTAGATACTATTCCTGGAACACACTGTGAGCTGCATCTCTTCTAAAAAGAGACATTTGTATTTATATTCATAACTAGCAAAAGGATTTTAATTTCTTATGTTGAGGCTGCAGATTGCAGCAAATAGAGATTTGTCCTTGTGTCCAAGGGATGATAAGATTTCATTTGTTTTCTGCTGGCAAGGATCAAAGATCCTGTTTTTGTCACTAGGTCTTTGATATGCAGGAACAGCCACGTAGGAAGTCAAAATGGCATTATGCTGATTCTTTGCACCTGGATGGTGTTATAGGTGAACAATTAGCAGACTCTTGCTTGAGAACCTCAAGAGACCATGACTCTAGACATTGTCGGGCTTCACAAACAAATGAAGAATAATGAAGCTGGGCACAACAGGAAGTATACGTTGATACAATCAGCTTCTGGGTTGCATGGATTGATCTTTTGTCAGACTCCATGTTAGGTATTTGGAGTGAAACATCTTTTGTAAAATCTTGTTATTTTCAAAGGAACAGTGTAAGTGTTCTGCATTGCAGGCTGAGTTGCACCTGGCTACTGGCCAGCCACAATAGAAAACAAACTTTAGTTGCAAGATCATCATACTCCAGTTTGCTGCAGAAATTGTCATTTTAAATCACAGCAGGAGATGTGATTTGGGGCATCTTACAGCTGCAATTTATCCACTTAGTGTGCCCCAAGTTACTACTGTGTATTAATGTAACAGATATATATGAAATGTTCTGTTACTGGTGAACTTGGAGAGTTCTTGTCTGATCTCAGCTAAGGTGGCAGTGAGCAGTAGCAAAGATCTTCCATCTGTTCCTGACTGGCATTCCCAGTCCCCAAAACCCTAAAGGCAAACATTTTTTCAAGATGGTTTATTGAGGCCAATACAGTCGTGCCAATTCTACTGCTTCCCTGGCAGGCTACTGGTTTTTAGCACGTCCTTTTGGGAAACCTAAGCACTCTGGGATAAACAGATGGTTATTTCATATCTGTTTGGAGTGATGTATACCTGTAAAATAATAGAGCAGGCAGCTAAAAGTTTTCATCAAAAATAATTATCCATTTCCTTGTTTTGCTCATAATTTAGAGTATTCAGATCCAGATTTACCAGACTCTGTGACAAGACATCATTCTAAATATATTTCTCGACACTTCCCCCCACACCATGTCCTTATTTCTCAGGTTTCCCATTTCATCCCTTTTAAGTCTGAAATTTGCTATGAGAGCTTCTTGGCTCCCTTGTAATATTTCAGGTTGTCCCTGGGGTAAAAGATCAAGCTGTTTTGCAGTAAAAGAAATGGGACTGAATTATTTATTTGGATCCTGGACTTTCCACAGGTGCAACTTCAAGAAGCCCTTCATTGCTAGATCTTCTAATCTGCACGAGTACAGAGTGCTTGAAATGTCTTAATCTTTCTGAATTTCCCTTTGACAATCCCTCTGGAATTGGCTGATATGCATAGTAGGGATGGTCCTTGTTTCCCTGTCTCACCTTTTTAGGATATGCCACCATGAAAATTAACAGTGTGAGACATCTGATATGGATATTAACGTGTGATCATTTGCACTCTTTTGGTTCTCTTATAAACCATCTATACACTGTTATCATTTATTCTTTTACAGCCCCAAATGCATGTGGTCAGGCCAAGCTTTAGGCAGCAGTGTTCCAAGCATGTGCTTGGGGGGGTCCTTTCCAAGGGGCGGCACTCTGGCTTTTTTTTTTTTTTTTTGCTTGATGCAGCAAAAAGTCTAGAGCCAGCCCTGCCTGTGGTACCACACAAGCACATAAAACAGACACAGTCCATGCTTTGGAGAACTTGGAATCTAGGTTCCTGATCCTGCACCACGATCTGTGTGGGATGTGCCCTCCATTCACTAGGAACTCCACTGATTTCAAAAAGATCCCACTCTGGCATAAGGAGCCACCTCTAGAGCCCTGCAAATCTGCCGATGTCTGTGAACCATGTTTTCAGATCATGGATCAGATGTGAGGATTGGATTAAGGGACTGGTACTGAAGTGCAGAGGAGACAGAACAGAAAGAAGAGATGGGGATATAAGCAACAGAAGTTACACAAGAACAGGATCCTAGGTTAGATTAGTGGCATGTCTAGTTGCTATTTGGTTTTATAGGTTTATTCATTTATATATATGTATATATTGGGGTAATTCAAAACTGAATCTGATATTTGTTTTTAGCGGTGATGTGTACAGTAGGAATAGGTGAGAATGAAATTGCTGGGAAGAGAAGGCAGGTGGGAGAAGGGATATGGTGGGGTATGGCAAAGGACAGTAATATGCATCCACGAGTAGGACAAGGAGACAACACTGCAAAGACTCATATTGGAGAGGTGCTCTGTGCAGAACTGAGTGTAGCTTCAGGAAGGGAAGGCTGGGACGGAAGGCTGATGCAGGGTGTGGGGTTTGGGTAAAGGCAGAGGGACAGTGGCCCACACTCACCCCCTTAGTGCCTTATCTCCTGATGCTATAGAGGCAGCTGTTTGTGGTTGAAATGCAATGGTAGTTGGTAATGTCACTGTCTTGGGGCACTGAATGGTGAAAGGGGGCCCTAGTCCTCCAGCTCCTAGCAGCGACTGAGTCTCCCCCTCCCTACGGCTGGACTGGAACCAGGGGTGGGATCACTACTTTGTGTAGTTGTTTGTGATGGGAGGGAAGGGTACAGGGCACCTATCACCCTGGGAGACTCCCCATTGACTTTGCTGCTCTGGTGGACAGAGGAAACTGGCTGGCTCCCTCCCTCTGTCCCTGATGCTCTGGGTCCAAAGGGGGACCAAATCCTCCCCTTACTAAGGGGTAGCTCTAACCCTAGTACATAGGGGTAGAGCCATGTGATCTGCTTGGGATGGTTGTTGGGATACTAGGGGCTTAATGCCCTGAGTGCCCCCCACACCTCTACAGCGTCCTCCAACACTAAGGTTTTGATAAGTGTAATTTAAAATTAGAAGTGGTGTTCTTCTATTTGTTTGCCCCTGGATTTATGCAAATATATGAAAATGTGCACACGTGTACAATCCACGGCATGTTTGCTCATGAGCAATGGCTTCACTGACTTGTAGTGTTTCACACTACAACATGGTCCTCTGCAGACCACTGGCTGGAAAGACACTGGGATCAAGGGAATCAAGGGAGGGAGGAAATCAAGGGAAAGGTAAAAGGCCCGGGTGGAAAAACGCCAGCCCGTGGGCACAAAATGCATTGAAATGTAGCTTTCAAGGCTTAGACTTTGCATAGTTTTATTACCATTCATGAGATTCTTAAGGAGCAAAAAGGACACACTTTACACAGAAGAAAGCTATTTTGTTGATGAAAATGGACAAAGGTTGTTTTAGGCCAAATTTTTGCAAAAATCAGTGTTAAACCTCGTAGCCCTACTCAAAGATTGAGATGCCTCTGACGTAAGGAAATGAGTGATATGCTTCCCTAGTGTAACTCCATTGGCAGTGAGGATGGAGGTATCTCTTCTAGTATAGAAGTCGTCTCTTGGGAATGGCTTAAATGGGAAAATAGCAAATTGAGCATGAAGATTCAACCACTCATATTGTGTCAGCCCTCTCGCACCGTGGAGGCGCATCAAAAGGCATGGAGTTATTGATTGTTGAATCGTTCACAAGTTAATGGGATATATTTTCCTTTTTCCCCCTTCCATCTTTTGGTCTACAGAATGCCCTGGCTACCTTCCAGAGGCTGATGATGCATGTGTTCGGGGATTAAAACTTCTCAACGGTCCTGATTTACCTTGATGATGTCATGGTGTTCTCCAGTACTTTTGAGGAGGATCTGCAGCACCTGGAGATGGTTTTTGATAGACCCCATCAACACGGTCTCAAGCTGAAGCCCAGGAGGTGTCACTTGCTACAAGAAGAGGTAGGATATCTTGGGCACATAGTGTCTGCCAAAGGCATGAAAACAGATCCTAATTAGATTGGCCAGGTGAGGGATTGGAAGACCCCTTCTAACAGGAAGGAAGTGTTATAGTTTCTTGGAGTCATTGGCTATTACAGGAGATACATCAAAGGCTACTCCAAACTGGCAGCCCCATTATTCAGATTAACTGCAGGTGAAGCCTAGACCAGAAAGAGAAATTGGAGGGGTCCCCCTAAGATACCCAGTTTTGTTTGGACAGGGGAATGTGACCAAGCTTTCACAGAGCTGAAGACAAATCTGACTACTACACCAATACTGAGATATGCTGACTACAGATTACCATTCATACTCCAGACAGACACATCCACAACGGGGCTAGGAGCTGTACTGGCTCAGGTTCAGTCAGGGAAGGCGAGGGTCGTAGCTTATCAGCAGGGGCTTAACTCCTTCAGAAAAAAAAAAATACCCTGCCCATAAACTGGAGTTCTTGGCGTTAAAATGGGTGCTGGCAGATAAATTTAAAGACTATCTACTAGGACACCAATTTACAGTGCTGATTGACAACAGTCCACTGACCTATGTTACTACTACTGCTAAATTGGACACAAGCAGTCACAGTGCTGCTGTGGGGCGACGTGCCGCAGAAAGCTCTTAGAAACATTGAAAAAAGGTGATGTGATAGTCAATCTGAGAGGTTTAAACTAAGGCAAGGGATGAGGTTGCCCTTTCAATAAGTGGGGGAAGGGTGTAGTCCAAGGTGCAGCGTGCTTCAACAGCAGCCCTGGGAACTATAGATTGTGGATTACAAACTGCGTTGTGTTGGGAGAACTTCCTGGTTCCTGCCAGGATGTACCCTCTGCCCCCCTCCACCCTCACCCCCAGCAGGACATCTCAGCACTAAGCTGGGAGCATGTAGCAGGCAAGCAGAGAGGAGCTTGCTGGACTGGAATCCTTGTTCTATGTTCTTTGCAGAATGAAGTCTTGTTCCTGGTGGTTTGTCTGAGTGGGTCCGGTCTGAGGTGAACACACACTGACACACAACACAGAGCACACAAAAGATCCTCAAACCCAGTTTCCCAAAGTTGTGTAAAAAGTCGCAAGGCAGGCAGGCTTCCCCTATCTTGAACAAGCTCACACTGGCCCAGTGAACAGGGGGTTACATAAGAAAACAAGAATGATACAAGTGAAAGCAAAGTCAGGGTAAGTGCATCTACTCTAGGACTCTGGTGGTCTAGCAGAACATGGCAGATGGGAAGGTGTCAACCTTGTTACTTTTATTGTTGCTCTGTTGATTCCAACAGTGCCGTTATTGTGCATGGTGCTTCACAACAGGCCATAATTTAAAGGCACATGACAGTTAATGAACAGTGTATCCTGTAGACTCTTGCAATTTGCAGCTTTTCAGATCTGGTGGGTTTCCGGAAGGGATTTGAAAAAGATCAGGTGGGGACCTGGGGAAGCAGAAAGTCATGGACACAGCAATAAAGACATTACAAATCAAGAAGAAATTAGGACAGTTAAGACAACAATGCTAAGATATACGTTCACTCACAGGTGCCAACTTTGATTTTCTTGGGGGTGCTCAACCTCCGCTCCACCCCAGACCCTGCCCCTACTCCATCCTTTCCCCCAAGACCCCATCTCCACCCACCTCCCCTGCCTCCTGCCCGTTCCTTCCCCTCCCTGAGCATGCCCCACCCCTGCTCCTCCCTCTCTCCCCCAGTGTCTCCTGCCTCCAGCTCAGCCTAGGTGCCTCCCCAGGCCAAACAGCCCCACTCCTGGACCCAGCATGTGGGGCTTGGACACACAGAGAGCTTTGTGCCTGGGGGTGGGGGCACAGCCCAGGTTGGGGACAGCCAACACTGAATCAGCCAGCCCCAGTGGGTCTGGTTCCTCAGCTGCCATGGCCATAGCCTGGCCCTCTGCCCCCTCAGTGCACTGATCTGTTTCCTCTCCATGCTGCCCCATGGATGCAGGCTGGTCCCCCCCTCACACTGCCCCTGGACACCAGCTCCTCCCAGTCGCTGATCTTCAGGCCAGCAGCTGCCTGAGAGAACCAGGCTGGGGAGGTGGCTTACACTCCCTGCCAGAGCTAGTCTGTCGGGGACCTCGGGTGAACGAGCTGAAAACGTGCTGGTGGAAAGGGGAGAATCTGACTTGCTCGCCCTTGGCACCCTTGCCCGGGAGTGGAGGTGGGGGATGGAAGCCACCTCCCCCGCCAGGCTCTCTCAGGCAGCTGCCAGCCCACCACGCTGCAAAGCAGTGTAACCGCAGCCAGAAGGGGCTGGTCCTGCCCATTCCACTCCCCGCCAGTGAGTTAGCACCCACAGTTTTTTTTCTGTGGGTTCTCCAGCCCTGGAGTACCCATGGAGTCAGTGCCTGTGTGTTCACCGGCACTGCCAGGCACCCGAGGGGATCAACCGAGAATGTATAACGTAGTTCAATATATTAGGTTATGCTGGTCATACCTATTCCCTAGCCAACAGCACAAACTTCTGGGACAGCTCAGGAGTTAACTGTTCCCTGGTGGAGTGGGGAATTGTGGGCACTTTTTCTCCAACCCGCTTGTGGGCAGACTTCTAGACACTGGCTCCCTGACCCCTGGGATATGTTAGTGTGGCCAGCATGTCCAGTGGCTGAATTAGGACTTACATGTAGAAAATATTAAATTACCCTCAAAATAGATACAAAATATTGAAAAGAAAAATATTCGCGCCCTTGGAAGCATCCCTTCCAGGCTTTCCGCCTGTTTTAAATATGCTGCAGTGTTGTGACAAAACAGTTTTACTGTCCTTTATTTGGGGAAAAAAATGCAGGAAACATCCCCTCTTTCTTCAAATCCTTGATCACCCAGGTTCCATTCCGCGCACAATTACAGCTGTGACGACGACAGGCTGCTTGATCTCATATTAAAGAGAAATTTTACTTTAATTGTTGTTTTTCATTGCTTAACCTATGACAACCCACTACTCTGTTGCTTCTGGCAATTCATGCTGACCATGCATCACACAAACAGCTCCTTTACTTTATTACTGTGTCATCTCTTGACAAGTATGCAGACATGGCATATGTATGAATCCAGTTTTTATTTCTGACACACTGCATGCTTATATTTCTAAGAACTCTCCTCATGTACAGAGATCAGCCATCCCTTTGTTTGTAGTGGTTGTTTCCCTGTAACGGAGGAGGCACATACAAAACAATCTTCAACAATATTATCTGATCTCTTCACCTTTTATCTTTTGAGGCAGTTCCAAAACACAGGTGGCATTGTGCTCTTTAAAAACACGAGTAAGAAGGATGGATTTTCATTTGTTGCTTCAAGAGAAAATAAAAGTTTGAACATAGATTCCTCTGAAAAACCTATGGGGACTGATTTGCTGGAGTTTGCATTTCCATTGAAAAGATCACTGCGGCCCCAGAGTATTTCTTTCTGTTCGAATGGTTTAGTCATGTGCATACATTTGGGGCCCAGCTTGTTATAACTGACTTTGAAGGTAATGTGCCAACCCAGAGCATGACATAATCACATCATTTATTTTTCCTGACCTCCTTACTTCTGCTGGTACCTTTTTGATTATGTAAAGTGATGAATCAACCGACAGCAACTTCAGAGACTTCCTGGCTTGCACAAAATCCCACTCTTACTGTAACCAAGGTGCAAGCGATGCACCCATTAATGAATCCATCTGAGGGCTGCATTCATTGTTTGGAAGGAACCAAGGCTAGAATCACACTAAACTTTTATGTCTAATTCCTAATGTAGGAGAGTGGGTAACTATCTATCTAGTTATTTTCTTGTTTTTAAAGAAGTCAATACATATTTGCAGTGTGACCCCATTAAAAGCTATAGTGACATCAAGTTTCACATAAGAATGTTCATGTTATCATTTCTTTTGGCTTTCCTACTTCACTGTCAGTGTGTCATGTCTCTTCATATACGGCGTGTGCTGAAGGACTGCTGGAATGCAGTTATCACTCGTCACTGCTGTTTATATTGATTTGTAGATCATCCGTTGTGACAAATTCACTGTGCAGCCTTAATGGAGTTATTGTTTATTAATAGTAATGCACTGGTCAACTTCAAGTCTTACATTAACTGTAAGCTATTTAATTGTCTGAAAGCTCATTGGTGCCGATGTATGGTAAGTAGGGGTGACAATAAGACTGTCACTAATGTGCTACAACCCTGCCCTTTATGCTGAGCCCCTGACTCTACAAACATGACAAGGAACAATTCCTCTAATTAATGAGCTCCCACAGATTATTTTTCTTGCACAGATTTCTGAGCATAAAAAGCCGTTTCTTCAAATAGACAATTAAGTAATAAAGAGGTTTATGTAATCAAACATTTGTCATACAAGTAATTGCCTGTTAATGTTCTTAATGTGCTAACAGTGTTTTCGTGTTCTCATTCCTTTACGGTGTCCTTTGCTGCTCTGTGCAATTCCTCCCTGCCTGGCTTTTGTGCTGCTTCTGCAGTTACTGACTGTGTTCAGTAGATAGCACTACTGCATACAGAATCTTCTGAGCCGGTTTAGCACATAATGTCTGGTGACAAACAATAAAAGGGATGAAGATTAACATTCCAAATGGTTAGCATATCAGAACAGAATACTAAAACCAAGAATATTACAGAGAATATAGAGGTGAAAAATAATGTGCATCACGGGGCTCTTTTTATGGCAAGCTATGTAGAGTTTTATAATGAGGGCAGAGTTCACTGGTGATTATTGCTGGGAAGAGTTTTCATGGAAGGCTATTTTTCTTTCATTTCTGAACCCCTGCTTCATTAAAGATCCATAGGAAAAGTGTGTTATATTTCTGTTGAACAGCTGTACCATGAGGCAGGAATGTTTAGGAACAGGACAACATAACGGATAAACAAATGTCCTGAACTGCTGCTATATGATGGATTATGTTTCACAGTGTACACTGTATACTGTACCGCACCAGCAATATTAGTGAGATAAACAGCCGCACAACATACTGCCTGTCTTCAACATTTAGAGGCCTAATTTCCAAAATGAAGCTAAGTGTGTTTGCCTGTATGTAGATTTGTATATTTCCCCCTGTGCTGTGATCTTGACCATGTGACAGCTAACAGGTTGGGTTATTTTTTTTATGGGTTGCAATATGTACCGATAATTCCAGGAGGAGGTTGCCTTGAAAAAGCCATAAAATTTAATCAATACATGGAGCCAAGCTGTTACACAAGCCTGGGGGGGAGTAGGTGCAAATTCTTTTTCAAGATGCAGATATCAGCACTTCAGACTCATTTGTAGCAGCACAGCTCTGTTATGTGAGTTATTTACTATGACAGCAGAGTTCAGTATCATTTACAAGCTCCTTCCAGAAAGTTTGCTGCTTCCTGATATCTTGTTCAGTGGCACTGAGCACCTTCAGAAGAATACATTTATGTGCTTGGTTTGCCTTTTCCGTAGTCTGTTATGTTTCCTCACATGCATCAGTCCATACATTCTTTCCTTTACTAGGATGAGGAGGAATGGGTTGCAATTTTTAATTATATATATATTAAAGAGAGAGATGCACACTGATGTTTTTCCTGTGAAAGATAATTAGGGTAATTTTTTTCCCCTTCTTGGATTCAGTTTTCTAAGTGAATTCAGCAGGAATTGCCACTTTTGATGATGAGATGTGACCTGTTTTAATCACTACTGTCCACTGTCAAGCCTGTCAGGCAATTTAGCTTCAGGTGCATAATGGCAAGTTATTATAGGGAGAGAATCATTTTAAGTTTCTAGACAGTGGGAGCATTCCCAGAATCCATAACTGCCTGATTAAATTACCCAGATTTCTCCGTGTGAAGGTTTGTTACAGCAGCATGTAATCCACGGGAGTAACTAATCATATCATATTGATTTAGATGCTGCTAGAATGGGAAATCTAATTGTAATACTGTGAAAGCTTCTCAGGGAATCTGTACTAATGATTGCATTTGTAATCCCATTTGCAGGTGAAAGTTCTAAAAGACATCCGTGAGATGAATATCAATGCTGCCATTTTGGACAGTGCATTGGAAATCAAGCTGCAGAAGGTGAGGCTGCTAGAGGTTATCTTGATGACTCAGTCATGCCACAAGTTTCTACCATTCTAGTTTGCACTTCTGCTGTTCTCTACCCTACGTACAGAAAGAAATATGTGGGAAAGTTGCATGCAAAGATGAAGAAAGTCTGAAGGATTTGACTTGCAGTCTTGCTAAACCTTAATATTCATTTCAGTAAGGTTGCTAAACTTTGATCTGTGCCTTCAGGTTCCTGGAGAGAGTGATATCCTTGATCTCCTCTTCCCTCTCCACATATGAGAACAAACAGGTCTGAAAAACCCTTCTCATTCAGGGCAATGAAATGATGGCCTGCTTTTTATCTGGAGTGCTTTGTTACTCTGTTGTTCCTCTTTAGATGATTAAAAAAAAAAGTGTGTACGTTAGGCTACCCAAACTGTTTTCTGTTTAATGAAATATATGGGTCATTTATTACAAAGCAAGTATATTTAATGTTTGAGATCTGTTGTCTGTGTAATGTTGAAGTGGGGTGACCTGCAGACTGT
The DNA here is from genome assembly GCF_003597395.2 of Chelonoidis abingdonii. Classification (NCBI taxonomy): domain Eukaryota; kingdom Metazoa; phylum Chordata; order Testudines; family Testudinidae; genus Chelonoidis; species Chelonoidis abingdonii. The sequence goes on from NC_133769.1 coordinate 33,282,422, forward strand.
ATAAATGCAACACAATGGCTCATGTAGCATACTTGTTGGCAAGGGATTCTTTTAGTAAACCAGGATATTTCCTCTTCTGAGCTGCAGTGATTGTGTTTTAGGAGCAATGTAAGCAATCATACAGCATCTCAAGCTAACTCATTCTTATTACTCACAAACAAGGTTTGTGTGTTAGCAAATGATTAGATGTGCAAAATGAGAACAAGTGATGTGACCGGTTAAAAAACAGCTGTGCGTACCATGCTTTGGAAAGAGTTTCAAATACTTTCACAAAGCAAAAGTGAGGATTCCATTGGGCCACCAGATCATTCTTTTGTTTTCAGATGAATTTGGGACCAATGAAAATGACTGACTTGACTAATAGCAATGGTTAGTGCCAAGTGGCTGGACTTTTCTCACAAAACATTTAAAGCCTGATTTGCAACGTTGTGCCTTGGGTGTTAACTCAATTCATTTTTTGATAGAGAAAAAGTCTGACATTTGGAGACAATAATCGTCCCACTTGGGAAAATGGTTGATGTTGGACTTTGTCTCCGTGTTCCCTTGTGAAGGTTTTGTTGGTGGTGCCAATAACGGACTGTCCTCTGAGAACCTTGAAATTCTAGGGGTGGGGGAAGAGTGTATTTTTCCTTCCTCCACATAATATGGGCAATATTCTGTGGTCAGGTTCAACGTGTTTCACATGAGACCGAGGGACAGAGCAACGGTGGCTTTCCCAGCCCATCTTTCCTTGACCTGCTCACCCTGAAGACTACACTAAACTGCACCAGCTGCAAATGGCCCAGAGGGTTCGTTCTAGCAGCTGGGAATTGCTGGACTCCAGAGATGCTCTAGGGAGGACCCCTTTTTCTAGACACATTGGCTACTACACTGAGAGTTGGGAGCCAGGGGCGGAAGTAGAGATTGGTACAATGGCTCTATGCTACCCAAAGATTTCCTTGAGTAGGGAAGGATGCTCCACTGTCTGAATTTGCTAGGTTTAAGGCAGCTTTTCTCTGTAAAGCCAGCATAAAGCTAGCCTAATGGGCTGGAGAATTTAGCCTTATATGAGGGTTTGATAAACTTTATTTGTATTAATTTTTCAATCAAAATTTTATGTAAGCTTACAAAAAAGAAAACCTTACAGCTGCTGCTTTGCAAGCCCATCAAGTCTCTTGTAATGCCAGAAATGTTGTGAAGGATATTGCCCATATGATAGCCCTTTTTACAGGATAAGGATGCTTCAGATATTTGCTTTCAGTCTGTCTTCTGGCTCAGAAGAGTTATGGGATTTGGAGAAATATAAGTGTCTTAGAGAGACATTAATATGCTCCAACCTGGGTTTAAAGTTTTTGTACAGTAAAGCCTTATTTGTGCAGCAGTGTATTTCCTTGCATAGTTGAGGCATTGTTCAATCTCAATCATAATAGTAACAGCCTGCACAAAAATTAAATTCTGTGCACAATATTTTAAAATTCTGCATATTTTGTCAAAATAACACAATATAATCATGCCAGTTTCAATTATTTTGGTAATCTATTTCCAAATACCTGTCAGCAAGTATGTCTGTAACAATACAGACAACAAAAAAGATTCAGAAAATTATTTTTTGACAAATAGATTCGTTTCTAGGCATGTTAATACAGAACTTTGAGTAATAATTCATTTAGACTACAATACAGAAAGATATTTCCTGCAAACCTCAGAAGCAATGCAAAGGCTTGGGGGAGTCAGGGGTTATGGAGGAGCTGAGGGACGGAGGAGTGATTGTTGGAAAGAAGCCTGGAAGTGAACACGGAGGGTTGTTGGGTGTGGGTGGAAGAAGTATTTAACAATTCTTTATTTTTGGGGGGTGAGGGCGGGATTGTTAAGGAGTTGGGGATCCTCCCTCATTCAGACCCTAGCTGACCTCTAGCCTCTCCCATTCAGTCAGACACATCTTCCCCTGTCTCCATGTGTCCCTTCATTCCCCCACATCCATCTCCATATGTCCCTGCACTGCCCTCAGCTCCCCATTTTCATGTGATCTTGCACTACCTCCCATTCAGCCCCTAGATCTGTGTTGCCACCCCACTAGCTCGTGTGCCCCCACCCTAGTCTGTCCCACTACTAGCCCTTTGAACCCCAGGCTGTGATCCCCCCAGCAGCCCTGTGTGCCTCACTCTGTCCCCCCCATATCCCATGCCTCCTCACCTGGCCCCACAGGAATGCAGCCCCTGACCTCCCCCATCTCTCTCCCCTCACTGTGTCTGGGTGCTTCTGCCTCTGAGCCACCTGCCCTCTCTTCTGGCATCACAGAAGCCCCTGATGGGCGAAAGGTGTAATTGCAGCTCTTCTCCTGCAGAATGTATTATCTGTGCAGGACATGGATTCTGCATACGTGCAGTGGTGCAGAATTCTCTCAGGAGTAACAGTAATAGCAAAATTGTACAACTTTACATCTTATGTTTAGCACCAATGGACCTGGGTAGGACAGAGTAAGTGATCCTGTATTTATTGCATCAGCTAAATTAGAAATTCTGTGTTAATCAGCTAAGCTTACAACATGTCACACAACTTCTGCCCCAGCTAATAAACACTGTAGCTGCTTACTTATTCATTTACTCAGAATTCAGGAAAATAATTAGTTCATAAATCATCTGAATTTTGGATAAACTGTTAATGCGGGTTTCACAAGGTGGTGCTGTTATACAGAGTCTTCTAATTTCTTTTTTCTTTTTTTGGGGGGGGACATGTGACCACATGTTCGGTCTTGGGACTGAAAATGTTATCATAGCAGGAGCAGTGCAAGCACCAGAAGAGTTAACTCACTTTCTTGGTCATTGCTTGCAGCCAGTTCTTGAGTCTGGGAACCAGGCACTGGTGTTAGGCTGAGATTCGTAAAAAAAGGGATTATCTGTCTGCAAACTGTATGACCAATATTTTTCTGGGACTGGTGTATGTGTCTAAATAAAACAAGTAACACTTAGAATATACCCAGATTCTGTGTCACTGATTTCTTCTCCTGTGGGAAGCCGCCCTGGACATCTGCAATTGCTTGGCATTTGTGCAATAATATCGCATCTGCAATAATTTCCGCAATTATTTGACCAATGATATTTCCAATAATATTGTGACTCTGAACTGTGCTCTCAATTGCAATTTCTCTCTGGGTTCCTCTTGGTGAGATATGTGGCTACTGTACTCTATGGACATATGGTCTTTTTTATCAGGGCCTTACTGGGTTAGGATTTTACCTCCAGAACAGTCCACCAGATATCTCATCACCTTATCAACTGGCAGAACTACAGCCTAGCTTTGATTTGGTTTTCTAAAGTTTCCAATCTTTGGCCTGTAGTTCTATCTATCTATCTATCTATCTATCACCACAGAACACATGAGCACTTCCAAACTAGTGTAAATGATACAGACTCAGCCCCAGAAGCTTCCAGCATTTGATATGGAAAGTCAGCCATGACATATTAAGATGTGTGATGGGGCAAGGCCAGATGGCTACATTAAAGTACTGAGAAACAGGTATGTTAGCCCCAGGCTAAACAAATCCCTAGGACCATGGTAACCAAATGGCAGTTGCTCCAGATTAATCAAGGCACCTGGAGCCAATTAAGATCTTTCTAGAAGGCAGTAGAGATAGCTACTTTAATTAGAACACCTGCAGCCAATCAAGGCAGGCTAATCAGGGCACCTGGGTTTAAAAAGGAGCTCACTCCAGTCAGGCAGGGAGGAGCCAGAGGAGAAGGAGTGTGAGTGAGGAGCTGGGAGCAAGAAGGCAAGGAGCTGAGAGTGAGAGAGTGTACTGCTGGAGGATTTAGGAGACAAGCATTATCAGACATCAGGAGGAAGATCCTGTGGTGAGGATAAAGAAGGTGTTTGGAGGAGGCCATGGGGAAGTAGCCCAGGGAGTTGTAGCTGTCATGCAGCTGTTACAGGAGGTACTATAGACAGCTGCAATCCACAGGGCCCTGGGCTGGAACCCGGAGTAGAGGGCGGGCCCGGGTTCCCCCCAAACCTCCCAACTCCTGATCAGACACAGGAGGAGTTGACCCAGGCTGTGGGGAAGATCACTAAGGTGAGCAAATCTGCCAAGAAGCGCAGGACCCACCAAGGTAGAGGAGGAACTTTGTCACAGATGAGAAAATGAATGTGGCTTTTTATGGTGAACAAAACGGAATCTGAAACCAAGAAGAAAGCTCATAAATGTGAAAAGCTCATAAATTGATTCCTTGGGCTGGCTAGCCATCACTGTAATCCTGAATGAAGACTGGCTCTGTTCGGAGTAACTGATAATGCAGTGGCTTTAGATTCCCCCAAAAGCAGTTTAGCATGTAAGCTTATAGACCACTAGGTGTTAATAACTGTATCTAAACTTTGGTTAATGTATACCACATTATTATAAAATATAGCCTATAGCCAGGTGGTATCTTTTCCTGATCTCCATAGATACAGAAATTAAGTGCAAAGTAATTTTTTTTTAAAAGCACTGATAAATACTGGCATAACATCCCAGTATTGGAGTTAAGAGTCAAATAAATTACTCAGATGTCTTAGAAACAGTTTTGACTGAAGGACATCTGGGTTCTCAATTAGGGTGCAAAGTCATTGGGACAGATTCTAAATAAATGAAAAAATGGTTGCACTGACATCAGTGAGTTTCTCCAGGTTACACTGGTATAGTTCACAGTTTCAAATAGTTTTGATCCAAACCAGGTTAATTTGGGAAGTTTGGATTTAATTATGGGATTTGCTCAAAGCAGCAGTCAGAAAAAGCGAATCACACACAAACAAAATCAAATGAAAGGTTCAAATGAACTCTGCAAACAGAACCTGCTGAGTTTTGCACAGCTGCAGTCTATCACAACAGAAGCCTCAATGAGTAATTTTTCTCCAGGAGTGTTTCTTTTATTTAAACTGTTTGTAAGACATCAGAGTACCAGAGTATATAATAATCCTGTAGGGAGAGCCATTGTAGTTAACCCTTTGTAGTTATTAGTTCTAGTGCAGAGTCAAGCACTTTGCCTAGGACTCATGGTGTGATATTTCCTAAACAAACAGGCTGCAGTGCTTACTCACATATTCTGCACAGTTTTAGGCATTACATACCTTAAATACAGTTAATCTGTATCACAGCTGTAAGTCTTGATGGGCTACATTTGTTTCCTCAGTATGTTCTGTTTTTATATCTCAGTCAGCATATTATATTACATTCCACCAGAGAAGAATTATTTCCACAATTAGATTAGTGCTGCATTTATACTGAGTCTGAAGTGTAGGGCTTTACTTACTTTATTATTCAGTTTGCTGTAAATGTTGGAAATAAAATCTGAGAGAGGGAATTGAGCAATTTCTTTTCCACTGCTCTGATACATATTTCTACTTATTTGCCATGTGTCTTTATTACTTTAGTGTTGGTTGTTGAGCAAAGACCAAACTGCATTTAGAAAGACTGTAAGGTTTCCTACTGTGTAGAAATAACATCAGTAACAATGTTCCAGATGAACAGAGCCCATAAGTTTCATGTACTTTTTCCCAAGGTAGGGTTGGAGTTTCATCTACATCAAGATGATTACTGGTCTTGAACCTAAGTGGTGATAATGAGACACATCTTCATTTCTAAGTTGATGACACTTACAGTTTATTTACACACAACATCAGATCTGAGTTGTGCCAGAATGGTTCAGCACCACAGCTTTTTCGTACACACTTCTATATGGCTAGTGAACTTTGAAAGGCATTCAGTCCACTAGCTGGAGTCTCCTTTCCTTCTGTACACTCTGTGCTAGCCATGGACGGACATGGTTAGTCTCAGAATTACATTCTTGTTTTTTAGGACTTTTCTAAGCAGACATGTTGGATGCAGCTTTTTATTTCTTTAGAAGAGAAGGCATTAGCAAGGATAAAAAGGATAGTCAATCCACTCATATGCCCCCTACATTTCCTAATAGTTTTATTGAGGATTCTGCAAGCTTGTTAATCATTATTATGTTCCCTCACAGCATCTTGGCCCTTGTAACCTGTTCTTATTCCATAATCTTAAAGGGTGAATACTTTTATATCTTTAAAGCTGTCTAAAACGGCAAATAAAAGAATTGTAAGTACATCATATGGTAAGTAGATGGATATATGCACTAGAGGGCCAGATTCTGAAATGTGTTTCTTAAATTACCCATCCCAAATTTGCAAGTATACTGCTTCTTGAGTGGAAATCACAACATCTGTGAGGGGGGAAAAACAGTACTTGGGTGTGTAAATAAGCACTGGACCTTGCAATTACTTGTCTTCCACTCAGAAAAGAGCACTTACGCATTCAGTTCCCTGGCTGCATGTATATATGCTAGGCTTGATGAAAATATACAAATGTCTGTGTGGTCAGGAGCGTACAGCAGAAACATAGACATTATAAAATGTAAAGATGTAGCACGTCACCTATGTCATTCCCTTGCCAAGGCTGAATTATTCTGTAGAATAGATTTCTAGTATTTTGTGCTGTTTCATGTAGTTTGAAACAGGGCCACTCAGAGGATTCTGGGGGCCTGAGGTCTTCGGCGGCAGGGGACTGAGTCCTTCTGCTGAAATCCCATTAAAATAATAATAATTAATTTAAAAAATCTTCCACTTCTCTAGAACCTGAAGATCTGAAAGCCATTTACACACATGAATAATTTGGCAGCTCAGAATCCCAGTGATGTAAATACAGTCACCCTCATTTTACAGATGACAAAAATGAGGCACAAAGAGACGACTAAAATTTATCCCTGGTCACACATGAACTTCGTAAGAAATCTGAGAATATAATCCAAGCAGTTTGACTTTCTATCCTTGGTTTAACCACGAGATCAACCTGCCTTTCTAAACAGACAAGGCAGAGTGTGTTAAGTTCCTATCACTCACTATCATATTTAGTGGTGTTACAGTACAATACTCTCTATGCTGACAAGCTCAAAGAAAAGTGATTGATAGCTAGAGAATTTCCCCCTTTCTCATGGTATGATAATTATGGACAAAGACAAGCAGGTTGGAGCAGGGAATTGACTGTTCGCTAACTATGTTGTTTAAAGTAACAACTTTGTGGCTTATTTCCTAGAGTTCATACCCTTAAAGAAGGGTATGTTGGTGGCCCCTGGAGCGACCTGGGGATTTCTGACTGGGATTCTGAATCAGTTGCTGCATGACTTCATATTTCATATGAAGGAGCCTCTGGGTGGTGGCGTTGATCGTTCACAATATAGTAAATCAGATTAGTCCAAGAGACAGAAGCTCCTGGTTGCTCTGTTTATTTTGGGGGTTCTTTTAAAAATTTTTTCCCCTGTAGATGAGGACTATGTTGACAGAGGTGACACAGATTCTCTTCCTGTGGGCTACTTCTCCAGATATTCTTTTCTCCACTGAAATCTGAAGTCATTTTAAATAACTCTCCAGCAGCTCTGGCACACAGTTATGTGATTAGGACACTGACTTCTCTGACTATATTGCTTCATATTACATTTGAGACAGTAAATGCATTCCCACTCTTGGAACCACTAGCTGAGCTGCCCCAGGCGCTTATGACTTTTATAGTAGTATATGAATCCATCACTGAGCCCCTATAGCAAAAACTGCACTCCCCCTCCCCGTGCCACTAACAAAAGAGATCCCTGAAGATTTGCACATCTCTTGGGGAGAAATATGTATTCATTTGTGTGAGGATTTGTTGTTTGTCACAGAAATAACTCCCCTGACACCTACATACTTATATTAAAAGTGTACTTAAGTTACAACCAGTGATCAAGGAGATGCTGTACAGTGGAAATGAGCCTTCAGTAGAGAACATGTGTTGCAGCAAAAGAATTGCGGACAGGGCAGGCTTCATGCCAATTACAGAAATCGGCCTCGGATGTGAATAATATTGAGCAGAGAATAAAAGCAATTAAGGAACACATTCTGTTTGCCGTTATGGACAGTATTTGCATAGCCCATAAATCCTCCGTACTTAGTAGTTGTTACACAACAGAAATCTGTTTCTTAGTCAGTACATATTGGCCACCAGAGGTTTAAATTAATCCATTTAAAGTGAACTTTAAACAAATCTCCCTGGGAACTGGTCAAACCTCTCAGCCTTAGAGGATGACTTACAGTGTTTCTTTCTGCTGTAAAACATACTTTAAGCAGGTTCCTGTAGAGCGCCGAAGGTCTGCTCACTTCCAGTATTGGTGAGGAGAACATCTCCTTATCTTGTCTATTTCAAAACATAATTCAGTAATAATGTGAAACCCTCTTATGCAAATAAATGCTAGAGAAACAAGACTACTAGCTGGAGAACATTTGCTGTTCAGCCATATCTGCACTGGAAGCAGTTTGACCCTGTACCACTGACTTTGTCAGCTTTTTTTTAAGTAAAAGAAAAAGACAGGCCAACATCTCTAAAGGAAACTGCTTGTGCAGATTTTGACTGGCCCTGATGATGAGTGGGATTTCTGACTGTCACAGGGCTGATGGCTAGGCTCCTGTTTACAGAAGAACCTGCTCTTTTAGCTACAACCTGTTAACCAGGATAAGCCAAAAACCATGCAACTCATTGTTCCTTTGAGAGTAATAGTTCAGGTCACATTTTATTTGTCTCTAGCGATCTTTTCTCTCCTGTTAATTATGATAACTGTAATGTAATAAGAAAAATATTCATTAATTATTTAGATTTTGTATACCCTATAGTGGGAGCTTCCCAAGATGAGATGTGCAAGAGCTTAGCACTGGGGGGAGAGGTAGATATGCTGGAGGATAGGGATAGGGTCCAGAGTGACCTAGACAATTTGGAGGATTGAGACAAAAGATATCTGATGAAGTTCAGTGAGGACAAATGCAGAGTCCTGCACTTAGGAAGGAAGAATCCCATGCATTGCTACAGACTGGGGACTGACTTGCTAAAGGGCAGTTATGCAGAAAAGGACCTGGGGATTACAGTGGATGAGAAACTGGACATGAATCAACAGTGTGCCCTTGTTGCCAGGAAGGCTAATGGCATAATGGGCTGCATTAGTAGGAGCATAGTCAGCAGATCGAGGGAAATGATTATTCCCCTCTATATGGCACTGGTGAGGCCACATCTGGAGTACTGCATCCAGTTTTGAGCCCCCCAATACAGAAAGGATGTGGACAAATTGGAGAGAGTCCAGCAGAGGGCAATGAAAATGATTAGGGGGCTGGGGCACATGATTTATGATGAGAGGCTGAGGAAACTGGGGTTGTTTAGTCTGCAGAAGACAAGAGTGAGGGGGGATTTGATAGCAGCCTTCAAGTACCTGAAGGGGGGTTCCAAAGAGGAGGGAGCTAGGCTGTTCTCAGTGGTGACAGATGACAGAACAAGGAGCAATGGTCTCAAGTTGTAGTGGGGTAGGTCTAGGTTGGATATTAGGAACAATTATTTCTGTAGGAGGGTGGTGAAGCACTGGAATGGGTTACCTAGGGAGGTGGTAGAATCTCCTTCCTTATTGGTTAAGGCCTGGCTTGAAAAAGCCCTGGCTGGGATGATTTAGTTGGAGTTGGTCCTGCTTTGAGCAGGGGGTTGAACTAAATGACCTCCTGAGGTCTCTTCTATGTTAATGATTTGGCTGCGCATGGGCACTTCCTTGTGTTTGTTTATTGTATTAACTAAAGGGTTATGGCCTGATTCAGATATAACTTGTAATAGTAAGTGTCATGTATTTTAAAATTTGCCATGCATCACTTTCACAAGGTTTCAATGTGTGGTGGCACTTACAGTGAAGAAAGTTATAGCAAAACTATAACCATGCATTATAGACTCATAGACTTTGAGATCAGAAGGGACTATCATGACCATCTAGTCTGACCTCGTGCACATTGCAGGCCATAGAACCTCAACCACTCACTCCTGTAATAGACCCCTAGCCTCTGGCTGAGTTACTGAAGTCCTCAAATAACGATCTAAAGACTTCAAGTTACTGCAGATGATGTCAGAGCAGGAGTTAAAATTATAGTTTATAATGAGGTGGAGTGAATTATGTGGAACTGTTTGAAAGCCTTGCAATAGAAAAACTCCATTCCCAGTGGCAGATAACTCTCTCTTGCAGTTACATTATTTTGGGAATCTAATCCAGTTTTAGGTACTGATATATTAATAGGCCGTTCCCATAGTATCTAAGCACCAGACAAAAATTAAGAATTTCAGTATATCCATGAAAGGACCTGACTCTCCACCATTTTTTGATTCAACCACTATTACTTAGAGCAGGAGTTCTCAACCTTTTTCTTTCTGAGGACCCCCAACATACTATAAAAGCTCCACGGCCCAGCTGTGTCACAACAACTGTTTTTCTGCATATAAAAGCCAGGGCCAGCATTAAGGGGTAGCAAGCAGAGCATGGGGTCCCATGCCACAGCAAGCACAGCAAAGCAAAGTTGCTCAGGCTTTATGTCAGCCCCAGATGGTAGGGCTCAGGGTCACAGGCTGCAGTCCTGCGCTGTGGGGCTTTGGCTTTCTGACCTAGGATGTAGTGAGTCTAAAGCCAGCCATGCTTGGCAGACCCCCTGAAACCTGCTTGTACCCCCAGGGGACTCCAGACCATGGGAAACCAAATAGAAATGCTGGCCTCCTGACAGGGGAGTTCTCTCTACTTACAAACCTACAGCTTGGAGGAAACAGTATCTTTTCTGCCACCTCTATCCTGTATTAAATGCTACCTTAGTGAAGAACTAATATCACAGTCTGTTGTTCAGCTCTCTCCCAGAAAGATCAGAAGAAATAATGGTTTAGAACTGGCCCCACACTAGATCCTTTTTCTGTCCATATCATCCCAAATGTTGAACATTGAGATAAAACAGGACTCTGGTTTCACCCATCTCAGATATGGGTTTTACAAAACCAATGCCAGGCCTAAGTTTTTTTTGTGCTGGGTGTCAAAGGGTATTAAAGTGTTAACTGATATTTCCATATGACTGTATATGCAAATATTAGGTGTAGATAATTTTGTTTCCTGTCAGATGACTACTAGTCACAACTCTCTCTCTCATGTGTGTGACAGAGAGTGAAAGATATTTTCCCGCACCACTCTAAGACTTCTATTTACTGCAGCAAAGAGCCTTGTTTTCAGACTAACATTTTTCCTGAGCTTTATGTCCTACAGGAAGGAAGATTTATTCCATTATTCTTTACGATTTGCAAAACATAAACAATCTGTTAGATGCTTATTTTAGAGTAGCAGTTCTCAAACTTTTCCACACCAAGACAAGACCCCTTTTTCCATGGCTCTAAGTCCCCTCTCCATTCTAGCCAGGACCCTCCTTTCACTTACCAATAGGAAAGGCAGGTTGACTGTGAGCCCCGGACATCTGTTTTGGACACCCCCTGTTGACAAACCCATGTATCAAGAGCAAAGTTGGATAGGTAGTCTGAACAGGATTCTTCATCTGTGATCCATTATTCATCTTCTCCCTTTTTCCTGGGTACCATAATATTCAAGGGTGGTTGTGGTTGGGGCTGTTGATCACTCTCTATCAATTCATATATAAAAGGGGTATTTATGGGGTATGGAGGTATAGGGGGATTTTCATTCATTTTGTTCATTTAGTAATCTGTAAATCTCAGGACAGTTGCCAATGCAAATGTTGGCTAGGACTCTTGAGGCACAAAACACCTGCCCCACCCACTTTCATCTTCACTAGGATTTGTAGAGAAGTTCAGTTTAGGGAGACCCCTGCTTCCCCAAACAGGCCATGCTAAGCACTATTCTGCTGCCCTTTACTCATACAATAAGGATAACAATATTTCATCACCCCTGCATTCAAATACTAGAGTGATCTGTAACCCAAAACCAGCCAGAATTGTTGATTTTTGGCAAAGCATCTCCATCATACTACACACCTAGGCAGCATGTCTAAGCAAACACAGTCTGCTCCTGAAGTCTTTTTCCCAGTGCATCACAAGATGTTAGGAGAGAGCTCATTCAGATCCTGCTTACACAGAAAATGTAGGAAAAAATACAGCACTTGATTTTTGTTTTGCCGTGTATGTGTAGGCAGCACATGTTTTTCAGCGTGGAAATGCTAACAAACATGAGTTTGTGGGTGGTAAGGTTCTACTTACTGGTCAAACTGATTAGATAGAGGTGGGAGTTGGTGAGAGGACACTGGTTCCCTTCTTAAAATAATCAGTGAGTTTAATGTACCGAAATGACACAGAGATAGAGGAGTTCCTCTTATTTAATAGGGTTTCTCTTATTAAATGTTCACCATTCAAGCCCTGGGGCTCATGTTTGATCTACGAATGTCTATTCTTCTATTTGGTTATAGAAGCTTCCCTTCTTTTTCCTTTTAAGAAGGCATACATTTGCCTGAGCCTCTTGAAATCCCAACATGAATCATTCAATTCAGCTCCAGCCAGCGGACCACCCTGGTGGGGATGTGCCTTTGACAGCGTGCTGTCAAAAGTGTTTCCCTACAGGCACACTCTCTTTTTAAAATTCCTGACATAACCGTTTTCTGAAAGCTTTCGTTCAGTAAGCATGTTTCATTTGCTCCCACTATCAAACCTCCTGAAATCTGAATTAGCACCCTGCTGATGCCTCTGGGGTGTGTTCTTGCACCCCAAAAAGGGCCACAGGTTCTGCGATCTGATTAGATGCATAATTTAAATTCAGCAGACATCTGGCAAACACGTCTGAAGATTTTCAGTATGTGCCATCTCGAAATAGCTGGAGCAGAATCCACAGTGTTAATCAGCAATTACATTCATGTCCAAAAACTATGTAAATAAAGTACAACAAGCTAGGAATGCTAAAGATCACAAAGACCGAAGGTACTCAGCAACGCCTAATTAAAAATGTGAAGAGACTGCCAGTGTATCTAATTTATGCATCCTCCTTTTCAAGATGATCCTTTCAAATAGGCAGAGCTATAAAATGTGAGTTATTCCTATTCAGTGGAGATCATACACCTGGAAGCGCTCTCCATTTGGGGAATGAAATAAATAGATCTCATGCAGTGAAAAGAAACCTTGAATGGTTAGCAGGAACAAGGCTTTTTGAAGAGTCATGGCCTTGAATGGTAAACAACTGCCTCTACCAAGGTTGGTCCAATAATATGATGGACATCTGCTTCCTGAAAGCTTACAACACTATTGTGGTTTCTGTCCTAAGGAAGAGCTGTGAAGAGGCTTAGCTCCTTTGGCTTTTCCCTGTCCATGTTCTTGGCATTTTTTTTTAACACAATTTTTTTTAATTAACACAATGCTGGATAGAATGCCTTTGTGAGGCAAACACAGAAATGTAACAAAGTGCGGCTGAGGTGCCCTTTGAATTGAATACACCAAATTGCCTTTGAGTGATACTTGTAATTTCCTGTACAAATCACTGATTTTCAAACCTGCCTCCTGCTTTTATGGCTGTTAAAAAAACAAAACAAAACCAACCCTAACTTAAGAAGCAAGAACTGTTGTATGTCACCCACTGGCCATCATTAAAGGAACATGAATGACTTGGAAGGCATAACCTCCATAAGTGGGACCCAAGGGGCCAGTCATCATTTTATCCGGAGTAAAGGAGTATTCTGGAGGAGGAGGAGGAGAAACTTCCAGAGTGAGGTGCATTTTCACCATTAAAAAATGATGAATCTGGATGGACAAGGTCTTCTGCCAATTACCTCAGTGCATGTGTCTGTGATGTTAAAACCCAACCCTGCACGCCCTCAAACTCCCATTGATTTCAGGATCAGTGCCTTGAATAGTGTGTTTTTGAACTGAAGGAGAATTGAAAATAGTGATGGTGGTACACAGGAATATAACAGACCAAGCCTAACCTTATTGCTGCAGAAATCCAAAACATTAGCTGCAAGAAGCGCTTGTCAGTGGAAACCATTCAGATGCTGATATAGAGAGATTTTTTTTTTTAAGCCGGGAAGGGGGAATGATGTCCTGCAGTTTCATTTTTATTGAATAAAATTGTTAGTGCAGAGATTTGTGTGCAGAGTACTGTGTGTGAAGCTTGTAAAATGAGTTGTTAAATGTCTTTGTCCCTGGCTGTACCAGTGAGTGGTGCTAGCTGCCCAGGTTTGGAAATTGAAGTTAGGTATGCAGCGGATCCCGTTTTAAAGGGTTACTTTTTTAGATGATGATATTTGAATATAAACTGTTTGAACTGCAAAACATGGGAAACCACCCCCAGGTTATTTTAAGCATGTGGCAGGCATGTTTGAATGTACAGTCCCTTAGACTGTAAAGACAGGAAAATCAGCCCATTTTTCTAACCAGTTACTAGTATCATTAATGTCCATTCTACATGTACTAGCAGTACATTAAGGTCCAGATTTTTTCAAGTATTTGCATAATTTGTGCAAAATCCACTGCATAAGCACGAGTCAGGGATTTTCTTATGCTCCTACCGATGCACCTGCACAGTGATACTTACATGCACTGAGTGCCACAGAGCTCAAGGAGCAAAAGGGCATGCATACTTTGAAAATGGCAGTAAAGAACACATTCACGTGCAGAAGGGAAATGCCCTATCTGCCTTTGTACCTTTACACAACCAGGTTTTTATTTTTTACTACATTTCTGTAAGGGAAAGGGGAATTGGTGCCGAGAACTTTGCTTTCTTTTAGTGAGGGACTTGATATAGCTTTAACTTCATGTAATGGTGCCTAGATATTATAGAGATTGATGCTTTAGAGATATGTATGCCAATAAAATAAGATTCACAATGCCATAGTGTTTGTGAGGGTTAAACTGTAAAATTGGACAAAGACAAAAACCTCTTGGGGAAAACAGCATTGAGAGGATATTGCCCGAGAAAAGTAATACATGTGTGTATGCCCATCTGCATGTATGAGTAACTCAATACAGAGAGTAGTTATCTAACAGGCTGCATAGTACTTAGCAGCAGAGATTCACTTAGGGTAATTTTCTACACTGGCCTTTTTCAAAGCTGGGTGAAGCTGCAGTGGGCAGTCTGTGTGCAGTTCTAAGAATGTTATTAGTAAAGCAAAATGAAAATTGATGCTCAGTTAAAGAAGGCGAGTACATTAATGGCGGTGTAATAAAGGCTCTTTCTGACATGTCGATGCATAGATTTTTTTTCTGAGTGCAGGTTTGGAGTGTGTGTGCAGATGAAATGTCTACATTAGGTCCGCTGCCCAGGACAAATAGACTGTCTAAAATGAACAACTCTGTAATGAGCTAGTTTTCAGTTGCCACGGTGGAGATTGCAGACTAGAGCTCTGCATGATTGTGTCTTGTCAAAAATTGAAAGCCTGAGGACAGAACTGGGATAAGTTTCATTGCTCTCAGAGGCAGCACTTTGGGTGGGATCCCCATAGGCACTGGAGCGCCCTAGGCAGATAGAATCTTCATAGCATACAGGGGCTTATTTTCACTCGGCAGAGGGCATGATAAAAATGTGAGCTCAGTGTTGGAGAGTTTATTTCCCAGCCCCAGTCACCTGACCTGGCTCAGGGGACAAAGGTAAAAACTTGTGTCACATGAGAGGGGTCAGTATCCACTGGTTTCAGTGGAGGCAAGGACACTACAGTGGCAACGGTTTGTGAGGTGTAGGAGTATTGATGGCATCTGCTCTATTTTATTTACAGTTGAGTCCCTGGCCCATTGTTTCTGGACTATGGATGTTCAGCAGTTTTCTTAGGTGCGGGACGGGGAGGGTTACCAAGAAGGACAGAGTAGCATCATTTTGTATTAGCAAAGGAAATTCTATTCCTCTGTCTGATTTCCATCCTTCATATTGATGCCGTAGACAGCTGACTACCCCTAAAGTCAGTCTTAGGGAGGAGAGAGCCAGGGGAACATTCTCCTCTCTGAAGAACAGTGCTGAACAACTGACTAGGAATGGAGTTTTGCTCTAACACACCAACTGTCTTGAAATTGTCTCACTTCTGACAAGTTGGGCTGTAAATTGCACTTTAAAAGGTTATGGCGGTTCAAGTGTCACTCCACAGTTTGAGTGTAGGTGCTTCTTCTTGGGTTGCCAGCAGCTGCAAAGATCTAGGTACCTGGGATGGGGAAGAGAAACTCTTGAACACTGGTTAGTACTGGAGGGAGAGGGGGCTTCTCTTGGAAGGCTTTTCTCCACAAGAGAGCCATTGGATTTTCAGTCCCAGAAATTCAACCTCACTAGATTTTCCACTGCATGGGGGCTGTCTCCTGAAGAACAATCCCTAGGGAGCTCTCTGCAAAACACTGACTGTCAGAAAGGTGGGGGAGGATGTGCCACAGCAGGAGAGAATTTTTAATTAGAGCTGCTCTCACTCAGAACAGGGGGATTGCAGGGAGCAGGTGGAAGAGGCCCTTAAACATTACTACTGAACTGCCTTAATCAGAATAGCTGGTAAATCTCTTGAGGACCGGATGGTGCTTTTGAACATGAAGGAGGCAATTCTTTTCTTTGCTGCTGCGCCGCAGCTTCTCCCAGCTGCCGAAGCTGAAAGTTAGCCAGGCCCTGGTATTGTGTGCTCAGTCACACAGAGGAAGGCATTTTTAACTTGCAGGTTGGTGTGTGGAAAAGAGGGCGGGGGGAGCAACTGCTCAGCAGCAGTAAAACTTGAAAGGTAGGAAGGATTCAGAGTAGAATCGGTGCTATGTATTTAAGGGCTCTAACCTGGAAATCTTAGCTGTAATAGTGCCTGCAGTAGAGGGAATTTTATCAGAGCTGCACAGCCTCCCTTTTAGGGATGGATACTATTCATCAGTAACCTTAGGGAGGTCAGTGTTAAGGATGGTATGGGATTTCACTGCAGATGCAGTAACCTGCCCAGAACATTTCCATGTCAGTGATTTCTGCTGTCTGTGTGTATTTTCTGTGGCTGTGTAGAGGTAGCTGAAAACAGGCAGTGGCAAAATCATTATCCACATAGGCTCTCACTAGAGTAACATATGCCAGTGCGAGAACATCCAGTAATCGTTAAGATGGATGGATCATATCACATAGGCTACTGGTGCTTGGCATGTTAAAACTCACTGCATCGTAAATGGCAGCACTCATGATCAGGGCATCTCAAAACGTCATGGTGTTGAGCGGAGTTAATTTGCGGTGACTTCAGACTGCTTCCTCATCTCAACTGCTGTTGAAAGCCCTGCTCTCTGTATACTGCAGCTAGCGTAGATACCCAAGGCAGGGGAGGGATGCACTGTTGCACAAGTATCAGACATAAAACCAGTAGTCACTGTCAGAGAAAGAGGAGAGCTGGGAGTGGCAGAAAGCATTTGCTCTTCTGTAATCAATATAAATGCTGCTTCTCTACCCCCAAGTTCCCAAAACAATGGGACCTTTCAGATTCTATTTTCAATGTGCAGCCCTACCAGAGAGAAAAGTCAGCACTGCTGCATGTTTTCAATTAAAAATCACGACGTGGATTCACTACTTGTCTTTCTATGCTTGTCAACAAATAAAAATTCCTCTCCATATTGAACTCAGTTGCTATCTTGCAACTCAACTTTAATCTTACCAGTGGTATCAGCCACTTGAAATCAGCATTTGAGCACTGTCTGAGGAAGCTCAGAGTGTTTCAAGCGAGCAGGGTTTGCAGCCTTCCCAGCCAAAGATGTTGCAAATGGAGCAGTTTGTTGATACCCTATATCTATGACTGTCTGGCTAGCAGAGGGTTTTAACTTCCGTTGCTGGAACATCACAACTGGCTAGCAATAGTGATGCAAACAGTTTTGTATGGCTGTGCCTTAGGGATGGCTGAAAGCATTATATTTGTGACATGGAAGTCTATTTAGTAGTTCACTATTAAACACACTGGCAGCCTTCTGTGGTCATGTTTGTGTGTTGTGGGGTGTGTGTGTATCTGTGTCTATGTGGAAAAGCCAGACTCTCTGAAAAAACAATCAGAGTGTAGAGTATTCTTTGCTTCTTTCATCCAGTTAATGTAACTTTTGCCAGGCAATGCTTAGAATGAATCAGAGGGCATTGTGTCAACTGATCTGTGAACAATGTAACCAATTTTTCATTAACCAATAGCTTATGGAGAAGTTGCTAAACTTTATGGGCCATTAGCAGTTTCTGACGCTGCAAATGACTATGAAAATCAGGGTCTTGCAGTTTTAAATCCTGCTCATTTGATAAATTGCCTCATTGCAACTGTAGCATTTTGAAGAAATGTACCCAGTCAGTATTGCCCAATTTAAACAAGTTGTTGAAGGCTAGTAAAACAACCCTCCTAGTGGGAGGGAAAGGACTGTAACAGTATGCAAACACTCCACATCTTCAAAAATGTGCTGTTTTTTTTTTTAAAAAAAAAGTTAATTTTGAAAATCTTTGCAGCCAGGGAGACTGTTCATTGTGGTTTGGAGTTAGGTAGGATAAAGAGGAACAGATATTTATGTAGCAAATAAGGTTCCCCTTCATTAAGTGAACAAGACAGCTAATAATGTATAGCTCTATTCATCCATACATATCAAAGGACCTTCTAAAGGAAGGTAAAACTGATTATCCCCATCTTACAGATGGGAAAGCTGAAGCCCAGAGAGGTGAAGTGAGACTTGCCAAGATCACACAGCAGATAAGTTGCAGAGCACCTAAATCTCTGGACTTTCACAGCACCTGATCTACTGGGCCATGTTTCCTTCTCCACGTGAGCAATACAGTGGTGCTAGTTACATCTGTTTTTGAACTAGAGGTTAATATAATTATTTTTACAGCATCCCAAAGCATATTGGTCACTTTACAGCACAAATAAAAGACAATGTCCCTGGCCTGAAGAGATTGCAATCTAATTTGTAAGAGAAGAGCTGAAGCCACAAAATTTAAATCTGGAAATGAATTTTGGAGGACGTTGGGAGATGAAATGTTCAGACTCAGGTTTATAGTCTACACTCGTCTCTGATTTACACACAGGTTTTTTTTGGCAGGGTTTAATTGTCATTTCCCTGGGCTCTGTGAACATGCATACTTTGTCTGGGAACTGCATTTCAAAACCGCATTATAAACTACCAAAGGGTAGAACTCTATCTGATGCTTGGTGGGGAGGAGGGAAATGGGGAAGGCTGTCTCGTACTGGCCTAGAACCATGCTAGGAGCAACCCAATAGCTAATATGCTCCTGTTCCTAGTGTTGGCTGGAATTTCAAACTTCTTGCTACAGCTGAAACCATTATTGTTAGATTTGGCTATTAAAACCAATTGAGGCAGAAGTTAATTATGAGATGGTTTAACTAGCTTAGGTGGATTGGGCTATGCTACATTATGGCCAGACTTTAAAAACATGTATTCACTCTCTATGTGGGTGAAAGAACAGTTGTATAACTGGGTTATAACACAGGTTAGCCTTGTCCACACAGATTGCTCCTAACCATGTTATAACATAGCTGGACCACAGCCTAATTTAACAAACATTTTTAAAATCAGAAGCTGTAGCTGTAAGGCAGACTTAGCCATAGACAGCAGCACTAAAACAGCTCAGGCATATATATGCCTTTGTAATATGAGGGGAGAGATGGTCTTTTGTCCTAAAAAGTAATTAAGAAGTCTGTATAGCATTCAGCCTCCAGCCATTGGCTGACACCCCTTCTATATTGATGTCATTAGAGTCAGCCAGTATGGCCATTACAACTAGGACACCTTCCCAGAAATGTCAGTGCTGCTACCTCATGTGGGAGCAGAGGTAAAGGCAGAAAACTGCAAAGCAGACATTTTTAATCCCATTCAGAAGCCTTGGAACAAGCCTTTCATTAAAATTCTTAAATGATTGGGGAGAAAGGCTGGTTCTGAGGGTCTCAGGACAGCTGCCTTTCAGTGAGAATCTCACTAGAGAAATGTGCCCTAGCAGCAATTCTCAGAAAAACCGATGGTAGGTGATAGATTGGCCAAATGCCAACATGCCCTTCTTGGCCTGTGAAGGTGGATTAACAGGATAGCAGTTCAGATGTGGATGGTTCTTGACAAACCTTGGCAAGTGATTGGAAAATTCAGTGATTTAAAGAGAGACATTTTGGCACCTTGCTGTAGAGAGGAGGTGGAGGAGATGGCATATACATAGACCCATGAGGGGGAAGTGAAAAGCAAGATTGACTGTGAGACAGACATATGCTAGACAGGATTTGAACCTTCCCATATATTGAAATTGTTGAGATTCCCCAGCACCTCTCCAGCGACACTCAAAGGAAAGCACATACACAATGTTTACAAGTATTCAGTTTAGCTGAAGCAGAAATTCCTAGGGAATCTCCATGAAATGCCTGGGCATAGAATCACAGCTATGGCCAAAGTGCATGAGGGCGTTGAAGGAGGATGGAAAGGTGGTTTAAAGCTTACATCTCCTGATCTTGGCACTGCTTTGTACCAGGCTGCTTCCTATTAGATGTTTTTTTATTATTATTATGTGGAGATATATCTATCTCATAGAACTAGAAGGGACGTTGAAAGGTCATTGAGTCCAGTCCCCTGCCTTCACAGCAGGACCAAGTACCATCCCTGACAGATTTTTTGCCCCTGATCCCTAAATGGCCCCTTCAAGGATTGAGCTCACAACCTTGGTTTAGCAGGCTAATGCTCAAACCACTGAGCTATCCTTCCCCTGTGTTTTACCAGATGCCAGGTGGCAATTGGCCACAGCAGTCCAAAAGCACAGCTGATGATCAGTTTGAGAAAGGGTCATCCAAACCCCACTCCTCTGGCTGTGCTATGTTGGTAGCAGGGCAGGTGAGCACAGAGAGGTTAAGCCATTTTAGGGCCACTATGTCAGGGTATGTCTACACATTGATTTTATAGAAGTCAATTTTTAGAAATTGATTTTATACAGTCGATTGTGTATGTGCCCACTAAGCACATTGTCAGTGGATTGCATCCTCACTACCGGGGCTAGCATCGACTCATAGAGCGGTGCATTGTGGGAAGCTATTCCATAGTTCCTGCTGTCTCTGCTGCCCCATTGAAATTCTGGGTTAAGCTCCCAATGCCTGATGGGGCAAAAACATTGTCACAGGTGGTTTTGGGTACATGTCATCACTCTCCCCTCCTTCCCTCTGTGAAAGCAACTGCAGACAATCATTTCATACCTGGGTTACCCACGCAGATGCCATAGCATGGCAAACATGGAGCCCGCTAGGCTCACTGCTGCTGTTGTGAGCATTGTAAACACCTTGCGCGTTATACTGCAGTATGTGCAGAATACGACTAAGAGACAGTAGCACGAGGACGATTGTGAGGAGGGCATGGACACAGACGTTTCTGAAAGCATGGGCTGTGGCAATTGGGACATCGTGGCGGCAGTGGGGCTGGTTGATACAGTGGAAGGCCGATTCTGGGCCTGGCAAACAAACACAGACTGGTGGGACCGCATAATGTAGCAGGTATGGGAAGATTCCCAGTGGCTGTGAAACTTTTGCATGCCACTTTCCTGGAACTCTGTGAGTTGGTTTCCCCCTCCCTGAAGCTCAGGAATACCAAGATGAGAGTTGTCCTGACTGTTGAGAAGTGAGTGGCGCTAGCTCTGTGGAAACTCGCAACGCCAGACTGCTACTGGTCAGTTGGGAATCAATTTGGAGTGGGCAAATCTACTGTTGGGACTGCTATGATTCAAGTAGCCAGTGCAATCACTGACGTTCTGCTATCAAGGGTAGTAAGTCTGGGAAATGTGCAGGTCATAGTGAATGGCTTTCCTGCAATTGGTTTTCCTAATTATGGTGGGGCGATAGATGGAACGCATATTCCTATCTTGGCACTGGTCCACCTTGCCAACCAGTACATAAACCACAAGGGGTACTTCTCAATGGTGCTGCAAGCACTGGTGGATCACAAGGGACATTTCACTGACATAGACTCATAGGTCAGAAGGGACCAATATGATCATCTAGTCTGACCTCCTGCACAAGGCAGGCCACAAAACCCTACCCATACACATTTATAACAACCCCGAACCCATGACTGAGTTATTGAAATCGTCAATTGAGATTTGAAGACCTCAAGCTGCAGGGAATCCACCAGCAAGCGACCCTGCCCCACGCTGCAGAGGAAGGCGAAAAAACCTCCAGGGCCTCTGCCAATCCGCCTTGGAGGAAAATTCCTTTCCGACCCCAAATATGGCGATCAGCTAAACCCTGAGCATGTGGGCAAGACTCACCAGCCAGCACCCAAGAAAGAATTCTCTGCAGTAACTCAGTTCCCATCCCATCCAACATCCCCTAACAGACCACGAGCAGACTTATCTGCCGATAATCCAAAATCAGTTGCCCAAATTAAACTATCCATCATAACATCCCCCCATATACTTATCAAGCTTATCTTAAAGCCGATAAGTCTTTGCCCTCCACTACTTCACGGAGGCGTCCAGAACTTCAACTCCCATGGTTAAGAAACCCTTTCGTCTAATTCAAGCTACTTCCAATATCCACTTTGTACCCATCGTCCTCGTGCCACATTAAGTACTACTTAAATAATTCCTCTCCTCCCTAACGTTATCCCCTGATATACTTTATATAGAGCAAGCATATCCCCCCGGAGCTTTCTGTGGCCAGGCTGAACAACCAAGCTCTTGGAGTCTCCTTCATAAGGCAGATTTCCATTCCTCGGATCAGTCCTATAGCCCGTCTCTCTTGAACCTGTTTCAGTTTGAATCTCATCCTTCTTAAACATTGCTAGTGGGACGAACCAGCAGAACTGCACACAATTTCCAGGTGGGGTCTCACCAGCGCCGTATATAACGGCACTAACACCTCCTTCTCCTTGCTGGAAATACCATCGCCGGATGCATCCTACACCGCATTTGCTTTTTTAACAGCCATATCACATTGGCGGCTCATAGTCATCCTGCTATCACCAATACCCCAAGGTCCCTCTCCTCCTCCGTCGTTTCCAACTGATGCGTCCCAACGTATATCTAAATTCTTATTATTAATCCCTAAAGTGCATGACCTTGCACTTTTCACTATTATATTTCATCCTATTACTATTACTCCAGTGTACAAGTGGTCAGATCTTCCTGAATAGTATCCCGTCCTTTCCGTGTTAGCAATACCCCCCAGCCTTCGTGTCATCAGCAAACTTTATTAACACATTCCCGCTCTTTGTGCCAAGGTTCAGTAATAAATAGGTTAAGATAAGATCGGTCCCAAAAACGATCCTTGAGGGACTCCGCTAGTAACCTCCTTCCAGCCTGAACAGTTCACCCTTGATAATACGACCCGCTTGCAGTCCCCCTTAACCAGCTCCTTATCCACCTTACAACTTTCACATTCATCCCCATCTTTTCCAATTTAACTAACAGTTCCCCATGCGGAACCGTGTCAAACGCTTACTGAATCGAGGTAAATTAGATCATTAACGCATTCCTTGTCTAAGTAAACCATCACCTTCTCAGAAGGAGATCAGGTTGTTTTGGCACGACTAACCTTTAGTAAATCCTGTGCAAAACTCGTCCCAATTACCATTGACCTCAATGTCCTTAACTACTTTCTCCCTTAAAATTTTTTCCAAGACCTTACACACGACAGACGTCAAGCTAACAGGCCTATAATTACCCGGATCACTTTTATTCCCTTTCTTAAAAATAGGAACTACGTTAGCAATTCTCCAGTCATACGGCACAACCCCCGAGTTTACCGATTGTTTAAAAATTCTCGCTAACGGGCTCGCAATTTCACGCGCCAGTTCCTTTAATATCCTCGGGTGGAGATTGTCCGTTCCCTCCGATTTTGTCCCATTAAGCTGTTCAAGTTTGGCCTCTACCTCAGATGCCAACATCAACGTGGGATGGCCAGAAAAGGTGCATGACACTTGCATCTTTAGGAACTCCAGGCTGTTTGGGCACCTGCAAGAAGGGACTTACTTCCCAGACCAGAAAATTACTGTTGGGGATGTTGAAATGCCAATAGTTATCCTTGGAGACCCAGCCTACCCCTTGCTCCCATGGCTAATGAAACCGTGCACAGGCAGCCTGGACAGTAGTAAGGAGCAGTTCAACTATAGGATGAGCAAGTGCAGAATGGTGGTAGAATGTACATTTGGATGTTTGCCGGTGCTGTTTGCTGACTAGGTTAGACCTCAGTGCAACCAATATTCCCATTGTTATTACTGCTTGCTGTGTGCTCAACAATATCTGTGAGAGTAAGGGGAAGAACAGCCAGACACCAGGGCGATTAGAAGAGCATAGGTAGGCATGCTGCACATCAGAGAGGCTTTGAAAACCAGTTTCATGACTGGCCAGGCTACGGTGTGACAGTTGCGTATGTTTCTCCTTAATGCAAACCCGTCCCCTTTGTTGATGATAATTCCCTGTAAGCCAGCCACCCTCCCTCTTTCAATCACAGCTGGCAAAGGAAATAAAGTCATTATTGTTTTGAAACCATATACTCTTTATTATTTTTTTTAAAAAACAGGGGGAGATAACTGATAAGGTAGCCCAGGTGGGGTAGGGTGGGGTGGGGGAGGAGGGAAGGACAAGGTCACATTGCTTATTGTAGCCACACTACAAATCAAAACTCTTTGACTGACCGCCTTCTGTTGCTTGGGCCATTCTCTGGAGTGGAGTGGCTGGGTGCCTGGAGCCTCCTCTCTGCGTTCTTGGGGGTCTGGGTGAGGAGGATATGGAACTTGGAGAGGAGGGCAGGCAGTTGTACAGTGGGTGCAGCGGCAGTCTATGCTCTTGTTGGCTTTCCTGCAGCTCCACCAGAGGCCTGAGTATTTCCGTTTGCTCCCCCATTAGCTTCAGCATTGCTTCCTGCCTCTTCTCATTGCGCTCACTTAATGTTTTCCTGGACTATGCCACTGAATGCCTCCATGCAGTCAGTTGTGCCCTATCAGTGTGAGAGGACTGCATGAGCTTGGAAAACTTGTCATTGCGAGTGCATTTTTTCACCTTCTAATCTGAGGTAACCTCAAGGACGGAGATGATAGGGTATAGAAGTATAGAAACATTTGCACCTGTGGGGGGGATAAAAAGGGAGAGTAAAATTTAAGATGATACAGTTCTGAGAACAAAAGAGAGACCCTTTCACGGTGAATTAAGCAATTCACAGCAGACAGCACATGTGTTTTAGGTACAAGGTTGCATTTTGCTTTTATATTGAGCACCTGCCAGTATGGTGACACATCACACACAGCTGGGTAACAGAATTCAGTTTCCAGGCAGCCATGGTAAACCAAAGGGTATGCAGGGTGGGCTTCAAACACCTTCATAACAGTGGGAATGTTTTCAAACTTCTATGCCCTCCTTTCCCATAGCAAGCAGTGCAGGTTGGGTTTGCCATTTAAATGCAGAGGTTGCAGTTTTCAGGTGGATGTGCAGTCCACCCCTCCAACCACTCCTCCACATGGCTATTTGGGATGATCCCTTCACCCCTCCCCCTGCTGCAGGATGATCAGGGGTGATCCCTTTTAGCCAACCGCAAACAGCACAGCATGAACGGGGACCTTTTACTGTTCCCTTACAAAAATTCTCTTATTTCAACCAGGTGACCATGAATGATATCACTCTCCTGAGGCTAACACAGAAAGATAGACCAAATTTTGCTTGAATGTGACCAAATCTCAGGACCATTCGCTGCCATGCTTTGTGCTGCAATGATTCCAGACTACTTGCTACTGGCTTGGCATGGTAAAGTGTCTATCATGGAGCATAAAATAAGGCAGCCCTCCCCAGAAACCTTCTGGAAAGGCTTTCAGAGTACCTCCAGGAGAGCTTCATGGAGGTGTTCCTGGAGGATTCCTGCTCCATCCCCAGACACGTTAACAGACTTTTTCAGTAACTATACTGGCCACAAATGCATCCCAAATCTTCAGGGCAAATCAAACATTAAATATGATTGCTTTTAAACCATGTACTGTAGTTACAAATGTGCACTCACCAGAGGTGCCTTCTCTGTCTTCAGGGTCGGGGATCCCACCTTGGGAGAGTGTTGGCTCCAGGGTGATGAAAAGGTCCTGGCTGCTGGAGAAAATAGATTCACGACTTGCCTGCTGCGCATTCTCCTCCTCCTCCCCTTCCTCACCTACAAAATCCTCCTCCATGTTGCATGAGACTCCCCCCTTGCAGGTGTCCACAGACAGTGGTGGAGTAGTGGTAGGGTCTCCCCGTAGAATGCCATGCAGCTGATCATAGAAGCGGAATGTCTGGTACTCTGACCCAGAGCGACCGTTTGCCTCCTTTTGGTAGGCTTGCCTCAGCTCCTTAACTTTCACGCGGCACTGCTGTGTGTCCCTGTAGTAGCCTCTGTCCATCATGCCCTGTGCGATTTTGGCATATATATATATATATATATATAATCATTTCTTCTTTTTGACTGGAGATGTACCTGTACTGATTCTTCTCCCCAAACAGCAATCAGATCCAGCGTCTCCCGTTCGCTCCATGCTGGAGCTCTTTTTCGATTCTGGGAGGACTACATGGTCACCTGAGCTGCTGAGCTTGCCACGCTGACCAAACAGGAATTGAAATTCAAAAGTTCCCAGGGCTTTTCCTGTGTACCTGGCTAGTGCATTAGAATTGAGAGTGCTGTCCAGATTGGTCACATTGGAGCACTCTGGAATAGCTCCCTGAGGCCAGTAACATCAATTTGCATCTGCACTACCCCAAATTTGACCCAGCTAGGTCGATTTTAGTGCTTCTCCCCTCGCTGGGAAGGAGTACAGAAGTCAATTTTAAGAGCCCTTTAGGTTGATGGAATGGGGTTGCTTGTATAGACACATTCATTATAAAATCGACCTAATGCGGCTAAATTTGACCTAACCCAATGGTGTACACCAGGGCTTAGCAGAGAAAGGCAAAGCAGCTGCACACTAGAGACGTTAATATCTATGACTAGCTGTGATGAGGTGTGCACCCCACAGCAGCCTGGATAGGGTTGGCAAGGCCTGAAGGTATATCTACACTGCAATGAAACACCCGCTGCTGGCCTGTGTCAGCTGGCTCAGCTGCAAGGCTGTAAACTTGCAGTGTAGATGTTCAGGCTGGGCTTGGAGCCTATGCTTAGGGGCCGTCGCTGCATCCTAGGATGAAGGAGGTTGTCATGGTCAAGGAAGAAGTCCAGGAGAGAATAAGCCCTGATATCCTGCCCTGGAGTAAGGAGTCTGGCAGGAAGTTGGGAGGAGTGAAGTAGCCAAGGGGAGTAGAGCAAACTCCAGAGGTAAACCCAGAAACAGGCAAGAGAAGATAGAGAGTCTAGGTAGGAAGGAACCCAGAGAAATAGTAACAGGAATGGGGACTACTGGTTATAGGATCCTTGGGCTGGAACCCTGTGTAGAGAGCAGGCCCAGGTTCCCCTCCCAGCCACTGGCATAGTAACATAGTCCTGAGCTGGGGCTGAACACCATCTGGAGACAGCATTTGGGACATTGTTCTGTCGGACTTTATAACTCCAGAAGGGGTGGATTAAATGGTAAATTGGCCAGAGGCCAAGTTGACCAGAAGGGACTATTGCAGCAGGAGCAACAAGCATCAAGGGGGCCCTCAATGCCGCGAAAGCTGCGTTTCCAGATCTAGATGCAAGGAGGCGCACTAATGGTGAGTGGCAACCCCATTACACTAGCCTTGGAACTGTCGTTAAATACTCTCCTGGAAAAAAAAAATCAGAACCTCTTAAACTTATCTGACATAGGTGACAATGCCCGTTTGCAGACACTGAGGAGAAAGAAATAAAAATGCACATTACAAGGACTCGTCAGGCAAATGCAGGTCGTTTTAAAGATGCTTACTGCCAATGATACTGGAACACTTAGCACTAAGAAGGAGAAGAGAGCTCAGCTAGAGTGGAACAATCAGATATAAGAGTTAGTTCAGAAGTCCCTGCATCTCAGCAGGAAAGTTCAGCTAAGGAGATACCAGACAATTTCACATCAGCTATAATAATAAAGGTCTTGGAAAGGTACTGAATGAGTGCCTAGAAAATCTGTGGTAGCATTTTCTGGATCTAACAAAGAGAAGTATCCCAAACCTTGCTAGCTATTAGAGAAGTAATAAGAAATGGAAGGACTGTGAACAGTGGAAGTCAAACAGACAACCGGTTTTAGTAGATGGAGTGATGCCATTTTTGCATGCAAACAAATCAAGTTTTTTGGTATTGATTTAGAAGTGTAGTTGGACAGAGAATTGAAAGTGAGAAAAACACGAGTCAGCAGCAGCGAGTGACAGAGCATTGATAACCCAACATGAAGCCATTCATGTTGGCATTACCATGATGGTTCCTTGGTGGCATATGTGAAATGTGCTGGTGTTCTCAGCTGATAGGTGTCCCCATTACAAAAACTGCCATCAAAATTGCAACCCTTGTTGACAGTCCCAGATGAGAGGCTATTGACTGAATTAATTAACGATCAAGTCATCTCCTCAGGTGTTCAAAACAGCAGCATACTAGCACAATGGGAAAACACGTTCTGCTGAGGTCCCACTGTATCTGTTCTATAGTGGATTTCAGTTCCAGTGCTGGCAATCTGGAATCCTTCAGGAGCACTTATTACGTGTAATGGAATCCTCAGTAGAGAGTAGTGAACCTCCAGTAACTCCTTGCTTAATGTTGTAGTTATGTTTCTGAAAAATGCGACTTTAAGCGAAACGATATTAAACGAATGCAATTTCCCTATAAGAATTAATGTAAATGGGGGGCGGCAGGGTTAGGTTCCAGTGAATTTTTTTCACCAGACAAAAAACTATTTATATATATGTATACACACACACACACAATTTAATACTGTATACAGCAATGATGATTGTGAAGCTTGGTTGAGGTGGTGGAGTCAGAGGGTGGGATATTTCCTGGGGAATGCCTTACTGCTAAATGATGAACTAGCATTTGGCTGAACCCTCAAGGGTTAACATATTGTTATTAATATAGCCTCACACTCCACAAGGCAGCAGAAATGGAGGGAGGGGAGATAGCATGGCAGACGGAGACATGGCAGACGGAGACACATACCCTGTGTGTGGGAGAGAGAGAGAGATGTGCATTGCCCCTTTAAGTACGCAGACATCACTCTAAGTATATTGCCTTTAAAAAAATCAGGAAGCTGAGACAGCAGCTGTGGCCAGCATGCTCTCTCCATCCTAAGCCCTGTCTTGTCCCCACCCTGCTCTACATGGAGAAGGTGTAAGTGGGGGGCAGGAGTAGAGGGGAAGGGAATGCCCTGACATTAGTCCCTGTCTTTCCCTCTCCCCTGCACAGCAAGCAGGAGGCTCCCAGGACTAGCTCCAAGGCAGAGGGCAGGAGCGGCACATGGCAGTAGGGGGAGGGACAGCTGAACTGCTGGCAGTTGGTAGCCTGCTGGGTGGCTGCCGCATGGGGAACTTAGGGGAGCAGGGAGCTGGTAGGGGGGCTGCCAGTCCACCTTGGTTCCAAGCTCCCACCAGCTAGCTCCAACAGGCTGCTCTTCCTGCAAGCAGTGGACAAAGCCAGTGGCTGCCAAGCAACATTAGAAGGGAGCTGTCATAAATAGATAGCTAAGGGTTAATGTTTCTTTTACCTGTAAAGGGTTAACAAAGGGAACCAAACACCTGACCAGAGGACCAATCAGGAAACTGGTTTTTTCAAAGTCAGGGAGGGAATTTTTGGACTCTGAGTCTTTTGTTTTTTCTCTCAGCTATGAGAAGGTTCTTTCTATCATCTTATCTTCTGTTTCCAACTTGTAAGTACAGGTAGAAAAACAATATAGGCTTTTATGTTGTTTTGGGTGTATTTACATGTGTGTAACTTGCTGGAATGTTTCAAATTGGATATCTTTTTGAATCAGACTGTTTATTCATATTTTCTTATAAGCAATAGCCCTGTATTGTCATCTTGATGCAGAGTTTATATTCTTATGTCTTTTTCTTCCTTTTTTTTTTATATAAAGTTTTCTTTGTAAGACTTGTTTGAGTTTTTCTCTCTGGGTAGGTTAAGGAACAAGGGGAGGGAATTCTCTTTGTGTTAGATCTACGGAGGGTAAGCTCTGCAGCACCAGGGAGTTGGTGGGAGGGGGAAGAGATAGGATCATCTCTGTTTCCTTGTATTTGGGGTTTGTCTCTTTGTGGAATAAAGGAGACATGCTTCTTGGTATTGTGATGTAAAGAGATTGCATCAATACTCTCAGGTTAGCCCAGAGAGGAAAGTCTGGGTGGGAGAGGGAGGAGGAAGGGAAGTGGTTTATTTCCCTTTGTTGGAGACTCAAAGCATCTGAGTCTTGGGGGTTCCCCAGGGAAGGTTTTGGGGGGCTCAAGTGTACCAGGCACTGATTCCTGGTTGGTGGCAGCGAGATAAGATCCAAGCTGGTAATTAAGCTTGGAGGTTCATACTAAGCACCCAGATTTTGGACGCTAAGGTCCAGATTTGAGAGAAATGCTTATGATAGGAGCATTGCACAACTTTAAATGAGCATGTTCCCTAATTGATCAGCAACAAAACAGTGTTAACCGGGACGACTTTAAGTGAGGAGTTACTGTAATACAACCTGACAAGATTATAAAAATACATATTTAACAGACGACAGATATTGAAGGAAAAATAATATTTGAGAATGGGAAGATACAGAATTGCAGGACTGTCAGGAACCTCAAGAGGTCGTCTAGTCCAGTTCCCTGCACTCAAGGCAGGACTAAGTATTATCTAGACCGTCACTGATGAGTGTTTGTCTAACCTGCACTTAAAAACCTCCAATGTTGGAGATTTCACAACCGTCCTCGGCAATTTATTCCAGCGTTTAATCACCCTGACAGGAAGTTATTCTACTTAGTATGAGTCCCAGTAGTGTCATTAAGATATCACATGATGATATAAAAAGATAGGTCACTTAAAGTAAAATTTCAGCTACTTACTTATATGTCTTGTTTTCTTCTGATGTTTCATGTGTCAGAAATAATTCCATAGTAGCCTTTTTTAATCTCTGCATTTTGATACTTGTGCCTCTAGACATGGCCATAGGGTGACCAGACAGCAAATGTGAAAAATTGGGACAGCAGGTGGGGGGCAATAGGCACCTACATAAGAAAAAGATCAAAAAATCGGGACATCTGGTCTCCCTACATGGCCAGGAAATACACAGACTTTTGAAATGCAAGTAGTGAATCCTCTGAATGCTTGTACATTTTTGTATCTCCTGGGTCACTTAGCTTTGACCATATCTATAACTGTCCTTAGCAGCTCTTCCCTGACATTGTTTGAGGAGGGAGACGGCAGTCTACTCTATGCCCAACATCTCGTTTCCAAGCATAGCATATTTGGCCAGGTGTCCTCAAAGGTTAAAGTACTTTCTCTGCTTGGGCCAACCAACAATTGTTTTCTGTTAACAGTTCAGATACCAAGTTCAAGTTGCCTTCATATAAATACATTTTCTTTAGCATTTTAGAGAAATAGAGAGAAAATAATAAAATATTTATAGATTCCAAGGCTTGAAGGTACCATTGTGATAATCTGGTCTGAGCTCCTGTATAACACAGGCCCTGGAACTTCCCCAGAATAATTCCTAGATCATATCTTTTTCAGGAAAAAAATCCAATCCTAATTTAAAAATTGTCAGTGATGGAGAATCCATCAGGACCCTTGGGAACTTGTTCTAATGGTTAATTACCCTCACTGTTAAAGGCATACTTTTTTTTCCCTTTAGTTTCACTCTGAATTTGTATAGCTTCAACTTCCAGACATTGGATCATGTTATTACTTTCTCTTTTGAAGAGCTCATTATCAAATATTTGTTCCCCATGCAGAAACCTATATACTGTAATAAAGTCACCCCTTAACTTTTTCTTTGTTAAACTAAATAGATTGATCCCCTTGAATCTGTCAATATAAAGCATATTTTCTAATCCTTTAACCATTATTTTGGCTCATCTCAGGACTGTCTCCAATGTACCAACATCCTTCTTGAATTGTGGGCACCAGAACTGGACACTGTATTCCAGCAGCAGTTGCACCAGTGCCATCCCAGCATCACATTAGTTCTTTTGTCCAGAGAGTCACATTGGGCATTCATGTTCAGCTGATTATCCACTACAAGCCCCAAATCTTTTTCAGTCATTGCTTCCCAGAATAGAGTCCCACATCCTGTAAGTATAACTTACATTTTTTGTTTTTTGATGTATGCATTTACTTTTAGCTGTATTAAATGAATATTGTATTCTTGCATCAGTTTACCAAGTGATTCCCATTGCTCTGAATCAGTGACCTCCTCTTCATTATTTGCTACTCCCTCAATATTTGTATCGTCTGGAAACTATCAGTAGTGATTTGATGTTTTCTTCCATGTTGTTAATAAAAATGTTAAATAATGTAGGGCCAAGAACCAAACCCTGCGGGACCCCTTTGGAAACACACCCACTCAATGACAATTGCCCATTTACTATTGCATTTTTAAACCTATTGGTTAGCCAGTTTTTAATCCATTTATTGTGGCCATGTTAATTTTTTAAAATCAAAATGCTGTGCAGTACTAAGTCAAACACCTTACAGAAGTGTTCATATATTACATTAACATTATTAGCTTTATGAACCAAACTTGCAATCTCATGGAAAAAAAAAGAGATCAGGTTAGTTTGACAAGATCTGTTTTCTATAAACCCATGTTGATTTGCATATATTTCATTACTCTCCTTTAATTCTTTATTCATCGAGTCCCATATCAGTCATCCATTATCTCGCCAAGGATTATCGAGTTATCCCATTTAAAAAATTGGCATAACATTGGCTTTCTTCCAGTCTTCTGGAACTTCTGCAGTGCTACAAGATTTATTGAATTTCAACCTTAACAGTCCAGCAAGCTCCTCAGCCAGCTCTTTTAAAACTCTTTGATGCAAGTTATCTGGACCGGCTGATTTAAAAATGTCTGACTTTTGTAGCTTCTCTTTAAAGTCCTCCAGAGATACTAGTGGAATGAAAAGAGTGATGATAGTTGTGCACACAAAAAATTGGAATGACTGCCCAGGATAGAGTACTGCAGAAAAGGATCTGGGGGTTATAGTGGATCACAAGCTAAATATGAGTGAACAGTGTAACACTATTGCAAAAAAGCAAACATCATTCTAGGATGTTTTAGCAGGAGTGTTGTAAGCCAGACATGAGAAATAATTCTTCTGCTCTGTTCCTCTCTGATTAGGCTTCAAGTAGAATATTGTGTCCAGTTCTGAGCACTACATTTCAGGAAAGATATGGACAAATTAGAGAAAATCCAGAGAAGGGAAACAAATATGATTAAAGGCTTAGAAAACATGACCTATGAGGGAAGACTGAAAAATTGCATTTGTTTAGTTTGGAGATGAATAGCTCAACGTCTGTGCTATGAAACTGACCTAAGGACTTTGTTCATATCTATGTGTATAATGACTTTTTAACCATAAGAGCTCTTTCTTGTCTTTTTAATAAAACTGAGATTAGTTAAAAAGAATTGGCTGTAAGCGTGTATTTGAGTAAAATCTGAAACCCAGAGGGTAATGTGTCCGATCTCTTGGGGTTGGTAAAACTTTATATATGATGAATAAGATTTTCAGTAATCCTCATCATATTTGACATGGCTGTCTGGGTGGGAGCCCAGGGCTGGATTGTTTTAAGAGAACTGTGTTTTTTTGTTTCTGGGTAACCAGAAAAGTGTTGCAGAAGCTGTTTTGTTGCTGGCTTGGTGAATCTAATTATTAGAATAAACCACCAGTTTTGAGGATTGTCTGCCCCATTCTTTGTAGTTTGCCCTTATTGAGCACTCTCAGTGAGGCCCCTCCAGCGACCCCAATCATAGCAGCCTTCTCATATTAGGGTGATTTTATGTGATTCAGAAACTGATAAATTTTCTTCAATCTTTGCAGAACCAGTCTCCTTTTACTGCAGAGTGAATATGGAAATGTCCGAACTTAAGTTAAAAGGGAGCGAAAATAGGGCTTTAAAATGGAAGCTGGTGGCAACTTTAATTTTTGGAAACCTACTACCTCTCCATAATACTGGAACTATCAAAAGCTGGCAGAGGACAAACTAGATGATCGTGTTGGTCTCTGCTTCCAGTTACTAAAATTCTATATCAGGAACTGGCAACCTTTCAGAAGTGGTGTGCAAAGTCTTCATTTATTCAGTCTAATTTAAGGTTTCATGGGCCAGTAACACATTTTAAAGCTTTTGGAAGGTCTCTTTCTATAAGTCTATAATATATAACCAAACTATTGTTGTATGTAAAGTAAATAAGTTTTTAAAAATGTTCAAGAAGCTTCATTTAAAATTAAATTAAAATGCAGAGCCCCCTAGACTGGTGGCCAGGACCCGGCAGTGGGAGAGCCACTGAAAATCAGCTTGCGTGCCGCCTTTCGCATGCATTCCATAGATTTCCTATCCTGTTCTATATATTCCCTAGTTTAGATATACAATTAATTCTTTTCTCCTTTAATTTGCAATGTTCATGGCTCTGGCCAAGATTTTGCTGTGAGTAGTAACTAACCATCCATAATTAATTAAATGTAATTAGGTGACTACTTGCAGTTTTGCGGGGACAATGTAGTGGTTTCTGGATGCAAATCTCTGGTTTTAGCCAAAAAGATTAAAGCACAAGAGCTGAAATACTGTTACAGATGTGTATGACCTATAAGACTAATGCTGCATAATGACATTGTTCCTTTATCAGAGGGGTAGCCGTGTTAGTCTGGACCTGTAAAAGCAGCAGAGAATCCTGTGGCACCTTATAGACTAACAGACGTTTTGGAGCGTGAGCTTTCGTGGGTGAATACCCACTTCGTCAGACGCAGGTAGTGGAAATTTCCAGGGGCAGGTATATAATATGCTAGCAAGCTAGCTACATATATATACTGCCTGGAATTTCCACTACCTGCGTCTGACGAAGTGGGTATTCACCCACGAAAGCTCACGCTCCAAAACGTCTGTTAGTCTATAAGGTGCCACAGGATTCTCTGCTGCTTTTATTGTTCCTTTGTTTACTTTGATCTTTTGCAGTTCTTTCAAATTAAGACTTCTCTACTAAGTCTTAAAAGTATTTAAACTCTAATAGAAAAGAACCTCGGTGGAGAAATTATCACTCTCAAGGTATCTTTTAACTTACTATTATCTCTTCCCTGGGGGATGACTTAATTACAGCTACATTGTATGCATTCTATGTTGTCTAAGACTCTTGAAAGTGAAACCGCTAGTGTTGAGGAACAGGCATCATTTGAAACTGATAATGAGTTAGGCATCTAAAATCTCACCTAAACTGACACTAGAAATCAGCCTGAATGGTGATGATTAACTGATGTTTATTGCACATCTATAAATAACGTCCCCCCTGCATAATTGCTGTCATTTTGCAGAATGTATTTTCACCTTGCCTTTTGAAGTTGGAATAATCAGTGTCTTTTTTTTTTTAAATAGGAAAGCAATTTGCAAAGTTGTTAGATCAGAAGCAGTACACGATACCTTGGTGGGCAATTTAAGCATAGATGTTTTTGGAAGATAAATTTGCCACACAATTCTCAAACTTACCCCAACAACAGTTTGTAGACTATCAAAATTGAAGTTTGCATATTTTGGTGGGTAAAGAATCTGAAGTTCATTTGCAAAAAGAATATTTTACTGCATGCCACAAGGATTAACACTCAAGACAGCAAAGATATTGAGATGGAGGCACTTACTGCCTGTTGAACTTTAGGAAATGAAAGATTTGAGTGAGGGCCCTGGGCATGGAAGAAGTGATTTGTTAATCCAGCTGACATTTGATATTAGAAAACAAAAGTCATCACTTGTCATGATTCTTCCTCTTTATTTTTGAGTAAGTTTTATTTAGAACTTCTCTTTCACCAGCGCTGCAGATGCTTTTATTCCTGTATCTTGCAAAGTCAAAACATTTTTATTTTCTCTTATTCTGATGAAAAACAAAAGCACTCAAATCACAGTTCCTCATGGGCAGACACGCACGCTGTATGCAAGCTCCCAAGTCTCTAATAAAATAGGGAGATGAATACTTAGCCAATCTCATTCATAATGTCAAATGAGGAAAATTCGTAGCTGAGCGATCTATCACAACATGCTTTACAAAGGTGGGTATAGCAGAAAGTGACCATAGATCTGTATTGTGTGGTATTCCCAGGAGCTTCTTTTAGGGCACCTGAGATGGTTTATTATTTTATTTATTAAATTAATCAGAATCTTAAGGATTTTTTAATAATTACAGAATATTCATGGTGAGCACAGAACAAATTCTATCCGGCATAATAAAATAGCTTGAACAAAACAGTCAGGTGAAATGAATGTTCACTTTGATGAATGGGGTGGGTGTGAAAAGTTGAATGAGTGTAAACAATAGCTGAGGTGTTCTTTTGCTTAGTATGAGTTTTAACAATGCTTGTTCAGGGTTTCATGACAAGTTATTTAGAACATAAAGTTACTGGAAACAAATCCTCCATTATGAGAAATAGCCATGTGTCACTACTGGGTCAGATGTTGGCATTCGTGACTCCTTGCACGCATTTTAAGAAACTTTGTGTTTTTTATATGGCTTTTTCATCATCCTAAGAATTGCCTCCACAAAAGTGTCCCAACTCTTGATTTTGAAAATATGGTCATCTTAAGTCAGCATTACGATTCTATTTTAGAGGCAGACAGAAATTGAGGCACAGATGTGTTAAGTGGTTTGGATAAAGTCAGACGTAGAGGTTTGCAGAGGCAGGAGCAGAACTTGGGTGTCTATCTCACAGGGTAGCTCTATGCTGCAATTGAATATCCATGATTGGCCCATGTCAACTGACCTGGGCTTGGTTTGCAGGGTTGTAAAATTGCAGTGAAGCCATTTGGGCCCAGGGTGGAGCTGGGGTTCTTGGACCCTCTCCCCACGCAGGATCCCACTGCTTAGGTTCCACATTGCAATTTTACAGCCCTGTAGCCTGAGCCACACAAACCTGAATCAGCTGACTTGGGCCAGTCACAGGTGTTTAATTGCAGTGTCCACATACACACAGTTTGGTTGCCTATCCAGGAGGCCATATCACTTATGTCTTCCTTTAACACGAAAAGTATCAATCCTTCTCTCTGCTCCTGAACTCACAGCTAGTGTCAATGTCCAGAACTAACCTTAGATCTTCATCTGATAAAAATACCACAATCATGGGTGCTATAAACATCCAAGATAGTTAGAAGTAGGACTGTGAATTAATGACAGTAACTCAAGCGATTAATTCAAAACAAATTAACTAGATTCAAAAAGTCACAATTAATCGCAGTTTTAATCACATTGCTAAGCAACAATAGAATACCAATTTAAATTTATTATACATTTTTTCATGCTTTTCTACATTTTCAAATATATTGATTTAAATTACAACAGAGAATACAAAGTGTACACTACACACTTTATATTATTCTTTTTATTTGAAAATATTAGCACTGTAAAAAAAGAAAAACAAGAAATAGTATTTTTCAATTCACCTCATAAAAGTTCATTCAGTCCTACTTCTTGTTCAGCTAATCGCTAAGACAAACAAGTTTGTTTACATTTACGGGAGATAATACTGCCTGCTTCTTATTTACAATGTCACCTAAAAGTGAGAACAGGTGTTCGCATGGCACTGTTGTATCCAGTGTTGCAAGGTATTTATGTGCCAGATATGCTAAATGTTCATATGTCCCTTAATGCATCAACTTGTAGGCTCTAAAGTTTTACTAGTTTTGTTTTTGAGTGCAGTTATGTAAAAAAAAAAAAAATTCTATAGCTGTAGGTTGCACTTTCATGATAAAGAGATTGCACTACCGTACTTGTATGAGGTGAATTGAAACGTACCATTTCTTTTGTTTATCTTTTTACAGTGCAAATATTTGTAAGAAAAAATAATGTTTACCCACCTTTTGAGTAGGGCAGACTGCTGAGAACAATTACATTGGTACTCTTTATCATTGAATGGCTGCCTATACACTTCTCAAGGTGCTGGTTAAGGTCCTAGTTACCTCAAAGACTGCCTCTTTGCCTGTGCTCGGCCATGTCATGTGTTTATGGTGGGAATGCTTTGGGTGTCTGTCCTGAGGTAAAAGTTAAGTCCCAGTAACAGGCTGTGACCTCTCATTAATTCCTGTCAGACATATATCAGAGCCTGAACACTCTTAGTCCCCAATCCTGCAAGCTGCTCTGTGCAGGGGTCCCCTTCAGTCACACTAGTCAGGATAGCTCTCTGGGGCAGTTGAGTCAGCTCAGATGATCCATACTTTAGGGTCATGGCCTTAGAATGCACTCTAAGATGCCTCTCTTTTTCTAGGTCTTAGAACAGTGGTGGGCAACCTGCGGGCCGCGTGCAGTCCATCAGGATAATCCACTGGTGGGCTGTGAGACAGTTTGTTTACATTGACCATCCACAGGCACAGCCTCCTGCAGCTCCCAGTGGCCGCGGTTCACTGTTCCTGGCCAATGGGAGCTGCGGGAAGCGGCACGGGTTGCCCACCACTGCCTTAGAACCTCCTGGAACTGAATCTACTGGTGACTCTTTCTCAAGTTTCTGTTAAAGTGACCTAATTTGGTGCTGTGTTTAGACCTGAAATTATAGATCTGCATTCCATAAAGCAACAACAGCCATGATTCTGCTTAGATCCCAAAGTGGTAAAAAATGAAGGCACAAACAAGCACTGTCTGACCACAACCAGGTCCACTCCAGCTGTGTCTTGCACCCAGCCCTCCTCTATTCTTGACATTGACAGTTGCTCTCCTTGGTCACCTTCCAGTGGATAGGAACAAGTTACATTATTTAAAGAAAAATAAAATAATCAAAAGATATGTTTGTTTATGAGGAACTATAATGCTAATATGGATGTAATTAAAGGAATAAAACTAAGAAAATGGCTTAAGGAAAGATAAAAATATTTGAAGGTAGAGTCTTTTTTTCATAATTAAGAAAATTAGCATTCGGGTGGTGAGTTCTTGGCTGCTACCTCAGTGAGTTGTGCCAGGAGTGAACACTTGAGAATTTCTAATAAAATTATTCATTTGGGGTCGTTAACTGCTCATATTTTAAACTCTATTGTGAAGGTTACTTTTTATCATAAATGGCTAGGTACTGTGTAGAATCATTATTAAAAAATGCAGAATGCAAAGCAGTGTAGAACATATTCTGCTCTTTATAGAGTCTCTCCTTGCCTATAACACCAAATGAAACAGACCAAAAAAAAAAGGGGGGGGGGGGGAGAGACACCAACCAACCATCTCAAAAAAAATTGTATCCAAAGTCAAGATGATAATAAACCAAAAACCCACCTAACTAAAACAGCCTTGCAGTATGATCTTGGCAAACACAGGCTATTTATAAATCCTTATAAACAAAAGTTTATTTTGAAGACCATGGTCTTGATTCTGATCTCACCTATGCTAGTATAAACCAAGTGCAAGTCCAATGACGTCAATAAGAGTTACATTGGTGTAAACTAGAGGTAGGCAGCCTATGACACATCTTCTAAAGGGGGGACACAAGCTGATTTTCAGCGGCACTCACACTGCTCGGGTCCTGGCCACGGTTCTGGGGGGCTTTGCATTTTAATTTAATTTTAAATGAAGCTTCTTAAACATTCTGAAACCTCATTTACCTTACAAACAATAGTTTAGTTATATATTATAGACTTATAGAAAGAGACCTTCTAAAAATGTTAAAATGTATGACTGGCACGCGTAATGTATCACTTAAATTAGAGTGAATTAATGAAGACTCGACACATCACTTCTGAAAGGGTGCCTATCCCTGGCGTAAATCGTTATGGCAGCAGCTCCTGTAATTTAATTATTGCTTGTGCTGGTACCCCATAAAAAGTAATGCCATTGATTTCAGCGGCAGCAAAAGTGACAAAGAAAGGCAACAGCACCATCGAAAGGTGGACGGCTGCTTTCCATAAAAAAGATGAGACCATTGTTTTTGATGTGTCAATGCACAAGACAACATTTTGGGGGAGACAAAAATCTAGTTGGCTTAGCAACTTTCTTACAAGGCTCCATCAGGGTAGTATCTCAATTTCTGTTTCCTGGAAAAGTAAGAGAACCGGATGAACATTATGTATATAGGTGAAGTTACATAGTGTTAATATAGGTCCCAGTCATGAAATTGTTACTCAGGCAAGACTCCCACCTTCATGCAAACAGATGCAGTTGCCACTCACATAAGTTATGTGCTCATGTATCAGAAATGATGGCTGCTTAGAACACTGAAAGGGGTGCGCCTGCACTCCAGAGCAGAGCAGAAGGAAGCATTAAGGTTTCTGCTATCATAGGGCCAGATTTGTAAAGGTATTTAAGTGCTTAAAGATGCACATAAACACCTAGTGGGATTTTTCAGAAGTGCCCAAGTTCCAAACTTCCACTGGTTTCAATAGGAGTTAGGTACCAACATGCTTTTTAAAATTGATCCAGGTGTTTAGCTGTATTTTTAGGCACTTAAATAACTTTTCAAATCTGGCTCAGAGTGCCTCCAGGGTGGCTGGTGTGTGCAGAGTACAGTGCTTTCTGCTACACCAGTCAGAAAGGGTGCGTAACCTATGCTCAATCTCATGCTACAATGCAGCTGTCTGCAGATGTGCTATTAAGGGTGGGGGATTGTCTCCCCCACATGGCTTCTGCCCTATATGCTTATGTGCAGAGGACTGGGAAGGATCTCTCAGCACCCACTCCACTTCCTAGCACATCCATGCAGGGTTGAGGCATAACTTGGCCTTTAAACTCCCCAATCAACATATGTTCCCATTGTCTTCACTCTCTTACTTTGGTATTTCCTAGGGAATGATGCACATTTAAGTGCATACAATTAATTGAGACCCATATGCCATATATTGTTTTATCTATTTGTCTACAGTATATTAAAACAACCACATTTATTTGTATGTGCACATCCTACCCCCTTTAACAAACTGACAACCAATAAATAATAATACAGAAGCCTTACCATTTTCCTCCCCTCTTTGTTAGTACCCGAAAGAGCTACATCTAAATTTAGCATTTTAGCAAAAGAATAGCACGGTAAGCTCTTCAGGGCAGGGACTGTCTCCTCTTCTGTGTTTGCATAGCTCCTAGCACATTGGTACTCTGTTCTCTATGTACGGAAATGTTCTACAAAGCCTTCTAGGAACAGCTTACTGCTGCTGATGCCAGTTAGACGAGCCTCTGGGAAATTTTAACATGTGAGTATGCAGCAGACTTTTTGCTTAGTTTTTCATTAAGAAATAAACACCATTTGCACATTTAAATGAAGTTTATGTTTTGCTATGAGTTACCAGCATCTCCTTTTCATGTTATGTTCGCTACAGGTCTGGAAAGTTGTTATGAAAAGGAAGAAGAGGAATATGAAATATTAAAAGCAGCTACTATACAGGTACCTGCTTTCTATCTCTCACTTTCTCTCTGAGTAAACTCCATAGCAAAGCATGAATAAAGATAGAAAATTAAAAAAATGAGTTGATCTTAAAAGGACTATCTAACAGATTTTAATAATAATTATTTGGAGATCAGCTGGTACGTCCCGCACCACTTCCATCAGCTCCTGGAGCAGCGAACCGTGGCCACTGGGAGCCACAATCGGCCGAACCTGCAGACACGGCAGGTAAACAAATGGGCCCGCCCCACCAGGGGCTTTCCTTGCACAAGTGGCAGAACAAGTTTGGGAATCACTGTGATAGAGGTGTATAAAATCATGAGTGGTGTGGAGAAAGTGAATAAGGAAAAGTTATTTACCTGTTCCCATAATATAAGAACTAGGGGTCATCAAATGAAATTAATGGCAGCAGGTTTAAAACAAATAAAAGGAAATGCTTCTTCACGCAGCGCACAGTCAACCTGTAGAACTCCTTACCTGAGGAGGTTGTGAAGGCTAGGACTATAACAGGGTTTAAAAGAGAACTGGATAAATTCATGGAGGTTAAGTCCATTAATGGCTATTAGCCAGGATGGGTAAGGAATGGTGTCCCTACCCTCTATTTGTCAGAGAGTGGAGATGATCACTTGATCGTTACCTATTAGGTTCACTCCCTCTGTTGCACCTGGCATTGGCCACTGTTGGCAGACAGGATACTGGGCTGAATGGACCTTTGGTCTGACCCAGTATGGCCATTCTTATGTTCTTATGACCTAAAAGGGAGTTGCGGGTGGGGGGAGGGTTTGCAGTATTGTCACTCTTACATCTACGCTACCTTCATAATTGGGTGGCCAGAGAGCAGCAACTATTGGCTGGGTGCGCAGCTCTGAAGTGAGTGCCCCGCCAGCAGCAGCGCAGAAGTATATGTGGCAATATCATCCATGCCATCCTTACTTCTGTGCTGCTGGCGACTGTTCTGCCTTCAGAGCTGGGCTTCTGACAAACAGCCACTGCTCTACAGCTGCCCATCTCTGAAGTATTGCCGCTTCCAGCCGCAGCACAGAAGTGAGGGTAGCAGCATCGCAAGCCTCCCTACGATAACCTTGCGACCTCCCCACAACTCCTTTATGGTCAGGACACCTACAATTATAACACTGTGAAATTTCAGATTTAAATCGCTGAAATTTACTATTTTAAAAATCCCATGACAATGAAATTGACCAAAATGGACCATGAATTTGGTAGGGCCCTAATCATTGTTCAACCCACTGTCAGCAACAGTTAATTTTCCTAACATAGACCAGTCATTCAAGAGATAACTAGCATGTTTAATCAGAAGGTTATACTAACTCATTCATTTTTCTGTTGTCCTTCACCTTTCTTTGTGTCTGTCTAGTGGAAGAATCAGTGTATTAATTTGTGCTCCTCTGCGTTCGTGCTGTGACATCTCTTGATCACTCATCCAGCCTTGCCTCTGGTCATCTCCATCCACCTGAGTCTTGTTTCAGCATCAGCGTGTATAGAGATTTGCTTGGGCTCTAGGCCCTCATAAGGCAAATTAAAGTTGCTGGAGAACTGCTTTACAACTTACATCTGTCTCTTGTCTAGGCAGGCCATTCATTTGGTTTTCAGCTGGAGAGTCTTGTTTTCTAAGGTTTGTCCCCCAACCAGTGCTGAGACAAAACTAGACATGGTATTGGACGGGAGACGCCTTTTTGAAGAATGCACTGCTTCCTCGCCACTGGTGTGACACAGTGCATTAGAGGTCACACTGGTGGGGGCAGGGTGGCGCGTTCTTCAAAAAGGTGTCGCCTCTGTGGCATTGCTTCACATGCACTGTGTGTGCAAGGTCACACGGCTGGAGGTGGGGCCACACCATTTCCAGGAGTAGCAGACAGTCCAGTATTCTGGGGATGCATGAGTGGCTACCCTGTGTCTATTCAAGTTTTCATTCCATGCCTACCACCCTGGTATCTGAGCACCTTCTGGTAGCACAGTAAGCGATGAAACTAGTGTCAGCCACATAACGCTTTTCCTTCTCAGACAGGCGCTCTCTCTCTCTCTCACACTCTCTCTCTCACACACACACATACTTTTTACTTGTTCCAAGGTAGTTTATTGGGGCTGCATGTGATTTCAGTGTTTTCCAGATGATCTCCCTCTCATTTATACAATTACCATGCCTCCTCCAGTACCCAAGATCTGCATCACTTTCTGTGAAAGGATGATATATCTACATTTTGCCATAAGTTAGAATCTGACATAATTCCCCCTGAACCGTTTTGGAATGTAATTCTAAATTAGCCAGCTTGACAGGACAGTATATACCAGTTTATTTCTTTACATTACAGGTTGGATCAGGGCCAAATCAATCCTGTTTTTCTTGAGAAGCATCTTAAACAAATCACTTTTAGCAGATTATGCAGTGAGGAGGACAGGAAAACTTGCTGGGCTGGAAACTGAACAGACCATAGAAGTTTCTTTTGAGAAACCACATAAGTGAAAACCCTTATGGTGTTTGCTAACTGTATGGTGTTTAAAACTGCAACAGCAGGAGCTATACAAATTCTAAATGGAAGTTAACTGGGATAATTTACTAATTCTGTGATTGTGTCCAGCCATTTTTCTCTAAAAATAGAATAAAACACTTCTTAGTGTACATGGCTGCTTTGAATCATTACAGTGATAGTGACATCAGAGGCATAGGGCAGATCTAAGACCTTACTACAAATGTAGGAGGCATAATTATTCACACAACATGTAACACTCCCTTTACTTCCAGCCATACATTTGTACACTGTAGCCTGAAATACGCCACTGGGGAGAAGGACAAAGTCTATGCACCTGGAACTGAAGTGTGCAGTGACTCTGTCCTGGACACACCACACAGATGAATTTCACCCACCACACATACATTCACAATACCCCACTTGTAAGGTAACGACATGCGGAATGTATTTTCAATCAAAATAAGTTTAGGAAAAAGACTCTAAAAAATGGAAGAACAATTTATTAAACTTTTATCAGCTTAACATAGCTGACTGGCTAGTCAAAGTTCAGGGTCCTGGACATGCTCCAGTTGGGGGTAGAAATTCATGATGGAGTATGGTATTTGATCTGATGCATTCTTGTTTATTTACAAGGGATGAACAAAGTCTAGCTTCTGCGAACACAGGAGGAACCAAAAGCAAAGGGGCAATTTCTTAGCTTGCAGGCCCCTGTT
Source organism: Chelonoidis abingdonii (assembly GCF_003597395.2). Taxonomy (NCBI): domain Eukaryota; kingdom Metazoa; phylum Chordata; order Testudines; family Testudinidae; genus Chelonoidis; species Chelonoidis abingdonii. The sequence continues at coordinate 33,326,780 of NC_133769.1, forward strand.
AGGGGTACTGGCTGAACTTTCTCTAAGCTTCTCCCAGGTCATATCATGCTTACAGGCTGCTGCTTGGTTTTCTTTCTCTGCTGTTAGTCTCCCTCTTTCATGTCTTTGCCATGAAAATGCCCAGCTGAACGCCCTGCCCACATGATGTTCGTTTCTGGGCATACTCTAAGGGTACGTCTAGACTGCAAAAAAAGCCTCTGTTGTGCCAAGTCTCAGAGCCTGGGCCAACTGACTCAGACTCATGGTGGAAGAACCTGCAGTGTTAGAACCTGGAACCCTGGGGGTTATGGGCTGCTGATATCTTCACAGGAGGTTTAAATTAGGCTCCTGTGGGAAGTATCACCCAGCATGACCTGAGTGGCAACTCCTCACAGTCCATTGATGGGCTCACACCAATATTTAAGCCAGAAAGCCATGACAGGGAGTAACAATAGACACTGCCCACCTGTCTTGCTTCAGATCCTGTTCATGAGAGATCCAAGACTCTGGCTTCTGACCCTGCCTGACTCCTGATGCCTTATCAGTTATCCTCTGGCCTATCTTGGACTCGGACCTCCCAGTAACCAGACCCTGCCTGACTCCTGATGCCTGGCCTGCCCTGTACTCTGACTCTCTGGTACCTGAGTTGGCCCAACTCCCACTCTGATCACTAGGTCTGAGCACCCACAACTCAGTTGTGACACATGGGGCTTGGGCTGGAGCCGGGGCTCTGAAATCCAGCAAGGGGAGAGGGTCTTAAAACTCGGGCTGCAGTCTGACTGGGAACATCTAAACTGGTATGTTTAACCCCATCACTCAAGCGTCAGGAGTCTGTCAGCTGAACCAAGCTCTGAGACTCAGTGCCAGGGGTTTTTCCTTGCAGTGTAGACATACCCTTCATGCCTTGTTTGAGATGTGGCCCCTTAACTTCTCTTGCAGCTATCTGAAGTGAATGATGCATTCACATACCAATTTCATTGTGATTCAACTCACCTCATAAGAAAGTTTAACCCAGCTCATAATTATAGTTTAAACATAGTAAATAATAATGTAGACAGGTGGGACTTCCTCAAAGTAAGCAAGCTCATTCAAGCTATCCTAAATGGGATCCAAGCAAAACTGTTAGGCCCCATATTCAACAAAACACTTACCGATGTGCTTAACTGTAAGCATGTGTTAAAGTCCATTTTTATTCAGCAAAGCACACTTCAAGGGTACGTTTAAGTTCCAATGACTTCAGTATGACTTAGGCACATGCTTAAGGGCTTTGTTGAATCAGGGCCGTAATATCCATATCCCTCTATGAACTTTTATAAACAAACAAACAAAAAATCAGATCTTATGGTCTTTTTTATGAAGATGATAACTTTATGGAGTTCTGCCTTTTTTTGGGTAAGAATTGGTTTTTTTTTTAATTGTCTATGAAATGAAAATACAAACAATATAGGATGCATAACTTTTCTTTTTGCATGGGAGATCAGCTCTTCTTGAATATCAGGCTCTTTCCCTGTTCTCAAATTGAACAGGGAAAAACTGACACTCTCTCAAAATTGCAATTCACTTTGAAAAAGTGTAGCTCTATTATAGTATCACTGGTGAACTTTGCTCTACCTGCATAGGCCTCCTTAAAAATAAATGGCCTAATTAAAGTGAGAGTAAACTTTATAATTTCTCTGCAGTTTAAGCCATTAGCAGCTACGCTGGATAGCCCCCAAAAGCAATCCTTCTGTGTACCAGTAGAGTTTCAAGTGAAGATGATTTTGAATAAGAGTATTGTCTTATTGTCTATCTTGATACATTGGACTCTAACCTTAGTGGGAGACCAAACTAGTAATTGCAATTATTCCTAATAGCATGGTAGAGTTTTTTCTGCTCCAATTCCTACTGCCACAGTAATAGCCCTGAGATGATGATGTCAGAGAATTTTAGGTTTTGCTCAAATGTTATTAGACTGGTCTTGGGCTTCAGAAAATTGCACTTTTTATGTAATAGATGATGAAAATATCCAAAAATCATGCGTTCTAAATAAAGTCTGTTGTTAACTGGCTGCCTGCAATTGCCTTTAAAGTCTGAGGCAATTCTAGTTAAGTAACATCATGGCACACATAATAGAGATATCATAGCAAAGAAGTACTGTGTGTCCTTGTCTAATTTTTTTCCAGTGCTTCTCATTTACTTGGATAAGACATAAGTTGCTTGATTTTCATTTGTGGGTTATTTAGTTTAGCAAATAATATACTTTAATTCTGAAAATGACTCTTAAGTTAAATTAGCAAGGTAGCCCTGTACTATGCTATTATATCTACAAAGGCTGGAAGTTTTGTACTTTTTCTTTGTGAAACAGAAATTTTTTAGCTGAACACTGATAGCTAAATAAAGGTCATCTCTTCCATTTTTGCTGTGTAATTGACTTGGCTATTTATGCTCTTTGGCAAACAGTACACTAATTAAATTCACAGATTATACTAAACTGTCAGGTGTTGCAAAACCTAGTGTAGATGGCAAAATAATGAAAAGGGACCTAAAAAGGTTAGAGAGGTGGGCAGGTAAGAGAACAAGGTTCATCCTGGAAAAAATGTAAACTAGGAAAAAGCAATCCAAAATGCAGCTATTCATTAGGAACAAGTTACATGGCAATCAGTAACGCTGATACAAACCTAAGGAACACAGTATATTAGATATGAATTCATAAATTGTGGCAGCTACCCCAAAAAGTCCTCAGTGTGATTCTGGGCTGTAGAAGCAGATAAATCATAGAGACCATGTCTACATAGCACAGCTCTGGGTTCAGTACAAATACATTCATAATTAGCTATTCCTTGCAACTTAACATCACATGTGCATGGCTATTGTTGTTGTTTATAATATTATCATGCATTATTATGGTGCTTCACACAAAACAAAAATGCATGTTTGCTGCCCAGAAGAGCTAGCTTGCAATCTAAATAAGAAAGACACAAGAAATGATGATAAGGAAATGTAAAGGCCCCCAAAATAACAAACATGAGAGGTGAATAGGTGGGAATACATAGCAATGGAGCCAATATCAACAGGAGAAAGCTAGCTGGAGTTGTAGGCTTTAAAAAGCAGTCTGAAGAGGATCCTTTTGTGAGTGTTTGGGGGTGAAATCTTCTCATGTGCCCTTATGTAATTATAAGTTTAAATTGGACTTAAGTGGTGGCATAGGCCCTGTGCTGGGTCTCTGCACAAGGTGAATTTCTCCCTGTAAAAGGCATAGAGATTCCAGCCAGGGTTCAGCATGAGAAGAAGCCTGAAGGGTGAAGGAGACAAACAGCATCAAGGATAGGAGAGTGGGCAGCACATAGGAGATGTGGAGGGGAGTTAGTAGAAACAAGGACTGAGATGCAGCTGGGGCAAAGTTGTGGAACGTCCTGAAAGTGTGGATGAGACATCTACATTTGATGTGGAAAATGATGAGGAGCTAGCAAGGGTATTTGAGAATACATACATGGCAAAAGCAACAGAAATACAGCTGGCAAATCTAGAACATAGCATTTGTTCATCTGGGAGATCAAAACGTGGTAGCCATTAAATCACTTAGGACTGTTCTGCTGGTACAATTTTAGTATCCAATCATAGCCATGCATGCAAAAGGTGTCCCCTTATTGATCTATGTTGTGTTAAAAATTTGCCATGAAAGAGGATAGATTTTTTTACTTGTATTTTGAATTTATATCTTTGAATCACCCAAAGCATCAGAAATAGAATGATCTTTCTCATCTAGTAGATAATAAACACAAGCCAATAGAGAAAAATTACTATATCCATCCCAAACAAATTGACTAAGCAAATTGCAAGGATTACTTGAAGATCTTATTCAACACGTGTGGGAAAGCACAGTCTACATAGATTATTGTCTTCTGGCAGCTTGTTGTTTTTTGTACATAGATAAATATCACCCCTGTAACTGTCTGAAAGGAATTTACTTTAAACCCGTACATATTCAATTTTACTAAGAAGTTCAGTATTCTGATCAATTCATCTTTTGGGAAAAACTCATTTTCATTCACTACATGCTCCAACATAACATATTAGTGGGTAAACTTCCTCTTCTGTTGCATAATCTATGGATCAGATTTATAGATTTTCACAATATTTCCAGTGGCCCTGCTGCCTCTAGCGTGAATTCATTGTGTTTGGGACAGCAGGACCTAAGTGTGGCTGGCAAACCTTCTGGCTCCCATGTTTGACTTGTTAATGTCAGTAGAGGACGCATTCTCTTGTGCTGTTTTTCATCAGCTTTCTTCCACTTGGCCATGCCGGTCCGGTTCTGTTCAATATCTTCATCAGTGATTTAGGTGATGTCATATAGTACACATATAACATTTACGGATGATACCAAGCTGGAAGGGATTGCAAGTGCTCTGGAGGAGAGAATTAAAATTCAAAATGATCTGGATAAACTGGAGAAATGGTCTGAAGTAAATAGGATGAAATTCAATAAGGATAAATGCAAAGTACTCCATTTAGGAAGGAACAATCAGATGCACGCATACAAAAATGGGAAATTACTTCCTAGGGAAGAGTACTATGGAAAGGGATTGGGGGATCAACAGTCTAACGCTGTTGCAAAAAGCAAATGTCATTCTGGGATGTATTATCAGGAGTGTTGTAAGCAAGACACACGAAGTAATGCTTCTGCTCTACTGCGTACTGATTAGGCCTCAACTGGAGTAATGTGTCCAGTTCCAGGCATCACATTTCAGGAAGGATATGGACAAATTGGAGAAAGTTCAGAGAAGAGCAATAAAAATGATTAAAGGTCTAGAAAACATGACATATGGGGGAAGATTGAAAAAATTGAGTTTGTTTAGTCTGGAGAAGAGAAGACTGAGAGAGGACATGATAACAGTTTTCAAGTACGTAAAAGGTTGTTGCAAGGAACAGAGAGAAAAATTGGTTTCAATCTCTGAGGATAGGACAAGAAGCATTGAGCTTAAATTGCAGCAAAGGAGGTTTAGGTTGGACATTAGGAAAAAATTTCTAACTGTCAGAGTGGTTAAGCACTGGAATAAATTGCCTAGGGAGGTTGTGGAATCTTCATCATTCGGGATTTTTAAGAGCAGGTTGGACAAAAACCTGTCAGGAATGGCCTGGAGCGGCAAACCGTGGCCAGTGGGAGCCGCGATTGGCCAGACCTGCAGATGCGGCAGGTAAACAAACTGGCCTGACCCACCAGAGGCTTTCCCTGAACAAGCGACAGACCGGCTTTGAGAACCGCTGGTCTAGATAATACTTAGTCCTACCATGAGTGCAGGGGACTGGACTAGATGACCTCTTGAGGTCCCTTCCTGCCCTATGATTCTGTGCCTGCTTTTGGCCTACCTGTGCCCCAACTGTTACTTCTACTTATGAACTTGCACAGTACCCATAAAGTTTCTGAGCAGAAGCCACTACAGACACATCCTGATATATGTAGCCTCCTTGTCTTCTCTGCAGTCTTTCTTTGCTGCTCTGTTATGCGTTTGTTTGTTCTGTGCCACAGCAGCACCCAGGGAACACAAGAATCTCATTAATGCCAATTTTTACTTAAATGTTCTTACATTTTTTTCTTATTTACTCCCTAATGATTTTAAAACCCGGCAGGAGTGAGCAGAGCTGTTGAGTTTTACAGCATTAAACAAACTGAAGGACAGATGGATTTACCTTTTAGTGTTTCCAAATCAGAATGGATTACCCTCTTAGAAACTGTTTTAAGGTGTCAAAAGCTCAAGTAGTGTTGTAGATCCAATTTAGAATATATAATTGTGAAATGACCAGTCCCTTTGCACTACCTGGTTTGTGTCATTAATTTATTTATAAATAATATATACATAGAGAGAGACCTTATTCCCAAAGGTCCCTGCATTCCTTGACAAAGAATAATAAAAATATGGACCAGAAACCAACAAGAATGTGATTAAGTAAATAGATAACAAAATATGCATGCAGGTGAAGGAACAAAACTCCATCCTTCCTGACAACAGAGTCTCCTGACACAGGCCAGGTTCTGACCCGATTTCATTTTGGTCAAAAATTTTCAGTTTTCAATGGAACATTAATGTTTTCAGTTTCAAAATTAAAGAAGGCTTTGTTTCATTTTGACATGAAACAGAATATTTTCTTTTTTCATTTAGTGAAACTAAAAAATTTATTACAAATTTTTAAAGAAAGGAAAACTCTGTTGTAAGGGAAATACTGGGGCAGAGCTGGGGTAGGACTGGTGAGGCTATTCTGCAGAGATGCTGGGCAGCTTTGCAGCCCGGAGGACTGCCCAAGAGAAGATGTCATAACATAAGGCAGTTTACCTCACTCGAATTATGTCATTGTGCACACTACAGCCTTGCATCCACCGATGTAAGTGCCCTACTACACTGACATCATAAGGCCACTCTCTAGGAAGCATAGGGCTTATGTCAGTGTAGTTAGGGCAATGCAGTGTCTGTGTGGACACTGTGGGTTACTTACCTCAGCTGTGAGCTGTCATTCTTGTCAATTTCATGGCTCCATCTCAGGCCTGCTGAAGGGTGGGGAGGGGGCAATTGCACAGGGACCTGGGCATGGGTGGAGGGTGAACCCCAGGTTCAGGGAGGCTGGCCCAGACCAACCCTTCTGCCCGAGGACCAACTTCTCACACCGGAGTTCCCCCTTCCAGCATGGCAATCAGCCCCCGGCTCCCAGACCGCTCAGGTGCCGCCAGCCCCAGAGTGCCTGGTGGGTGAGTGGGCTGGGCAGTGCGGTACAGCCTCCCTCCCCCAGCCCTGGAGAGCAGGATGGATCCGATTAGCTCCCCAGCCCCGGCCATGGGGGGAAAGCCCCCAGCAGCACAGCTTGGGAAGCAGGAAAGGGCGTGGGTGTGGAGTGTGGGCGAGGCCACTCAAGGCTGTTCGGAGAGGCACATCCTCCCCCTGCATTTGATACCCCTGGCCCCAGGCCCTTTTAAATTGCCTGGGCAAACTGCAGGGCTCCTAGGCATGCATGGGGCGGTACTGGCGTCGACAAAGGCAAATGGGCGGGCACGAGGAAATCCTGGCTGTGCTGGAAGCGTGCACCCACTAGCACAGCTGGCAGCTCACTGGACACCAGCAGCACAGCAGGCAGAAGCTAGCTGGGCTCCAGCCAGTGCAGACCCAGTACCGACCCAAAACCTCAGACATCTCTTTTTGGGGGCCCATTGACTGGTCTGCCCTGGGACCCGGATTGCTGTCAGTGGGCCTGCCCATGCTGGAGCCTAAAATTGACCAGAAAGATGAGTGGCAGGGTGCTCCAGCTAAAGCCCAGCTTCCCACTCCCAGCTGGGCTGCCCCTGCCCCACTCCTAGTCCCCTGGTCCCGGTTCCACACTCCTAGCCCAGTTACTGCCTGAGCGCCCCACTGGGCTGAGCTTGCCTGACTCCCCACTCCTAGCCGCGCTGATGTCTGGGCTCCTGGATCCCCTCGGGGAGCTCGGCTGCATACAGGCTCCCCATGGGGAGCCTAGTTGCTGCACAGAGGCTCCGAGTTCCCCACAGGGAGTCCGGCTGCTGCCTGGAGGCTCCTGGGCTGCCTGCCTGGACTCTGACTGTGGACAACTGGGCTCCTGGGAGCATGAAGTCAAGAGCCCAGGGCTGGTGGGGCTCTCAGCAGCAGAGAGCTGAGAGCTCGGGGGATGGGGGAGGGCAGCCAAGCTCCTGGCACTGGGAAGCCAAGATCCCAGGGCTGGTGGGGCTCTCAGTGGCTGAGAGCTTGGGGGGCAGGGGTCAGCCAAGCTCCTGGCAATAGGGAGCCAAGAGCCCAGGGTGGGGTGGGGGAGGAGCTGGGCTTCCAGTGGTGGGGAGCTGAGAACTCAGGGAGGCAGCAGCCAGGCTCCAGTGAAGAGTCGTGTGCCAAGCTGAGCGCCCGGTGTCTCAGCCTTTCACATTGCTCCTCTTAAATTGGTGGAAGCACTCCTGGTGGGTAGTGTGGACATGAAGTCTAACACAGGTAGACTTAAGTTTCTAGTGTACACATGCCTTTAGACAGCCCCTTTCCCTGAGTTATTTATACTTCACTGAGATCTGCTTTAGTCCCAAGCACAGCCTAAGAGTGGAAGAATGCAAAGATAGCTTCTAGGCACCCTAGTCTATAGTTCGCTGGGTTGTGCATTCTGGGCTGTGCTTTGCAACAGAGACTCTCATCCTTTGTGTCTTTGAAAATTTTGGTGGAAAATAGTTTTGTTTTTTAACCAGCCTTCATTTCCGCTTAATAAAAAAGATGAATTTTAAATGTGCATTCCTAACATTGATTAATATTTTCATTCAAATATACTGAAAACCACTCTGACAAAAGGCTGTGTATTTTAAAACTGGCGAGTAGTGTGATGTTTGCAGAGTGTAGAGTCTCATGTTTGCCATTGTAACTGGATTTAATAGATGTGTATAAAAAGCATTATGTAGCAAAAACCAGATGATCTAGCCAAAAGACATGTTTCACACTGGGACAGGGGATCAATCTAAGTTATGCAACTTCAGCTATGTGAATAACATAGCTGAAGTCGACATACTTAGATCTACTTACTGCGATGTCTTCACTGTGGTAAGTCAACTGCTGATGCTCCCCTGTAGACTCTGCCTGCGCCTCTCACTCTGGTGAAGTACCAGAGTCAATGGGGGAGGGCTCAGCGGTTGATTTATCTCATCTTCACTAGACGCGATAAAACGACCCCCACGGGATCGATCGCTCTGGAGGTAAGTGTAGACATGCCCTCAAGAAGTTAAAATCATAACAGTTCCAAAACTGCACACATCAGATCTGACTATGGAAGGCTGTCGTTGCAGGTTTGTCAGATTTAAGTCATCTAGGAAACCTGCTAGGCTTTGTTCATTTCCAACCTCTATAAACAAAATCCCATTGCAATCCAAGCTATGTAGGTTTTATATGTCTGACTTACCTATGCAGGCGAAATCGACATACAACATTTCCTTAAAAGCAGCAAAGAGTCCTGTGGCACCTTATAGACTAACAGAAGTTTTGGAGCATGAGCTTTCGTGGGTGAATACCCACTTCGTCGGATGCATGCTCCAAAGCTCATGGTCCAAAACTTCTGTTAGTCTATTAGGTGCTACAAGACTCTTTACAGCTTTTACAGATCCAGACTAACACGGCTACCCCTCTGATACTTGAAAATTTCCTTAAGTGCTCATGGAAATTATGTATGTACATCATCCATATGTCAGTGGGAGAAAAGACACTACAATCTTAGTTGCTGCAATTTGATTGTCAATGCCTCCGATGGCTGATTGTTCATTACAACTATCCTCTTATTAAAGCTTCCGTAATATGTGTGCGAAGTAGAAATGGGCTCCACCCTCCAAACAGGCCCAGGAGATCCAATACCTCCTGTGTACTCCAGGTAAGAGCACAGCTGCAGCGTGTAGCTGGCATGGTGAGCTGGTCAGTTACACTCAACAATGCAGAGCTCCTAGGTTTGCTCACCAAGCCAGACAATCAGGACAAGGAATTTCAATTTCAATCCATTATGCTACTAATTTTCACCAATTTGAGCAGATATTTTTGTTGTTCTGAGCAGGATTCTACACTGGGGAGATGGGGAGAGAAGAAGAGAGAACCAATGTGTCACGATCTGGGGTGCAGTCCAGAGCAGTGAGAGCTTGTGTCACCACTTGGATTATAACTAATTGCCCCACAAATGCTTCTGCTACTTGTGGCTCCTTGCCTGAGGGATACACACACACAGCCAGCAGTCAGCATGCACTTTGTGTTGTGTATGCTGTACAGCTCTGATCCAACCACTTTCAATCCAACAGCAATTATCAAAGACACACTCTTGTCTTACCAGACTAGGTTAATATTTGCAGGTGATCCCAACACTCTCGTCCCCAGTCCTGAACCTTCCCAACCAGGGCCGTCCTTAGGATTTATGGTGCCCTAGGCGAGATTATTAAACTGGTGCCCCTGTGCCTGTCTTGCTCTTAGCAACACAAACATAAGCTGACACTACTGGAAAACTTGCCACATGCATGTTATTAAAATCAATTTAACTTAATTAAGCACACTGTAATGCTGATGGACGAGCACTAAAGAAGTAGCAGTATAGAAAAAATTCTGATTTGACAGAATGATGCAAATAATATCTTTTTTTTAATTTGTCAACATTTTATTGGAAATTTATATGAAGAGGTATTGAAACAAGGATTAGTTTTTAATTAAAAGCAATCTTTATGGCTTTTTGTCTGCAAAATCAGTAATAATGTCATCATATGACAAAGACAAAGTGATGTCTTGTTCGACTGCAAGAATAGCAAGACCAGTCAAGCGTTCCTGACTCATTGTAGAGCGGAGATAGTTTTTAATGAGATTTAGTTTTGAAAGGCTCCGTTCTCTTGATTCTACTGTTACAGGAATTGTCAGTAGAATACGAGTGGCAATGTACACATTAGGATATAGGTCAACAAGTTTGCTGGTATGAATAAACTGTACAATGTCCATCATCGATTTTGAATGTGGCAACAACTCAATTCTCTGTACAGTTCAAGTCCATTTAAATCAAAACGATAGCTGTGCTTCAGGAGGCGCTCTAGGTCAGGGGTCCCCTAAGTAGTGCCTGCAGGTGCCCTGGTGCCCGCAGGGGCCTCTCAGTGCACCCACGTACTGGCCGGAGGACAAGCATCTTCCAAAATGCCGCCAAAATTCGGCATCATTTCGGCAGATGCTTGTCCGCCACCACGGTCCTTCATCAGGCGCCTGCCAGACGAAAAAGGTTGGGGACCACCGCTCTAGACTCTTGCACTTTGTCATTAGTTGCTCTTGTTTTCCTATTTTGTTGAATTTAGTCCCGCTCAGCCCACTGCCAGGTGAGTGAATGGAACCCCAGACCGACAGTGGGTTGAGTGGCTCAGCTGGGGTCTTAGCCACTGGTCTGCTCAGCTGCTGCCAGTCTGGGGTTCCTTGGGGGTCCCCAAGCCAGCAGTGGGTGCTGAGTGGGGCCGGTGGCCGGGACCCTAGGTGCCAATGGGGCAGCAGCCAGAACCCCAGAGCAGGGGCGGGCTGAGCCGCTCAGCTTGCCGCTGCGTGCCATCAAAAATCAGCTCGCGTGCCACCTTTGGCATGTGTGCCGTAGGTTGCCGACCCCTGCTGTATACATTAGGAAGGAGATGAGCATATTACAGTTGTTGGAGGGCTCTATTTAGCAGAAACAGCACTATAGGAAAGTCAGTCAACATTTTTTGTTTCTCTGATGAAAACTGGCCCACTCCCTCCCCCATACCAAGCTTGTCACAAATAATTGTCAACAACTTAATTTTCTGTTTTTGGCTAAGATATTGATTTTTTTTAAAAAAAATATTGAAATTGAATTCAGGATTGTTAGCAAGCATTTTTGGCAAACAAAGTTGTTAAATGATACTTTAAATGGCAACACAGTACTGCTTTCATGCTTGGTTCACCTTTCAGCCTGCTGGTCCAACAGCTGCGGTAGAGGAGAAGATAGGTAGAAAACTGCAGGACCCCAAAATCCACCTCTTGTGGTGCAGAGTGGCAACAGCAGCAGCAAACCCTCAGGTCCGATCACACGCCAATGGGCACCGCCGCCAGCCCAACGGACCATGGTGAAGTTAGCACTGCATCTGATCTCACGGATGGGGCACCTATGGAGCCACAGCAGCTCATCCTGCCCTGTGCAGCTCCCCCTGGATGAGATGGATCACTGCCAGCCCAGGAGAGATACACGTTCCCTAGCTAGGGTGACCAGATCCAGATGTCCTGATTTTAAAGGGCCAGTCCTGATATTTGAAGCTTTGTCTTATATAGGCACCAATTACCCCTATCTAGGGTGACCAGACAGCAACTGTGAAAAATCAGGACAGGGGTAGTGGGGAATAGGAGCCTATATAAGAAAAAGACCCAAAAATTGGGACTGTCCCTACAGAAGTGGGACATCTGCTCACCCTACTCCAACTCCCTGTCCTGATTTTTCGCACACACTATCTGGCTATCCCCAGCCCAGCCCTGTGCGACCCTTCCAATCCTGGCTGCCTGCCGAGGAAGTGAGTTACTTTCACTTTCATTCCTCAGCAGGCAGCCAGCCAGTCTCCCTCCCCCGCAGCACCTCACCAACCCAACCTTGATGGAGGGGAGGGGGAACAGAGAGGTGCTCCATGGGGGCGGGGAGGGAGAAACAGGGGAGGTGCTTTGTGGGGCAGAAGGGAGAAGAATGGATGTTATGGAGGACAACAAAGGATACTGCCAGAGCCACCGAGCCTGCCTCATCTCATGCCAGGAGAAAGAATCACACTCACAGGTGATTTCCTTCCCCCACCCCTTCACAGAGACACCAGCAGCCAATCCCCTCCCTCAGACTGTGCTGCATTCGGCTCTCTCTAGGACCCAGCAGCTCTGCTCTTACACGCTCCACTGCTTCCTGTCTGTTCAGGCTCTCATAGAGCGGTGCCCCCAGACCTAGTGGTGCCCTAGGTGGCTGCCTATTCTGCCTATGGCTAAGAATGGCCCTGTTCCCAACCCCATGTGCTCTGCAATGTCCAGCCCTCTCCTGCAGCATTCAGAGAAATAATATAGTCCATTTGCTCCTTCAAAGTGACAAAACCCAACAGCTTGCCACATTAACTGGCACTAACATTCATTTTAATTCAAACACAGCACTCTGGGTTTAGATGAGTGAAAAAACAAGTTTATTAATACAAGAAGATAGGTTTTTAAGTTCAAGTATAACAGATAAAGATAGAAATGGTTATAAGCAAATAAACATGAAAACACAGCTCTAAAAATCTAAAACTTAATCTAGCCAGGTACAGACTTTGCTCAAGATGGTTTTTCTCACCCACAATATTCCAGCAAGATAGTGGCTAACCTCTCCCCCTTGTCAGTATCTCAGCCCAAAGTGATGGTTCCTTTGGTTTTTTAGGTGAAAGAGAGAATTTGGAGTTTTCTTTCTCTTTCTTTTATAGTCCTTTGCAGTGGATTCTTCTGAATGTTACCCCTCAAAGTAAAGTTTATGCAAGCTGGGAGGAAGGTGACATGGAATCTTGTGGGGAAGGAAGTGCCATGCTCTTTCTAGTCCCACCTCTGGTGTTTACTGAAATGAAAATTGTTCTGTTTCCTGCAATCTCCCCTGTTGTTAGTTTACTGCTTATATGTAAGTTGAGGTAAACCCACATTCCTTTGTTCAGGTTAGACCTGCTTAACAACCTCCTGACATGCTTGGTTTAAATATATTTTAGACATAATTCCAGCATATATCCAGAACTCTTAATACACACCACATACATACATCCTGCAAGAATATTAATGAGCAATGAGTTTTCAAAGGATACCTCACAAGGCATATTCTGTACAAAGATTATTACAATGGTGTGTTGGGTGTGAATACAGGGTGCCTAGGGGCACACAGTGAACAAGTGATCTGTAGCGCAGTCATTTTGGAATGTGTCTGCTGACACTTCAGCATAGTTTTGAGGCAGAGCAGCCTTAGTTTAAAGAATCAGCAAGTTAAACTCCCCCTCAAGGCATGGACTGGATGCGTTCATCTTTTAAATGGCAGAGCTTCTTTGACAAGCAAGTGTAATCTATGTACAGGACCAACTAACCAGATTTACACTGTTTCTACTGAGAAGTTTCAAGCTGAATTTAAAGCTCTTTTACAAGTGCTCATGTCTTTGTACACGTAAAGACATATGATATATTGATATATGCTATAATAGCATGAGACAGCATCATTTATGTCAATAATGAAAGCCAGTGTAGGAATCACTGTTTTGTAACTATGCTCCAGGGCAACGTGTGGCAGAAGGCCTGTTAAATACACAAAGGATTAACATTTAGGAGAGACAGCCTGGGCGCAAAAGCTGTGTAATAAGGGGAAATAAGCCCATATGTGATTAGGGTATTTATATTTGTAGGAACATAAGCAGTGTTACTCTTACGCAATGCACTGTTAACAGGTACAGCATAATTAGATCTTTACATAAGCTCCTGAATTTTATGGGGGGTGGTCCTGTTGCCTTTGAAATTAATGGAAAAACTCCCAAAAACTTCATAGACCTTGGCTCAGCAAAGTTTAAGCATATGAGTAATTCAGTTGTAGGATACCTATGTGCTTGAAGTCACATTTGGTCTTAAGTGCTTTGCTGGACCAGGGCCATATGGAGCAGGAGTTTGCCCATAGAGTTGTAGGGTTTTTGTTAGCACTTAGCTTTACAACTCTACTGACTTTAATGGGTGTCACAGCGGGTCAGCCTTGTTCAACACTGGTCAATTAATCTGTAACCAGTTCTAAGGGTGACATCATGAGTTGTTTGTGCAGCCTTTTCTATGGTTTTATGATAGAGCTTTCATCTACAGTAGCTTCTTTCCTGGAGTAGAGAGGTTACATTCAGAAGATGGGAAGTTATTCATAAAGCATAGCCGCAATATCCAGGCTTTATTTCAGGCTACTTGATTTCCTGGAGGTTACTGGCTTCAATGTCTTGCTATTTCAGTTCAGTGCATCCCTCCTTATTAGAGATGACCACATTATCTGTCAAGTACTTTTGTGCCCCTAATTGCTGTACCAAGAAGCTTGTGTTCTTCAATAAATAGTTTCTAAGGCTGATGGTCATTTTCCCTCTATAGGCAAATCTACTTCCAAAAGGACCAATTGTTTAAATTTGTGATAGATATTTAAAGCATGCAATGGCTGTTTAGAGGCTCAGCCCAGTAGCAGGCTAGCTGTAGTCTGTCTACTCATTTCCCTTGAATCTATTGAAGAAATAAGTGAGTAATTGAAGTTTAAATAAATGGCATCTGCCCATATATGTTACCTTTCGCCAAGACATTTAGTGTGCTGTGTATTGTCCGTCTGATTTAGGGCTAGGTCTTTCACCCATTAATATTGTTAAACTCCCAATAACTACCTTGTGTAAGCATGGTGGTTACTAGCATAGTTTGCTGTGTCAACAAGGCACAACGGAACTTTCTACATCAAGGGTAAAGTGTCTTGTCTAAAATAAAGCGAGAGCAACACGTGTTAATAGAGATTTTTAAAAAACCCCAAACAAAACACTCTCACTGCACATACTTCTCCTCTGTAGAGAGGAAAAGAGAACAAACAGATGTTAGTCCCATAGCTTAATGCGCTACTGGACGACATGCAGATATTACGGTGATGAGTACAGTACAAGAACCTGTATAGAATAGGATAGACATTGAAATGTGCTATCTGTAAACATTCATGTCGGTCAGGTTTGCTATGAAACACCCTGCCCCAATTGCCATAAGGTGCGGGGACGGCAGTAAAATTTTCCTTGGTTTAGCCAGGGCTAAAGATTTTTTGTTGCTTTGTTGCCAGGCTACTGTCCCTTAAGCAAAGAGGAGGCTGGAGGGATGTAACTAGAGCAGCAGCCCCAGACGCCTCAAAACAGGGACTTTCTGGTTGGTTCGGTATCCCAGAGACCAGATGCCCGGGCAGGAGGAGATAGCTCCTCCCTCTGGGGTGATAGTTGAAAGGGAAAAAAGTGGGAGGGCAGCAAACAGAGCCAGAGAAGGGGGAGCTCCAGCTTCCCTCACAGAGTGACTGTTTTTACAATTTTCTCAAGTGCTGTCACGTTAGGTTCCCACAGAGCCTACCACATCACTGTGAAGGGGTGACTGTCCGATGGACAGTTCAGCTGACTCCTTCAGCTGCCTCAGTCTGCAGCCTGACCATTCAGTGACCTCAGCCAGGAGGAAAAGCAGAAAGCTTATATCTAAGTTTGTTACCCTACTGTGGGGAGCATTCAGATCATCCTTTGGAGCTGAAAATCTGCCTAAAACCTTGACTGCTCTGTGACTCATTCAACCCCTCAGACAAGACTGACACTGTAACACAATGCCTGCAACATCTAAGTGCACCACCAATAGGGGCTGGACTTGGGACTAACATGTTAGAGGGTTGACTTAGAAACTAAAGTCAGGGAGACTTTGACTGAGTGTGTTGTGACCAAAAAAGAGAAAGAAAGAAAGAAATATATGGTATCTGCTATAGATGGCTGAGTATATATATTTTAGAAATCTAGAAATAGTGACATATTTTTATTTAGTATAACTTGTTCTTTGCAATTTTTTTGTGTTTATAATTTCTATTGTTTATATAAAGTTTATTAGGGTCGTTCAGTAATTTGAGAATTATGTCCTTATTTATGAAGGGACTACAGTAACTGCTCACTTTAAGTTGTCCCCGTTAACGTTGCTTTGTTGTTACATTGCTGATCAACTAGGGAACATGCTCATTTAAAGTTGTGCAGTGCTCCAGTCTTATGTTGTTTGGCTGCCTGCTTTCTCCACAGCTGGCAGCCTCCTTACCCCCCCCACCAGCACCTCCTGCCTGGCTGCAGATCCCGCAGATCAGCGCCTTCCCTTCCTTCCCCCCCCCCCCGTGGAATCAACTGGCTTGCAGCATTTCGGGGGCAGGAGGGAGGGGGAAGAAGGGAGGAGGAGCGAGGACTTGGCACGCAGGATCCCCCCCCTCCCCTGTCTCCCCAATGCCGCAAGCCAGCTGATTGCCCTGGGCAGGAGGTGGCGGGGGGGTAAGGGAGGGGAAACCTGTGCGCCAAGTCCTCGTTCCTCCCTCTCTCTCCTGCCCCCTAAACCCCACAAGCCAGTGGATTGCCCCAGCCAGGAAGGAAGGGGGAGGAGTGAGGAATCGGCGTGCAGGCTCCCCCTCCCTTCCCTGCCTCCTGCCGGCGGTGATCAGCTGGCTTGCAGCATTTAGAAGGGAGGTGAGGGAGGGGGGAAGAGTGAAGATGCAGCATGGGAAGTAAAGGGGGAGGAGGTGGAGGGAGTAGAGACAGGTCAAGGATGGGGGTTTGGGGAGAGTGGGTGGGCTGAGGGTTGAGCCCCCACCCTCCTCGCCCCTATGCTTACAGAGTAGGGGAAGCTGCAGCTGCTGCACAGTGTGCTTCTCCTAGCCTACAGCACCTTCAGCCTCCTTGCCTGCCTCATCTCCAGTGCCAGTGGGCTGTGCCTGTGTAGGGTAAGGCAGGGGCACCTCCCAACTATAGTACTGTACTGAATGTATAATAAGTTTGTAAACACACAGCACGTGCACACTACTCCCCCCACCCCAGCGTGGTATTAAATTGCTTGTCTAAAATTGTTTAAAATGTATATAATGCCTTTTGTCTGGCAAAAAAATTTTTCCCTGGAACTTAACCCCCACCATATTTACATTAATTCTTATGGAGAAATTGGATTCGCTTAACATCGTTTCACTTAAAGTCACATTTTTCAGGAACATAACTACAATATTAAGTGAGGAGTTACTGTACGGTATCCACTGTTAAGGTGAATGACTCATTATTTCCCTGGAGGCACTTCCATCAGTGTAGCAGTTCAAATAACCTAGTCAGCAGAGTCATGAGTTCATCGGGAAGACCCACCTGTGCAGAATGACCAGGACCTCAGATGGTAAAGCATACCTTGCACCTCCTGAGTTTGTACCCTGAGAGACATCAGGGGGGAAAAGAGAGCTCTGAAAGGTTTGTGGAAAGCAAGGAAAGAGGGGCTGGAGTTTTGCAAAAGGAAATTCATTCAAAAATCACAAAAAGTATTTGTGGGAAATGTTTTGCTGTATATACCATCTGTAGTTTCTACTGGATCTTCTAGATGCAAGTCATTGGTCTCAAACTCTAAGGATCTCAAGGCTCCTGCATTAATCCTAGCTATGTGGAACTTTAGGAGGGAGAGGCCTATTGCTTCACATTATAGTCATCTAATTGCTTCACATCTAATAGTCATCTGTTGCTTCTATCATTACAGCAGGGGACACCTGTAATCTTTCCAGATAAGAAAATTTCAGTCAAGAACATTGCTGTCCAGTGAAGTTCTTTTGGTTACCCAAAAATCAAAAGAAAGGATAAAAAAGACACGTACCCAAGAAAATTCCATTCAAAAGAGATAAATGATATAGAATAATTCAGGAGGTTATTCTTTTCAGTTCTTAACCATTAGGGCGACCATATTTCCTAAAATAAAAACAGGATAGCCTGGGGCTGACCCTCCCGCACCGAACTCCACAGCCTGACACCCCGTATTGAGAGCCACAGCCACATGGGGCTGAGGCTAACCACCTCCCCCAAGCTCCACACCCTGATTCACACCCCCCTTGAGCTCCACAGCCACCGGGGGCTGGGACTGACCCTCCTGCCCTGAGCTTTGTGCCACATGCTGCCTGTGGCTGGGGCTGAGCCCCTGTGCCCAGTGCTGCCCAGGGCTGGGGCTTATTTCCCCCATTGAGCCCTGGATCACCCTGGGCTGGGGCTGACCCGTCAACCACCCCACGCTGTCCAGGGATGGGGCTGACCCCCTCCCTCCAAGCCCCACTCTGCCTGGTGCTGGGACTGGGGTTGAGTTTCCAAGCTCTATGTCTCCCGTGTCTGGGGCTGAACCCTGGTCTCGTAAATAGATGGTTAAGGGTTAATATCTCTTTTACCTGTAAAGGGTTAAAAAGTTCACCTAGCCTAGCTGACACCTGACCAGAGGAACCAATGGGGGAACAAGACATTTCAAAAGGAAGGAGGGAAGTTTTTCCTTTGTTCGAGAGTTTCAGTTTCAGTTTCAGTTTCAGCCGGAGTGAAAAAGATCAAGGAATCAGGCTCTTATCAGAGTAGTAAGTTTTAGAAAGGGATAAATAGGTTTATGTTTATTTCTTTGTAGCCTGTCTTATGAAACTAGAGAGAGAATCAAATTGGGTATTTTTTTTTTTTTTGTATAACTAAAATTGTGCCCAGGGGAACATCCTCTGTGTTTTGAATCTGTTGTCTGTGGGAGTAGCTGGTATGCTAATCTCTCTCAGAGGGTTTTCTTTTACCTTTCTTTTCTTTAATCAAAAGCCTTTTTTCCCTTAATACCTGATTGATTTTTCCTTGTTTTTTTTGATCCAAAGGGATTGGATCTGGACTCACCAGGGATTGGTGGGGGGAAAAGAGGGGGGATGGTTAATTTCTCCTTGTTTTAAGATCCAAGGGGGTTGGATCTGTGTTCACCAGGGAATTGGTGAAGTCCCTCAAGACTATCCAGGGAAAAAGGGGGTACTTAGGGGTGGTGGCAGTGCTACCAGATCTAAGCTTGTAATTAAACTTAGAAGTGTCCATGCAGGTCCCCTAAAGTTTTGTGTACCCTAAAGTTCAGAGTGGGGAAGGAACCTTGACACCTGGGATCCACTGTCCCTGGGGCTGGGGCTGACTCCCCCGAGCCCTGCTCACACTTCCCCCCCACCCCTGACATTCCAACTTCTGTGGTAAACTGGCCATTTGTTCATTTGCTTTTCCCAACTCCTCAGTTGGGAAAAGCAAATGGGACAAATGGGAGTTTTTGTCAAAAAAGTCAGGACAGGAACAACAGAGCTTAAAAAGGAGAATGTCTCAATTAAAATGGGATGTATGGTCATCTATTAACCATTTGTATTCAGTGGTGCTAGCCTGGTCAGAGATGAGATGGCTAATCTGGCCTTCCTGTTAGCACAGAACGTGAAACCTTGGACTTTATGAATCTCATTCCTATCTTTACAAGATAGCTGATGAGTGGTGTCAATATCCTGCTGTGACTGAATGCACCCCTGTATTCACACCCTACATACTTTAATAGGCAGCAGGTTTAAAACAAACAAAAGGAAGTATTTTTTTCACACAACGCAGTCAACCTGTTGAACTCCTTGAGTTGTGAACTCCAAGACTATAACAAGGTTCCAAAAAGAACTAGATAAATTCAGGGAGGAGAAGTCCCTCAATGGCTGTTAGCCAGGATGGGCAGGGATGGTGTTCCTAGCCTCTGTTTGCCAGAAGCTGGGAATGGGTGACAAGGGATAGATCCCTTGATGACTGCCTGTTCTGTTCATTTCCTTTGGGCTACCTGGCATTGGCCACTGTTGGAAGACAGGATACTGGGCTAGATGGACCTTTGGCCTGACCCAGCATGGCCATTCTTATGTTCTTATTGTAATAATCTTTGTACAAAATATCATTCATGAGGTATCATTTGAAAAGTAAAAACTCACTGGTCAATAATATCATGATGAAATGTGTGTAGCAAGTTATGAATTTACTCTAAATGATGTTGGTAGCCCATGTTCAAGTCCACATAGCCCCTATTAGGCAGGACTGGTCAAGCAGGCCTTAAACAAAGGAACGTGTGTTTATCTCAGTTTACATATACGTTGTTAACAGAATCCTCAGATGTCAGGAAAGGGAAGACAGGAGACAGGGGAAATCTGCATTTCAGCAAACAGAAGTGAGAAGAAACAGTGTGCAACTTCTTCCACTACCAGACCCCCTGCCTCCATCCTCACAGCTGGAAGGAACTTTTTCTAGGGGTAACCCTGAGGAAAATGCATTTCAAGGGGTAACCGAACAATAAAAGTGAGAGGCAAAAACATCCCATGTGTTTTCTCCCTATCCATCTCTCTCTGTTCACCTAAGAGACAAAAGAAACTTTCATTGGCCTTTGGGAACAGATCCTGGCCTGTGTGTTTGGTCAGCTGCTACTGGTAACATGGTAAAGGACTTCACCTTGAACCAAGTCTAGTTTGTTAAGTTCAGAAAGCATTTTATCTTTATTACTCTTATAACTATTTCTGATGTTAATACCTTATACTTGTACACACTTAAAAACCCTTGTTAAATAAACTTGTTTTATTTAGTTAAAACTAATCCAGTGTTGTGAATTGTCTGGATAACTTCATTTAAGGCTGCAGACTGTTGTATGTTGATCCTCTTAGAGGGGCAACGGACCTACTCTATCTGGACTGTTCAGAAGAGGATTGGACAGTGCAGAACACATGTTTTGTGGGGGAAATCAGGGAGTAGGAGTGCTCTGGGGGTCATCCTGCAGGCAGTAACCAAGGCTGCTGGAAGCCAGAGTGTGGCTGATGTTTGCTAACAGGCTGCTGGGGTCAGAGTTGCGGGACAAGGGAAGTAGCTATACACAAACACTGAGGGGGTAACTTGTTGGGAACTAAGGTAGCAGAGCATTGTGAGGTACTCCAGGTTGCAGAGCAGGGGTGACGCTGCCCCTCATTGGTCTGGCTTGCACCCCAGAATGTCTTACCCGCCAAAAGAATAAGAAGGGAAAAGCTCCCATTTCAAAAACAAGCTTTTACTTTAAAAGTAATTTTCCTCTCCTCAGGTGCCTTGGTGCCTAGATGCCTTCCTTGGCAGCCCAGTGTACCATGTTCTAAGAGAAGTCAGCAGAATGAAGAAGAAAAGCTTGTCTGTGCTTTAATAGGGTTGTCTCCTGAAATCACAGTCTTTATTCATCTTCTTATAGGAGCAGCTTTTACCTTCTACCCTTGACTAGACTGGTGATAAATCACAATGTGGACTGTAGTCAGCTCCCATTGTGTGACACATGGTTAATTCAAGAAGCAACTGAAGAAATCTTCACTCTTGAGTCTGGCTGGTGTTCCTCTGTGACCTACCTTATTTGGAAGAAAAAGGGCTTGGGTGAAAGGGGGAAGGTGCACTAAATTAAGACAGATCAGTAACTCTGAGTGGGCTGGAATTTTCAGAGAGGATTTTAGATTCTGGACATCAATCGTTAGCAGCACCTTAAGAAGACAGAATCCAGACAACAGAAAATGAATATTGAGGAAACTGAAATTATGTTGGAAAGGTCAGCGGTTCAAACATTCTCAAGCTAAAGTACAGTAGAAAGAGGCAATAAAGAGATGGCTTTTCAAAAGTTTGATTCTAGCACATTATTCATAAAAGATCTCATCTGGGGTTTTCATTTTTTTTCCTCACATGCTTGTTCATCTTTTTTTTAACTCAAAGTACTGAATGGGGGGAGCAGATGGATATGATGCCTGCTGTGCTTAAAGCAGTTCAAAAATACTGCTTGTTCAAAGAAAAAAAATAGCTATGCTAGTTCCTGATAGAAGTTTAATATGAGAATCACGTCAGTAACAATGATCCTGTGAGATGTGTGTGACAATAATATGTGTTTGTACTGCCCATGGGGCCCAGACCCAGCATAGAGTGAGATATTAATATTATTTATTTATATTAGCATTATATTTATAGTAGTAGTAACGATTATTAATAAGGATAAAAGAGGGGCTCAATCTGCAAACTCTGCAACCAGAGCCTGATTTGGAACATTTGAGTTCAGGAATGTTTGGTCCTAGAGAGAGAATCCATTTGTAAAATTTGAATCTGGATCTACATGCAGATTTGGAACACATCTGCCATATTTCAAGGGTGTTTGCATTAAGAATTCTGGCCAAGGCCCATCTCAAATCTATATTAATAACTGGTATCCATGCAGATATGTATATTTTCATAGAAATAGCACCATTTACAGTTTCTTCATCGGACAGACACTGCTACCAAAATGTCATAACCAATGACATCTATAAACCCCTCATGCAGTCCTGTTACCAGGAAATGCCTTCTATCATGCAGTGACACCTAATGTCATGGATATTAGCAGATAGCATTCTGTTTATGACATCTGACTGACATGTTGTCACAAGGAATCGCTGATTGGCAATATGAATTTGTGGACGAGGTTTATTTTAGGAAGTGGGAAGACAATTTTATATTTCTGTCTGGTACTGTAAAATGAACAGCACTGTGCTCTTTCTTTTTTGTTTTAAATATCCCCATCTAAAATTTCTTTAGTTGTTTTAAGCAAAAGAAAAATATTGCCCGTGATATGCTGTAGACACCAGGAAAATCTTTTAACCTTGCAAATCTTACAGTGCTGTACATTAAAGTATCAGAAACTAAACTAATTAAACTGGAAAGCTGTTTACTTCTCTCTCTCTCTCTCTCTCTCTCTCTCTCTCTCTCTCTCCACACACACATATATTGTACAAGAAGAAAAAGGATATAATTACTGGGAGGGGGGAAATGGCATTGAACATAATTGAAAATTTGTTCAGCCTAGGAGCATTACAAACATGAAATCTTTGTTATACAAATTACAGACTACATATAGTTCTGGACATCTACCTTTTAGAACAATGAAGACAAATTATAGGGAATTCAGAGAACAATGAAAAATAATTGAGGGATTGGAGAGATTGATTTATGGGGCAAGATTTAAAAAGCTAAATATTTAAACTGCCCCAGACAGTGCTAAGGAATTATAACTGTCCACAAGTATTTGAAAGATGCAAACAGCAAGGAGGCAAAGGAGTTGTTTAGAGTGGTTCTGAGGGGTATAATTAAGAATAATAGGGTGAAATTGAGCAGGGGAATAGAAAAAATGACCCAGTATGTTTTTTCTATCTCCAGTTTATATGATAACCCATTTTTTTTTGATAGTGTAGAACACCTCCCCTTCCATCTGTGATTATGTGGACCATGTAATCTCCCATTGGCAATTGAATAACATCCCTGTGCAACTAACATGGACAGTTAAAATAAGAAAAGTATTTAATGCATTGTTAGCATGTGGAAACAAGGAGGAGGAGCCAGGAGTATGTGACAAACCAGCTACCACAGTTCAGAACTACTACTGAAGGTTATATTTAGTTTCTCCTTCTGAATCTTGCAACTATAAAATGACTGCAAAAATTCAGAAGAAAAAAATTCTGAAGAAAAAATAAAACTACCAACCCATCAATGTTCATTTGAAATGTCTAATTAATGCACTGTGTTTGCTCCCTTTTTGTGTTCTGCTTCTGCACACATTCTGATACATGGATTCACTGGCATGCATGCTTACCAAAGCAGCACATTTTAAGTACACGTTGCAGAAAGCAAATTTTGTAGCTTTCATTGCTCCCAAGTCCTGGTTATATTAAGCCTGATCTGCCAGGCTTAATATAATCAGGTACTTTCCACTGATATCAGTATGATGTCTTGCAGCAGTAAGGACTGCACATGGCATCCTTCAGGAAAGAAGGTGCTCCAAGAGTTAAAGCGGTAGTAGTCATTAGCAGTAGTATGTATTGAAAGCAGTGGGAAATGTTAATTTTATGGCTAAGATACAAAACCAGGAGTCAGAAGATTAGCCTCCATTCCTGGCTTGGCCAGACTTTCCGTTGTGGCCTTAAAGAAGTTGATAAATGTCCCGCTGGGCCTGAGTGCTTTCATCTGTAAAATGGGGATAATAATGTTTATCTACCACAGAGGCTCAGTTCATTAGTGCTTTTCCTGAATTTACATCCAAGTAGTTAGTGTTTGATAGGATAACTGTTGTTACATTGCAAAGGTCTTTAAGAGCCTGAGGTGAGAAATGCTATGGAAGCGAAAAGGATTATTTAATGTCTCTTCTACTGCCTATTAGGCCAGCTGCTATGCAGAGATATTCCTTTTGGTTTCTATCAAGCCATGAATCACCTTGCTTGTTATTAGGAGTGCGATGTTAGACCTGACAAATCATGCTGGGAAGCAAATCTCAGTCCTTGGCAGCAGCAGGATGCTCTAGGCAAGTGATGTCCAGGACCATAGCAACAAGAGCTGGCTGAGAGTTAGATGGTGTACATCTGAAAGCAAAAAGAAAAAAACGAAACCATGATTAGCCTTACGGCCTTAAAACAATCTTTGCGAAGGAATAACAGTTCTCTCCCCTGACACTAACTGCTTGGATCTCAATACAGGAAAAGCAGGCTGTCCCGATTTAAAAAAATAAATCAGTCAAGTAAACCAAGGGCAGCCATTCTGAAAAGTCAGCAATATCATTACAAAACTGCAACCCCAGAGAATGATGAACTGTGTTGAAAAACAGAACAAAGCATCAGGCTTCAATACGCCAATAAACCTTCTGCAAGCCAAAAATGAGAGCGACTGCTCAGGCAATACTTGAACTCTGTTTAATAAATATTCTATAACATTGGAAATACATGTCTAAGATGTAATGTGCTGGTAGCCCCTTGAAAAATTAGCAATGGGAAATGCAGAGCAAATTAGGGAGGTTCTTGCAATTATGTGAGTTAATTTTTTTAAAAGTAATGGCAGGAAAGGCTGACTGGGAATTATATGTGGGAAGAAAGTCAGATGAGACAAGATGCCCAAGAAAGGTTCTGATGATGAATTAATGTTATTCTGCTACTTTCATTCCCTCATCACCACCATCAGCATGTAGTGGCAGATGATGGCTGCTGAAGTCCAAGCGTGTTAGAGAGCCTCTTTCTTCTCTAATATTTCCAACAGGCAGACTGCATTGCTTAGTGAACCACAAGGTGTGTTTCTGGTTGAGTTAGCATGTAAACATAGTCTGCCACTGCCACTAGGCACTAGCCAGTACCTTGGAGGCAGTGCTGAGGAGAACACACGCTACATGTATTCAAAAGGTTAATAAGGGTTTGACTACACTTGCAGCTGTACAGGGCTGGGAGTTACAGCTGTCTTTGTACAGGTGTGTAGCGAAAGTGCTGCAGTGTGGCCACACTGACAGCTACCAGTACTGCAGTGTGGCCACATTTGCACATTTGCAGCGCTGTTGGGAGTGGTGCATTATGGGCAGCTATCCCACAGAGCACCTAGTCCCATTTTGTCACCGTGGGTTGTGGGAAGGGGACGGAAAGGTGCGGGTCATTCCGCTTCCTGTCCCAATGCCCCGTGATGCATCATTTCACATCCCAGCAGTCACTGTTTTTCCATCCACGTTTGGCGCCATTGTGACTCTCTCAACAGTTTCTGTGCAGCACGATTTCTGTGGGAAATGGAGCCTGAGCTGCTGAGGAGTATGCTGATGAGTCTCGCCAGCACATCACGTTTGGCAGTTAAGCTATTCCTTAAGCTCCAAAGTGACAGTGAGAAGTCCGACGATGATATCGAGTCGCCTGACACGTATGACATTAAATTGCTTGTGGCATTCAGGGAAATGCTCAGCACCGTGGAACGCCGCTTTTGGGCTCAGGAAACAAGCACTGAGTGGTGGGATCACATCGTCATGGAAGTCTGGGATGACAAACAGTGGTTGCAGAACTTTCGGATGAGAAAAGCCACTTTCAGGGGACTGTGTGCTGAGCTCGCCCCCACCCTGTGGCACAAGGACACGAGAAGAAAAATTGTCCTGTATTCCATATCTGTCAGGTAAATTACGAGTTGGCAGTGTGTCATTGCTGCCAGCGCTTAGCTAAATAGTTACTCAGAGTTCTCTAACTGAACACAAAAGTCAAAGCAGTCTATTAAACTCAGAAGGTAAGAGTAATCCACAAAAAATGTTAATAGTTAAGTCTAATTATTTACTGCCCACATACAGGGTAATGGGTGAATAGCTAAAGAAGTTTTAGTGGAAGTTGCAACAGTTTTAACAAGTGTGCTTTTAAGACATGTTACTGTCGGCCATAGATATGTTAGTGGTGAGGAATGTGTTCTCTGGCCCTAAGAATATACAATGCATGTAATATATTTCATTCATTTCATTTCTCTTAGAAATGTATGCATGTGATATCAAGGAACATGTGTACCCACAGCCCCAGATTTAGTGCAATCCCCTTTACCCCAGACGTGTGGCTTCAGGCAGCTAAAGCTTTCATTTCAAACCATGTTATAGTTGGGTTTATGAAGAAGCCCTCATATGTTAACTAAGCACAAAACCAAAGCGTTTCTATGCAATGGCAGTCTTCAGACTCTGCAGGCAGTCTGATACAACTAGCTTCTGACAGGGAAAGCTGCTGTGCATCTTCCTGGGACACTGAATTGAGAGTCAATATGGTTACTGCTGACGTTGACATTCCGCCAAGTTTGTCTGACACTGAAGGTGTGACGCATGGAGCGTCCGGGGCACTTTTGTGGGGAGTTGGCTGGAATGAATTTATGTCACCAAAGGAATATATGTTGAACAGTGATCGTTGCTAGGACACACCTACTTGACAAAGCTGGTTAGAGTCAGTAATTTACTCAGTTAATGTATCAGACAGGGCTAGCTGTGTTAGTCTAGACTTTTAAAAGCAGCAAAGAATCCTGTGGCACCATTATAGACTAACAGACGTTTGGAGCATGAGCTTTCATGGAGCATCTGACAAAGTGGGTATGCACCCAGCGAAAGCTGCAGGCTCCAAACATCCTTGTTAGTCTCATAAGGTGCAACATGATCTCAGTGTAATGGAATCACCAGAAGCAACACACCCTAGATCAGGGCGGGCAAACTTTTGGCTGAGGTTTTGGAATTGTATGGAAGGCACCATTAGGGAGAGCTTGTGCTCCCAAACAACCAGGCGTGACCCAGCCCTGCCCCCATCTGATCTCCCCTGTCTTCTCGGCCCCTGATGACCCCTGGCTCCTGCCCCATTTCAACCCCTGGTTCCCTGATGGCCCCCTTGGGACCTCGCCCCATCCCCCTGACCCTGTTCCGACAGCCCCCAGAACCCCACCCTGAGCTGCCCTCCACTCCCCATCCAACCCCTCCTCACATTCTTGACTGCCCCCTGGGCCCATGCCCCATTCCAAACCTGTTCCTGCCTCTGACCTCCCTGAGCCCCTCTCGCACACCCCCACCCCCTGACTACCTCCTCAAACTCTCCTGCCCTCTATTTACACCCCCACTTCCTACCACCTACCAACATCGCCTGGAGGCACCAGTGCTAGTGGCAACTACAGCTGCGCCACCCAAACTGAGCAGCCAAGCTACCGTCGTAGCACAGATCACCAGGTAGGCTGGGCCCTGCAGCTGCGGCTGCCCCAGGGAGCTTTCGCACCTGCCACCAGCATTGTGCTGGGAGCACATGAGCTTCAGCTGCGGGGAAGGGGACAGCCGGGAGAAGGGCTGGGAGGAGAGTCGTGGTGCAGATGTGAACCCGCACGGCGTAGTTGCCCCACATCGTCCTAGCTGGTGGCAAAAGAGGCCACTCTGTATATGGTGACACAGAGCTAATAGAATATTATGTTACGCAACAATGTTTCTCTCATAAAAAGATTATAAACTGTTTGTAATACCGTATTTTTTTTATGATATTACTGGCAATGATCTTGTAAACTTGATAAAACTTTCTAAACAAATAAATAGTGAGAAAGAAAAAAGGAATAGTTAGTGGTGTGTATGCTAAGCTTCTGTTCTGAACAAAGGGCATCAGCACATACGTTGCAGTAAAAAGGAATTTGGGTTTTTGTTTTTTTTTCACCTTTAACGCAATCATTCACTTGTCTTATGACCTGCTCTTTCGAGACATGGATGAGTTTTTAGAATAATTCATGTAGCCAAGATTTCACAAAAAAGTTTGAGCCAGGTGGCAAGCAGGCACAGCTCTCTAGAGTAAATGGGCCATGCACCGATTCTGCTAGGGTTGGAAATTAGGCTCCATCCTATCCGTTTCACTGGGCTTGTTTTGTCAGTATTTTTTCCATCATCCTAATTGCTGTTATGAGCTGGTCAGTAATGGCTGCTCATTAGGTAGCAGCACATATTGAAAGGTTGCTGTGGCTAGTCTTGAAGTTATCTGAAATATTACAGAATAAACATCAAGCTGATAACTGTCATTACCTTTTTTCCTGATGTCAGTACACCTATAATGTGAATCTACCCACGATGAGGTGACTTTAAGTTGGCTTAAAAATATTTAACGAGGTGAACAGAGATTTATAATTCGTATAAATGCTGAGTCTAGTTCTGTTTTGATATTACATTCATCCAGTTCAGTATAATCCGCTTGAACAAGAATGATCTGAAATATCTCTTGTGACCAATTTATTATTTAATAACAAGAATTGACCAACATGAATAGTGGTTGGCTGCGAGGCAACCAAAACGTGTATTTCTTAAAAAGGATTAAGAGAGGAGAGAGAGAATTCATATTTGGATCTCCACCCTTCATCCATTCCTCGTCTTCTTAACTGTGGTTCTTCAGAGAGGGGCAAGTTCTTGCTAAAGGTTTTCTAGCAGGAGAGCCTGCTCTGGGTCGGTGCCTTGAGCTACTGCAATATATTAATGAACAGTTAATAATTACAAACACCATAATTTGTCCAAAGGAAGATGGTGGAATCAGGATTAAAAGCTGGGAAGGGGAATGGCCCCAAGCGGTTCACTCTCAAGCAACAGCTCACACTATGGAAGTTTGATGTCAAACTGCAATAAGGCGAAGACAAGCAAACAATTTACAAGGCCCATTCCGATGACACAGGAATATGTGACAGTGTTTCAGATGCATGAAAATCAATCCTATTGGATGAAGCCACCAAGTGAGGTGCTGAACCCTAGTGGCATTAAAGGTTCATGTCACTTTGTAGTGACATGCAGGAAGACAGACATGATATGAGGAACGGGATTTAAGTAGATCTCATTTTAACTTAGGTCAGCTGGGAGGGTCCATCTGGAGGACAGGGTTATATATCTTCCTGAGAGGCACAGGGCCAATTAGCTAACCGAGCACCTTCAGACCAGCCCACTATCTCAGATGATGCATCCTCCCCTTCACCCAGACCACTCCTCTCTCGCCCACCCAAGGCAGTGGGGAACTCTTAAAGGAGCTACAACTCACCTCTTCCTGCGGATAGGAAAAAAAAAACAACCTCTCCTCCATCAGCACAACACGCACATACTTTTGAGAATGGCAGGAAATCATTTAAGAATATGATGTTGGCTTGGGTGGAAGATTTCAGTCAGATAACAATGTTCTGAGCTGCGTACATTTCCCTGTGCATTCAGTTGGCTATTAGCATCACTTTCTAATCCAATCTGATGTTAGTGTTGACTGGAGAGGCAGAGGAAAGGGTTTGTGGAAACTGATGCATGCCAAAGTTGTATGAGATGGAAAATAAATAAAGGATAAAGAGGCTTATGGGGATAAGCAAGGAGATTTCATGGTATAGTTTGAGGCACATGAGTGGCCACAAGATCAAGGAGGAACATAATGAAGACCCAGAAAAAATATTAAAGAAGCATAAAATGAATAAAGAACAGGTAAAATAGCAAATACAATCAACTAGCAAAAAGAGAGGAAGCGGGAGAAACAGTATGCTTCTTTAATAACACTCATAGCTGGCCAGTGCCTGCACACAGGAGTTTCGGGCTCTGAAACAACTTTCAGCTTTTTTGCTAGGGCTTGAAATCTTTAGAGGAGAGAGCAGCGGGAAAGACACAGTAATTAGCGCTTTTCAGCAACTGCCAGCTACTGGATTACCAGTGGCCAGGGTGGTAGGACATTTCTTGCCTTCCCAGTTACAAAGTATAAGTGAAGCCATCACACTTAACATGGTAGATACTATTTCAGAACAATGATTAAATATAATTATATGGGGAAATTTTTAGCAGCTAAAAAGCTGGCTGACAGGCTTTGGTTTATAATGCAACCAGCAAAATGTAGGGCAGTGTTCTTCAGGCCACTCCTCTGGGAAAATGTGTTCCCTCCAGCATTATCCCTGCTGTGGTCAGTAGGAGTGGGATTTGTGTGCACCAGATGTGAGCCTCGGAACAGAGGTTTAAAAATGTATTTTAGCACATCTAAAGGCAGTAGAGGCCAAGACTGCAAGTTCTGAAGAGCTGAATGATAATTGCTGGCACGGCTGAAGAGGGGACAGGGGGTAGTGAGTAGAATACAGGTTTGGGAAACTGGGAATCTGAGTGTAACGTGGCTGTGGGGTTTGTTACAAATACTTAAAGTTTAATTATCATTTCACAAGATTCCTACCAAGAGAATCGTAGACTGTAGTAGAGAGAGAAAAAATTCAATATGTTCCATACGAATATGTTTAAACACCCTGCAGAGACCAGCAAGGTACCTGATGTTTGTAAAGAAGACATGCCCTCTTAAGGAACTTCTGTGGTCCTACTGTTTGAGTTGAAACTGTCTGGGTTAACACATTGGATGGGTTTAGTCTTATTTATAAGGGTATTTTTTAACGTTGCACACACACATTGTTGGTACACAACATAGGCTTGAGTTAGACATTAAAACTGTTTTGTGCTTAAAAAGACTTAGGCTATTTAGTACAATTCATCTTTAACAAACGCGCATGAAGTTTAATAATCTTACACTGTTCACCACTCCAAGTGATATGTTTGGTCTATGTTTTCTTTTTTAAAAAATGAGGAGAACCAATAAATCTGGCAAATTGCATGTCCAGACCAAACCGCACATGTATGTAAAAATCTCCAATATCAATAAGCTTGAAACTTATCATTTTTTCTCTAGCAGATAAAGAAGACCACAATCTTCTTCTAAAAAAGTGCTTATGCTGAAAGTAATTGAAGCGCTTAAAAAAAACCCAGACAGACAGCAAGCAACGTTTGTGCAGTCTGTGAAGAATGAAGAAGGCAGCTTGGGGAGAGTAGCCACTCAAATCCCTCTGGATTTTTTTTCTCCTGTAAGCGTACATAGTAACCGAAGCGTAATGTAGGATTTTGACTGACCGCACTAGAAGCTCTTGGCATTCAGTGGCAAGATGAATGTGACAAAAAAAAGAACTGAATTAAACCGTCTAAAAAGTTGGAGCCACTGTGTGAAAAGCGATTCAGAAGAGACAGAGCACCAAGGCTAGACTTGGCAGTTAACAATTTAATGTGTGCCTGTGTGCGAAACTGAAAGTTTAGAAATTCTGAATCTTCCAGCGCGTATTTTCCCCTCTGTTGGCTTCTTAATTACGAAAACAATAACTCTGGTCTGCACTATAGACACTTGATATAAGAAAATAAAAGTCAAGACCGATATGAAGGGCTATGGAGGACATGGGTTAACTTTTTGTATTCAACCAATAGCTGGGCTTTTCAGCTATCATTAGTGTAGCCAACTCGGGAGATAACTTTCTGGGAGAAATGAGGCAAGAACGTGGCAGACGGCAGGAAACCTGGGCCCCATCTGGCCTTTGCAAAGAATTCCTATTGCGCATGACACATACACACAACTCGCCAGCAGACGGCAACATCTAGAAAAAGTAGGGTGACATAGGCCAATTTTTTTCAGACTTGAGTAGCTATGTTAGGTATCTAAATCCACGATTAGACATTACAATTGAGTGGTCTAGTTTTCCAGCTCTGGATTTCCACAGCAGCCACTGAAAATCGAGTTGAAAGAGTTGGCCTGAACTTCACAAGGAAAATGTGGGCTTTACTAAAGAAAGTCCCATGCACTCTAAGCACAGCATAAAGCCCAAAACATGGCGGCTTTGAATGCTGACTCCATTTTCTTTCATCGGTAAATGTAGATAATGGTGCTTTACTCACATTTGTAAAAGATTCCCGTGGAAGGTGGCAAAAACCAAAACCTGTTCTGTAGGGGTCAATGCAAATTCTGCAGGTAAAAGAAATGCCAGGGGACAAACAGAAATTCACTGTCTTGTAACAATAAACAAGAAACTCTACTAGTGACCATTAGCCTAAAATGCTTATTTCTCACCCTCCACCTCAATAGTCAGGCTCTTGCCTTAGAACTTTTCAAAGCCTTCTCCTGCTGGCTTTCTGTCTGCTGATTTCAAGAAAGCATAACGTCATATCCTCACACAGGTCGTACTAATTAACTTATGTTGGAGAGCTGGTCATGAAGTGATGGATTTAAGACAACCACCACAAAGCATAATATTTAGGCCTAAATTCTCAATGCTGTCTCCACATGTTTCCCCCACCACTGAATTGGTATGTAGTTTGCAAAATTAGGCTCTGTCTACAACGTAGATTAAGTCAACGCAAGTTACGCCAATGATCATAAACCACTTATAATTACATGCTTGTGCATTTCACACAATGCTCTTGTGTTGAGTAGGAAGGCATCACAGTTATGTGCCTAGCATTGACAGTGAGGGGCAGTGCACTGTGAGTAACTATCCCCCTGTGCAACCTCGCACCTTCTGCAGCTAGGAGTTGTGGGAAGGACCGCACAGTGCATGATGGGTGCAGGCTCACTGTTCTAATGATGCAGTTTTTTCTGTCAACAGCCCTTCCATGGGCTAATGACACATTTTGTACCATTTTTTTAATGGCTCCTGTTACTGTGTGTCCACCATCTCTGCCTGAAGGATGGATCCCGCAACTGGTCCTCTAACTGTTGGGCGTCGGTTCATGACCACAGTGCAGCTGGATCACGCGTATATCATGAGCTCCAAATCTGAACGGGAATCCATGGCGGCCTGCCCTGCTGTGTGTCATGGAAAGAAACACCAGATTACTTTTGACAGCGCTGAAACATGGTGGACGCGTCACTCTTGGCTCAGAAAAGAAGCATGAGTGGTGGGATTGCATTATTTGGCAGGTGCTGGGTATGGCTACACTCACACTTTACAGCGCTGCAACTTTTGCGCTCAGGGGTGTGAAAAAACACCCCCCTGAGTGCTGCAAGATACAGCGCTGTAAAGCCTCAGTGTAATCAGGGCGGCAGCGCTGGGAGCGCGGCTCCCAGCGCTGCACGCTACACCTGTAAAGGATGTGATTTACATGCAACGCTAGGAGAGCTGTCTCCCAGCGCTGCTGCTCCGACCACACTCACACTTCAAAACGCTGCTGTGGCAGCACTCCTGCAGCGCTGCTGCGGCAGCACTTTGAAATTCCAAGTGTAGCCATAGCTACTGGCAGAGCAGCGCTGCATCATCAGCGCTGCAATCGTTATACTCCAGGCAGAGGAGGAGTACAGCCAGCTCTGCAGCCAGGGAGATGCAGCGCTGTATGTGCCTTGCAAGTATGGACGGTGAGTAAGTTGCAGCGCTGTAAACCCACCACCAGCTCTGCAACTCTCCAGTATAGCCAAGCCCTGAGAGACCTTCTAAATCAAATACCCTCACATACCAGCCTGGTTCAAGCTCTAGGAAACACAGAGGCCGGTTTTCTGTTCTTTTAAACTCACTTTGCAGCCCTGAGATGCAGGGCGATTGTTGGGGCAGAGAGAAGGAGCACAGTGGTTGGGGACTGGAGACAGCTGGCACAAGCTAGAGTAGCACCCAAGCTGTTTTAAATTGGGTCATGGCCATGGCTGGGGAAAAGCCCCAGGAACCTGTGACTAGATCTCTGGGATTCCCCTTGCTGCTATCACCCTACTACACTGCATTGTGCTGATATTGCTTTGAGGAACTGCTCTGTGTGTTAGGGCTTACCTAGATGAACAGCTTAGTTTGCAGTAATGTGGGGTGGAACTCTACTGTTCCTTTTTCAAAGAGGAATAAAGTTAAAGTGCATTACAGAACTTGTAGTGTGTGGTACAGGGTCCATGCGGACATTTAGTGCTCAGCAGGCTAGTGCATGGTAGATTTACCCTCCAGCTTGCCGTGTTTGTCTAGACCAAACCTTAGCCTTCAATGTGTCTTATGGTGTAATAAACACCCTGGTATTAAGAAAATCTCTCCATCTCAGGCCTTCTGTATCCCCTACTTCTGTGGTGGACAGGGCCATTCTGACACCCCACTGGGGACTGTACTGCAAGGGGAGTATATTTAAAAGGCCTAGGTGATTTACCAAGCCCTTGTCTAAGAGAACTCACTCATCGGCCTCAGAATGCTCCACCTGAGGAGCCAAAAGCAAGAGCAGCCCTGATACTGTGGTGATGTGTAACACATAAGTATATAGACTGAGGACTTGGCAGCCCTTCTGCCCTGCTAAAGGTCAGTCCTTTCTTGCTTGGGGGTTTTGTCTTTGGCAAGGACCCAGGTGCTTCTGAGGCAATCAGGTTTAGGTAATAGTCGGTCCTGGCATTTTCCTGAGGTCACCGCAGACAGACCCACTCAGAAAGGAGCTTGTAGAGTGTTTTTGTAAGGACTCATGGTGAGACCTTAATTTCCCTCCAGGTCTCCTGTCTCTGGCTACATATGCAGGACTGCCTCTCCTTGATTTTCCTCCAGGACTCTTTACTCTTTTCCCTCAGGGAAGAGTCCTTGGTTTTTTGATTAGTTCAAAAAGTGACCATTCCAATTCTTCAAAGCACAGCTGGCGCTAGGTATAAGAAAGAGATATTGGGGAGATATTGTTTCAAGCTTCAGAATATTGTGTCTTCATAACTTTCTAGTTCTTTTCAGTAGAAACTCCATAGCAATATTTAGCTATGTCTTATCCTCAAGATACTATTTTCTGCACCAGGAAGACACTTCCAGTAACAGCACAAAGCTTTCTTTCCATGGTATTGAATGTGAAGTAGCCAATAGAATACCTTTACTTTCCTTGGACATGACTGAGAGGAAAATATTAGCTCAGTTCCTTCGATACATTGAAGGTAAATTAATGCAAACTTTAAAAAAACCTTAAATCAAACAAACATAAAAATGTATACTTGCATTTTGACAGATTGTTATGTTGTGATTTATTGAAAACAGAAGAAGTTGACCCAGTGTACCTTGAAGGATCATATCACAGCAGTCATGAGATCATTTTGTCTGCTTCAGCTACTTAATCAAGCATGAATCCATGAAACCACCCGGGTGGTTAAGAACCGTAAGTGACTATGTGAAGATTAAAGGAGCAAATCAACACTAAAATAGTTGGACAGTGATGCATCCTGATACTTTTTTGAATGTGACCCTCAACGACCACAGCTGCAGAATCTGTCATGTTGCCTTAGTGACAAGTATCTACCTAATGTAATTTTTCACTTTTGAAGATAGGGTGCAGTGACAGGCAGAGGCTGTTTATTGTGGCACTTCTGCTGCACATTGTTATACTTTACATGTCTTGCTGCATATTTGTGATGTCCCAACTGACAGGTGCATGTCTTAATAAGTTCTACCAGGGGCAGGAATTAACAGACAAGAGAGCCCGAAGCAGTGGAAGCATCTGGTAGAAAGAAAAATTGTCCTGTATTCCATATTCTGTCAGGTATAATTAGAGTTGCCAGTTGTCATTGCTGCCAGCGCTTAGCTAAATAAGTTACTCAGATGTTCTCTAACTGACAAAAGTCAAAGCCAGTCTATAAACTCAAAAGGTAAGATAATCACAAAAATGTTAATAGTTAAGTCTAATTATTTACTGCCTCACAGGGTAATGGGTGAATAGCTAAGAAGTTTAGTGAGTTGCAAAACAGTTTTAACAAGTGTGCTTTTAAAGACATGTTACTGTCGGCCATAGATATGTTAGTGGTAAGAGGATGTGTTCTCTGGCCCAAATAAGAAATATACAATAGCATGTAATATATTTCATTTCATTTCATTTCTCTTAGAATGTAATGCATGTGATATAGAGGAACATGTGTATCCCACAGCCCCAGAATTTAGTGCAGATCCCCCTTTACCACAGAACTGTGCTTCAGGCACTAAAGCTTTCATTTCAAACCATGTTATAGTTGGTTATGAAGAAAGCCCTCCATATGTTAACTAAGCACAAAACCAAAGCAGTTCTATGCAATGCAGTCTTTCAGACTCTGCAGGCAGTCTGATACAATAGCTCTGACAGGGGAAAGCTGCCTGTGCATCTTCCTGGGACACTGAATATGAGAGTCAATACTGTTACTGCTGATCAGTTTGACATTCACGCCAAGTTGTCTGACACCTGAGGTGTGACGGAATGGAGCGTGCTGGGGCACTTTTGTGGGGAGCTGGCTGGAATGACTTTATGTCACCCAAAAGGAATATATGTTGAACAGTGATCTTTGCTAGACACACCTTACTTGACAAAGCTGGTTAGAGTCAGTAATTTCACTCAGTATAATGTATCAGAGGGGTAGCTGTGTTAGTCTAGATTTGTAAAAGCAGCAAAGAATCCTGTGGCACCTTATAGACTAACAGACGTTTTGGAGCATGAGCTTTCATGGGATGCATCTGACAAAGTGGGAAGTATTCACCCACGAAAGCTCATGCTCCAAAACATCTGTTAGTCTATAAGGTGCCACATGATACTCAGTGTAATGGAATCACCAGAAGCAACACACCCTAGATCAGGGCGGGCAAACTTTTTGGCCTGAGGTTTTGGAAATTGTATGGAGGTCCCATTAGGGGAGGCTGTGCCTCCCCAAACAACCAGGCGTGACCCAGCCCTGCCCCCATCTGATCTCCCCTGCTTCTCGGCCCCTGATGACCCCCCTGGGCTCCTGCCCCATTCAACCCCCCTGTTCCCTGATGGCCCCCTTGGGACCTCTGCCCCATCCACCTCCTGATCCCTGTTCCCTGACAGCCCCCAGAACCCCCACCCCTGACTGCCCTCCCACTCCCCATCCAACCCCTCCTCACATTCTTGACTGCACCCTGGGACCCATGCCCCCATTCAAACCCTGTTTCCTGCCCTCTGACCTCCCTGACCCCTATCCACACCCCCACCCCCTGACTACCCCCTCAAACTCTCCTGCCCTCTATTTAACACCCCCACTTCCTACCCACCTACCACACTGCCTGGAGCACCAGTGGCTAGTGGCACTACAGCTGCGCCACCCAACTGGAGCCAGCCAAGCTACCGCGTAGCACAGATCACCAGGTCAGGCTGGGCTCTGCAGCTGCGCTGCCCCAGGAGCTCGCAACCTCGCCACCCAGAGCATTGTGCTGGCAGCACAGTGAGCTGAGGCTGCGGGGAAGGGGGAACAGCGGGAGAGGGGCTGGGCAGGAGAGTCCTGTGGGCCAGATGTGACCCGCAGGCCGTAGTTTGCCCACATCTGTCCTAGATGGTGCAAAAGAGGCTCACTCTGTAATATGGTGACACAGAGCTAATAGAATGATTATGTTACTGCACAATGTTTCTCTCAATAAAAAGATTATAAACTGTTGTAATAAGTATTTTTTTTATGATATTTACATGGCAATGATCTGTAAACTTGATAAAACTTTCTAAACAAATAAATAGTGAGAAAGAAAAAAAGGATAGTTAGTGGTGTGTATGCTAAGCTTCTGTTCTGAACACAAGGGCATTCAGCACATACTGTTGCAGTAAAAAGGAATTTGGTTTTTGTTTTTTTTCACCTTTAACGCAATCATCACTTTGTCTTATGACCTGCTCTTTCGAGACATGGATGAGTTTTTAGAATAATTCATGAGCAGAGATTTCACAAAAAAGTTGAGCCAGGTGCAAGCAGGCACAGCTCCTCTAGAGGTTAATGGGCATTGCACCTGATTCTGCTAGGGTTGAATTAGGCCTCCATCCATCCTGTTGCACTGGGCTTGTTCTTGTCAGTAGTTTTTCCATCATTCCTAATTGGCTGTTAATGAGCTGTCAGTAATGGCTGCTCATTAGGTAGCAGCACATATTGAAAGGTTGCTGTGGCTAGTCTTGAAGTTTATCTGAAATATTACAGAATAAACATCAAGCTGATAACTGTCATTACCCTTTTGTCCTGATGTACAGTACACATATAATGTGATC
Organism: Chelonoidis abingdonii; assembly: GCF_003597395.2. Lineage (NCBI taxonomy): Eukaryota > Metazoa > Chordata > Testudines > Testudinidae > Chelonoidis > Chelonoidis abingdonii. The sequence goes on from NC_133769.1 coordinate 33,364,843, forward strand.
TACCCCACAGATGAGGTGACTTTAAGTGGCTTTAAAAATATTTAACGAGGTGAACAGAGGATTTATAATTCGTATAAATGCTGAGCTAAAGTTCTGTTTTGATATTACATTACAGTCCAGTTCAGTATAATCCTGCATTGACAAGATGATATAAAATATCTCTTGTGACCATTTATTATTTAATAACAAGAAATTGACCAAATGATAGTGGGTTGGCTGCGAGGCAACAAAACGTGTATTTCTTAAAAAGGATTAGAGAGAGAGAGAGAGAGAATTCATATTTGGATACTCCACCCTTCATCCATTCCTCGTCTTCTTAGACTGTGAGTTCTTCAGAGTAGGGGCCAAGTCTTGCTAAAGGTTTTCTACAGTGAGAGCCTGCTCTGGGTCGGTGCCTTTGAGGCTACTGCAATATATTAATGAACAGTTAATAATTACCAAACACCATAATTGTCAAAGGGAAGATGTGGAATCAGGATTAAAAGCTGGGAAGGGGATGGGCCCCAAGAGGTTCACTCTCAAGAAACAGCTCACACTATGAGCAAGTTTGATGTCAAACGTGCAATAAGGCAAGACAGCAAACATTTACAACGGCCCATTTCCGCATGACACAGGAATAATGTGACAGTTTTCAGATGACATGAAAAAATCCTATTGGATGAGACCCCAAAGTGAGGTGCTGAACCTCTAGTGGTCATTAAAGGTTCCATGTCACTTTTGTAGTGGACATGCAGGAAGACAGACAAGATATGAGGAACGGGATTTAAGTAGACCTCATCTTTAACTTAGTTCAGCTGGGAGGGCTCCATCTGGAGGGACAGGGTTTATATATCCTTCCTGAGAGGCACAGGGCCATTAGCTAACCTGAGCACCTTCAGCCAGCCCACTAGCTCAGATGATGCCTCCCCCCTTCACCCAACCACCCTCTCTCTGCCCACCCAAGGGCAGTGGGGAACTCTTAAAGGAGCTACAACTCACCTCTTCCTGCTGATAGGAAAAAAAACAACCTCTCCTCCATCAGCACACACGCACATACTTTTGAGATTGCAGGGAATCCATTTTTAAGAATAATGATGTTGGCTTGGGTGGCAAGATTTCAGGTCAGATAACAATGTTCTGACCTGCGTACATTTTCCCTGTGCATTCAGTTGGCTATTAGCATTCACTTTCTATCCTAATCTGATGTTTAGTGTTGCTGGAGAGGCAGAGGAAAGGGTTTGTGGCAAAACTGATGCATGCTCAAAGGTTGTATGAGATGGAAATAAATAAAGGATAAAAGAGGCTTATGGGGATAAGCAAGGAGATTCATGGTATAATGTTTGAGGCACATGATTGGCACAAAGATCAAGGAAGGAACATAATGAAAAAGAACCCAGAAAAAATATTAAAGAAGCATAAAAATGAATAAAGAAAGGTAAAATAGCAAATACAATGCAACTAGCAAAAAGAGAGGAAAGAGAAACAGTAGCTTCTTTAAATACACTCTAGCTGGCCCAGTGCCTGCACACAGGAGTTTTGGGCTCTGAAACAACTTCAGCTTTTTTGCTAGGGCTTGGAAAGTCTTTAGAGAGAGAGCAAGAGGAAAGACACAGTAATTAGCGCTTTTCAGCAACTGCCAGCTACTGGATACCAGTGCCAGGTGGTGGACATTTCTTGCCTTCCCAGTTACAAAGTAAAGTGAAGCCATCACAACTTAACATGGTAGATACTATTTAAGGACATGATTTAAATATAATTATATGGGGGAAATTTTTAGCATAGCTAAAAAGCTGGGCTGACAGGCTTTGGTTTTATAATGCAACCAGCAAAAATGTAGCAGTGTCTAGCCACTCCTCTGGGAAAATGGTGTTTCCCTCAGCAGTTATCCCTTGCTGTGGTCAGTAGGAGTGGGATTTGTAGTGCACTCAGATGTGAGCCTCGGGAACAGTTTAAAATAGTTATTTTAGCACATGCTTAAAGGCAGTAGGGCAAGAACTGAAAGTTAATGAGAGCTGAATGATATTGCTGCAGGCTGAAGAGGGGACAGGGGGTCAGTGAGTAGAATACAGGTTTGGGAACTGGGAGATCTGAGTTGTAAGTGGCTGTGGGGTTTGTTACAATACTTAAAGGCTTTATTATCATTTCACAAGATTCTACCCAAGAGATCGTAGACTGTAGTAGAGAGAGAAAAAATTCAATATGTTTCCATACGAATATGTTTAAAACCCTGCCAGAGACATGCAAGGTACCTGATGTTTGTAAGAAGACATGCCCCTCTTAAGGAACTTCTGTGGTCCTACTGTTTGAGTTGAAACTGTCGGGGGTTAAACATTTGGAATGGGGTATTAGTCTTATTTATTAAGGGTATTTTTTAAACGTTGCACCCACACATTTTGGGTACACAAACATAGCTTTAGTTAGACATGTAACTGCCTTTGTGCTTTAACTTTAGGCTATTATGTACATTCATCTTTAACAAAAGCTGCATGAAGTTTAATAACTTACACTGGTTCACCACTCCAAGTGATCTGTTTGGTCTAGTTTTCTTTTTTATGAGGATGAAGCAATAAATCTGGCAAAATATCCATTTCCAGAACAAAAGCACAATGTATGTAAAAAATCTCCCAAATCAATAAGCTTGAACTTAACATTTCTTGCAAAGAAAACCAATCTTCTTCTAAAAAAGTGTTGCTGAAAAGTAATTGAAGCGCTTAAAAAAAAAAAGAAGACAGCAAGCACTTGTGCAGTTGTGAAGATGAAGAAAGGCAGCTTGGGGAGAGTAGCCACTCAATCCCTCTGGATTTTTTTCTCCTGTAAGCGTACATGGTAACAAGCTAATGTAGGATTTTGACTGACCGCACTAAAGCTCTTGGCATTCAGTGGCAAGATGGAATGAACTGATTAAACCGTCTAAAAAGTGGAGCAGCTGTGTGAAAGCTTATTCAGAGAGACTAGAGCACCAAGGCTAATTGGCAGTTAAATTTATGTTGCTGTGTTGAATGAAAGTTTAAGAACTGAAATTTCCCAGCAGGTATTTCCCCCTGTTGGCCTTTTAATTAAAACTCTGGTCTGCACTGACTTGGATATAGAAAATAAAAGTAAGACCGATTATTGAAGGGTGCTATGGAGGACATGGGTTATTTTTGTTTCACAATAGCTGGGCTTTCACTTACATTGTGTAGCCATGGGAGATAATTTCTGGGAGAAATGAGGCAAGAACGTGGCTAGAAGGCAGGAAACCTGGGCCTCATTCCTGGCCTTGGCAAAGAATTCCTTTGCGTCCTTGACCAAGTGACATAGGCCAATTTTTTTTTCAGACTTGAGTAGCTAATGTTAGGTATCTAAATCCACATTAGACAATTACATTGAGTGGCCTAGTTTTCCAGCTCTGGATTTCACAGCAGCCACTGAAATCGAGTTTGAAAGAGTTGGCCTGAACTTCACAAGGAAATGTGGGCTTTACTAAAGAAGTCCCATGCACTCTAAGCACAGCATAAGCCCCAAACATGGGGCTTTGAATTCTGATCTCCATTTTCTTTTCATCGGTAAATGTAGATAATGGTGCTTTACTAACATTTGTAAAAGATTCCCTGATGGAAGGTGGTGCAAAAAACCATAACCTGTCTGTAGGGGTCAATGCAAATCTGCAGGTAAAAGAAATGCCAGGGGACAAACAGAAAATTCACTGTCTTGTAACAATAAACAAGAAACTCTACTAGTGACCATTATCCCTAAAATGCTTATTTCTCACCCTCCACCTCATAGTCAGGCTCTTGCTTAGAACTTTTCAAAGCCTTCCTCCTGCCTGGCTTCTGTCTGCTGATTTCAAGAAAGCATAGTCATATCCTCACACAGGTCGTACTAATTAACTTCTGTTGCAGAAGCCTGGTCATGAAGTGATGGGATTTAAACAACCACAACAAAGCATAATAATTTAGGCCTAAATTCTCAAATGCTGTCCTCCAATGTTTCCACCCACCATGAATTGTATGTAGTTTTGCAAAATTAGGCTCTGTCTACACTAGAGTTAAGTCAACGCAAGTTACGCCAATGATCATAAACCACTATAATTACATCGCTTGTGCATGTTCACACAATGCTTCTTGTGTTAGTGGAGTGCATCCACAGTTGGTGCTCTAGCATTGACAGTGAGGGCAGTGCACTGTGAGTAACTATCCCCCTGTGCAACTCAGCACCTTCTGCAGCTAGGAGTTGTGGGAAGACAGCACAGTGCATGATGGGTGCAGGCTCAATGTTCTATGATGCAGTTTTTTCTGTCACACCATTCCATGGGCTTATGACTACATTTTGTACCATTTTTTAATGGCTCCTGTTTACTGTGTGTCCACCATCTCTGCCTGAAGGATGGATCCTGCACTGGCCTCTACTGTTGGGGTAGTGTTATGACCACAGTGCAGCTGATCACGCAGTATATCATGAGCTCCAAATCTGAACGGGAATCCATGGCGCCTGCCCTGCTGTGTGTCATGGAAAGAAACACCAGATTACTTTTGACAGCTGAACATGGTGGACCGTCACTCTTGGGCTCAGAAAAGAAGCATTGAGTGGTGGGATTGCATTATTTTGCAGGTGTGGGATGACAAAGAGTGGCTACAGAACTTCCAGATGTGCAAAACCACTTTCCTGGAACTGTGTGCAGAGCTTGCCCCAACACAAGGACACCGGTGGAGAAGAACATGGCGATCACAGTGTGGCAACTCCAGACTGCTATTGGTCAGTCTCAAATCAGTTTGGAGTCAGAAACTCCACTGTTGGGGTTGCATTCAGGCAAGTGTGCAGGGCCATTAATTGCATCCTTCTATGAAGGACTGTGATTCTGGGAAATGTGTGTGAAATAGTCAGTGGCTTTGCGGCAGTGGGATTCCCTAACTGTGGCGGGGGATAAATGGCACACATATCCCAATTTTGGCCCCGGACCAACTTGTGATGATTACATCAATAGAAAGTGGTACTTCTCTATATTATTGCAGGTGCTTGTGGATCACCGGGGTCTTCTCACTGATATCAACTCAGAAAGCTGCAAGCAGAGACTTTCTTTCCCAGTGGAGACTCTCAGAGCTGTGTGTAAGTCCAGCTATCATTTTGAAAGCTTTCCAATGGGATGGAGTGAATGAGATACCAAGATGGGCCAGGAAGATGTAAAGAATGTATGGGAGGAGTTTGGGGAAGGCATGGCAAGCTGTTCTGTATTGGCTGCCATGGAGAATGGGGTGTTGGGGGAGTAGGTGAGCAGGCATGTGTTCTGCCTTTAGAGTGATTGGGGACTTCAGCATCTCCATTTGCTCCTCCATCACTTTAATCATCCACTTCTGGGCCACTAAAATTTGCTCCTTGCTCTCCTTCCTATCTTGCCTGTCTATTTTAAATTTTTCATTAACTGTCTCTCTCCATACCCCGTGTGCTTGTTCTGTGGTGACAGAGTATTGGAGCACCTTCTGAAACAGGTCCTCCTTGCTCCTTCTTAGTCCCTTCCTTATCTGGTAGAGGCACTCTGACAGTGTGTAGGGGGTTTCCCTGAAGGCCACGTCTGCAGAAGCACAAGAAACAAGAAACAGAAGCATGATTGTTAGTGCACTCACAGATAGAATCATACTAGTAAAGTACACCTCTTTCTCATTGTTCCTTGGCAAGCACACAGCTCGGCAAGCGCCCTAAACATGGTGAATTGAGCCTGGGGAGGAGGGGCATTCAACAAGGGGCAAAGGGTCTAGATGTTTTGTAAGGGGATCACTGCAAGCAACTAGGGACAATATTGTAACTTCTGCCATCATTTTCCACAGGCAGGGGGGTCATTAAAGCCAATATCTCACTTCTGAGGGTAAGCAAGGACACAAGGGTGCATCTCTTGCATGTGTGTCACTTCAGACTGGGTACCTATGCTACTCACTCGTGTGCTGCTTTGGTCCTGGCACAAGTGCGTGCCGATTGGTGCAGGAAAGTTTCCTGCAACAGGGGAAGGAACAAAGCAGCTCTGCCATGGAACCGATTGGTGCAGGAAAGTTTCCTAGCAATCTCACTAGATGATTTCCAAGAAATCCCGGTGTGTATTAACACTATATGTGTGTACAGTGAGACCCTGATCTCTCTTGGGGCCCCTAGGCACTACTAGAATCCAAACAATAATAATATGTTCAAAAATCACAACTCAGGACCCAAAAATCATGAGATTAAAACTTATGAGATTTTAAAATAACAATAATAAATTTGGGCTGCTTTCTAGTTGTTGTCTGGTTTTGAGACCTTTGAGAGTCACTCAGGTCACATTTTCAAGCTTTGTTCCACAACCACGAGGGCTAAAAATAACTTACACTTGTCTAAAGTGAAAGCTGAGATTCTCACCTAATCACATAAATACAATAGCACATATGATGAGAGTTGGCAACAGTATTGCAGCAAATTCCCCCTCCCAGCTCTTCACCTGATTGAGACTTCATGGCTTCTAATGATGTATCCAATACACAGGAGTGGTGCTCAAGGCTAGGGAAGCAAAGGGCAGTCTCTACCATGGGCCACTGCCTCTGAAGTCAGACCGGGAATTAAGACAGTGCACTGACTGTTGGAGTTGTGTGTGTGCACGCATGTGACTAAGCAGCTACACAGGCTTAAGAATGACCCTGACATTTTTTTCCTTTGTAATTTTCCCCCAGGTCTACCTTTATTTAAATGAGGGTTGGGGCATTGTGAATAACGTGGTATGATGCATTTAATTCCATTTTTCTCTTGTAATATACATCACATACATTATTTGCCCCTTATCTATCACAAATTATTCAGTAAAGCAATCATTTGGATGTCAAAAAGCTTCCCCTAAGTATGAACTATATAGATATATTTCAGAGTAGCAGCAGGGTTAGTCTGTATCCGCAAAAAGAACAGGAGTACTTGTGGCACCTTAGAGACTAACAAATTTATTTGAGCATAAGCTTTTGTGGGCTAAAACCTACTTCATCTGATACATAGAATGGAACACAGAAAGAAGATATTTATACATACAGAGAACATGAAAAGGTGGGAGTAGCCATACCAACTGTAAGAGGCCAAATCAATGAGATGACTATCATCAGCAGGACAGAGAAAAAACCTTTAGAAGTGATAACAAGAACCCCATAGAAGTGCGATATTTAAACAGGGAAATAGACAATTAGTGAAGACCCAGCTACTTACCCAGTCCCGTTCAACGCTAAGTAATGTACTAATGGCATATAATTCAAGTTCAGGAGTCTCTCTTTGGAGTCTGTTTGAAGTTTTTTTGTTGCAAAATTGCCCCATTCAAGTGTCACTGAGTGGTATAGGAGGTGAAGTTTCATTCCGCACCATTGGTTTTGAATAATATGTATCTCTGATGTTCAGTAATTTTGTGCCATACTCTTTGCGAGAGACTGGTCGTTTGGCCACATGTACATGCAAGAGGGGCATTGTGGCACATGATGGCATAAAATCAATCATTGATAGGTGCAGTGAAACGAGCCCCTGATGGCATGGATGATGTGATTAGGTCCTATGATGGTGTCACTTGAATAGATATGTGGACAGAGTTGGCATCGGGCTTTGTTGCAAGAATAGATCATCAGCAACCGCACACCATACAACATAAACACTACCCCAGGGACATGGAGTGCATATGTGGGGTAATTGGCGCCTATATAAGAAAAAGCCCCAAATGTTGGGACTGTCTCTATAAAATCGGAACATCTGGTCACCTTACCAGAATGACAAGTGGTACAAATGCTGCTGGCTAATCTACATATACAGAACCAGTGGCGTATATGTGTGGTGGTGGTGGGGAGTTAGGGGACATATTCCCCATCTCCAACTTTTTTACTATTTCATTGACGGGGCTCTACTCAATGGGGCTGTACTTCCAAAAATATCAGGCCACTTAATTTGAGTGCTGACTAGGGACTTAAGTGCATAACGTTAGGCAACCAAGTTTGAAAACATTGATTTCCCCTCTCAGTGCAGTTGCTGGTCTCCTGCTTTTTATCTCTCCTTCCTCCAAAATTAATAATGATATGGGGGTGCTTGCTCTCTCTATTTATAAGTATCAGGAAATTGAATTTATGTATATACCTGCACAGGATCTACATTTGAGTGTATGGCTTTCCCTACCATCCCATCCTACCCCTTTGTATGTCACTTGTCTTTTTAGAGGCAAATGTCTTCAGAGCATGGACTGTATCTTGTTAAGCATTTATACAAATCCTAGTACAATGGATCCCTGATTCTGATTAGGGTTGTGCCTCTGGCATTACCGTAGTGTCAGTATTACATAAGAACACTAGCACCACGTCAGTTGCACCCTGCAACAGACAATTGCAAACGCAATAAGTGTTGTAACAGACCAAGCCCACAAGGAGGGAGACCAGGATTTTGAAAATATAGTTCACAATAGCTATAAAAATTGCCATGCTGGTGAAGGGCCATCCTTATGCATGAGCACATTCAACAAGGCAAAAACAGGACCAAATTCATCTCCCATACTAATTCTGAGCTCAGGCTGTTAGTACGCACATAAACTTGTTAGGGGTCTGTACAGTTAATTTATTTCTCATAAACAGTGAATGGGTAGTGGAACACTGGACACGTGCTGGATCATGAAATTCTTTAACTCTGAAATTGTGCCAGTCGGCTGGGGAGGTGCGGAACAGCTAGGGAAGGAGTCCCTAGTAGAAAGACCATTCTTGGACTCATGAAGCCATGCAGAATTTTAAACACCAGGTGCTTGTTACACCTGTAAGTAATTGCTGTGCTGCTGAAAAACAAGATTGTTCTCTAGGGATGCAAGTGTTCTTTACTCTGAACCCTGGGAAAATAAATGGCTTTCTCTAAAAAAACAAAAATGTCATTTAGAGCTCAGCAATCAGTCTTAAAAGGTGGTATTTGTCTGACACAGCTATAGAGGTGGCATTCTCCTTAGGAAGGAGTTTGCATTGTTATTATCATAATTCCTGCAGGTCCAGCTGGCTGGTTGGCAGAATGCAGAGCAGTTTTAATCACAGTTTTAAACAAAAGTGGCAGAAATTTATGATAGGAACAACAATGGTGTCAGTTGTGTTGGATGCTGTTACAAACTAACAATCAGCTGTCAGAGATGCAGACAAAATAAAAAGAAGCAGGCTCCTCTTAAAATGGTGAGGTAATGTTATAAAAATATAAAGAACACCATTAAATTTAATCAAACGTTTGCACTTATAAACAGCTGCCATGGAGGCCTCCTGGGGCTTTGATAAACACGTGAATATTGTCAAGTGTGCCTGCAGGAAGATTAGATGGAGACGTATTGTAATGATAAGGGAAAAACAGAAAGAAAGGTACCTTCTCCTGCAGGTATACTCCCCAATTCTATAATATATAAATTATGTCCCTTGGCTGCTTGCTGCTACCTCTCTCCCTTGTACTTGTGCTGATGATAATCAAGGCTGCTCATTACTGCAGAGAGGAGAAAACCAGACAGAAACAGTGAGAAGTCCTCTAACATTTTGCTCTTATGAGTCAGGTCCTAAAAATAACAGACCTCTGTGTAATTATGCAACAATATCTGGTATGGAACAGCCTTCTTCAGTGTCACAAGCTGGTGGCAATGCGCTATTGCACCTTGTCCGCATTTTCTTATTGCTCCTGCTCTCACTCCATTGTCCTGATTCTGGTGGACTCCGACCAGCAGTAGCAGAGTCTCTTGTGAATCATTGACAGGAACAGCTGTCTCCTGAAGGGCAAGTTTCACACTGCAGAGTAGTTCAAGAGGTAACAGAGAAACTGATTGCAATTCCAATATAATATTTCTTCTTAATTAAATAAGAATATGTATCAATAGCAGGTTGGACTTGAAGTTTCTTTTCCTAAGTAAACAAGTAGATTGGCTTATACTAGATTAGCAATAACCATGTAATGTAAAAATGCAGCAACTTTTGGAGGCCAGAAAACTAAAGGCAAATGCAGAAAGAATTTTCGACGTGCTGAAAGCATGCTACTGGTGGGATGGAATTTAATACCTTGGTGTTTGTTACAGTCATTTGAAGGACTCCTTGAGTCATCCACACGTTGTATTTTCAAAGTTTATGAATTGTCACAAACCCTTTCCCCCTCATGTTTTTCTTTTCACCTTGGTGTCCACATCTACTTCATGCTGATTAGGCCTCAACTGGAGCACTGTGTCCAGTTCTGGGCACAACATTGCAGGAAGGATGTGGACAAATTGGAGAAAGTCTAGAGAACAACAAAAATGAGTAAAGGTTTAGAAAACATGACCTATGAGGGAAGATTGAAAAAATGGGGTTTGTGTAGTCTGGAAAGAGAAGACTGAGAGGGGACATGATAACAGTTTTTAAGTACATAAAAGGTTGTTACAAGGATGAGGGAGAAAGAATGTTCTGCTTAACCTCTGAGGATAGGACAAGAAACTATGGGTTTAATTTGCAGCTAAGGCAGTTTAGGTTGGTGCCATAACTATAAAGTGAAGGTTAACAACCCTCCTGTGTACAATTCTATAAAATCCCTCCTGGCCAGAGGCACCAAAATTCTTTTACCTGGAAAGGGTTAAGAAGCTCAAGTAATCTGGCTGACACCTGCCCTGAAGGACCAATAAGGGGACAAGATACTTTCAAATCTTGCGAGGTGGCGGGGGGAAGGTTTTTGTTTGTGCTCTTTGTTTTAGTAGTGTTCGCTCTTGGAACTAAGAGGGACGGGACATCAATCCATGTTCTCCAAATCTTTCTGCACAAGTCTCTCATATTTCAAACTTGTAAGTAACAGCCAGGCAAGGTGTGTTAGTTTTATCTTTGTTTTCTCAACTTGTAAATGTTCCTCTGTTTGCTGTAACTTTAAACCTAAGGCTAGAGGGGGTTCCTCTAGGCTCTTTAAATCTGATTACCCTGTAAAGTTATTTTCCATCCTGATTTTACAAAGATGAACTTTACCTTTTCTTTTAATAAAATTTTTTTTTAGGAACCTGATTAATTTTTCATTGTTTTAAGATCCAAGAGTTTTGGATCTGTGTTCACCAGGACTAATTGGTGAGGGTATACTCTCAAGCCTACCCAGGAAAAAGGGGTAAGGACTTGGGGGAGGGGAGAGGAATTAGTCTCAAATCTGCCCAGGAAAGGGGGGATTAGGGACTTGGGAAATATTTGGGGGAAGGCAGAGTTCCAAGTGGCTCTCCCCTAAGATTTGAAACACGCTTGGTGGTGGCAGCTTACTGTTAACCTAAGCTGGTAAATAAGCTTAGGTGGTCTTTCATGTGGGTCCCCACATCTGTACCCTAAAGTTCAGAGTGGGAAAGGAACCTTGACAGTTGGACATTAGAAAAAACTTCCTAACTGTCTGGGTGGGTTAGCACTAGTATAAATTGCCCAAGGAAGTTGTGGAATCTCCATCACTGGAGATTTTTAAGAATAGGTTAGACAAACACTTGTCAGGGATGGTCTAGATAATACTTAGTCCTGCCATGAGTGCAGGGGACTAGATGACCTCTTGAGGTCCCTTCCAGTTCTATGATTCAATACCCTCAGATCTCCCCTGACAAAGTGGGCCCATAGTCTCACCTCCCAACCTAAGACCAATAAACAGGCTATTACTTCATTGGAGATGTACTCCTTTATTAGCAAATCTTGCCCTGTGCCAAGGCCAGGTATAGAGGCTTGAGGCAAGGGAACAATCCTGGAGCTGGAGAGAAGGAATCCTCTCCCCCAGGCTCCACAGAGCAGGAAGAGAACTGTCTACTACTGAACTCTTGGGGCTTCACTGACTTCCACACTGCTTGCTCCATCCAACCAAGGTGGGAAATGGCTGGTGGATCTGCACAGTCATGAGTCCAGTGGTCCTACCCATACTTCTTCACCTCAACTCCATTCCCAGTTCAGCACTGCAGGAGAAGTCACAAATTGAGTTCAACAGGCAGACTCCCTGAATCCTCTTACCCCTTTCCTGACTCCTCCCTCACCCTCCCACCCTCCTGCAGCAGCACCACAGGGTATGTCTACCCTGCAGCTGGGAGTGAGCACAGGGCCTTCATAGACACACTCGCACTAGCGGGGCTCAAGCTAGCATGCTAAAAATAGCAGCTTTGGCAGAGACTCAGACTAGCCCCCCTGATCTCAAACCCAGGTAGGCTTAAGAGCCTGATCTGCTGCCTCAACTGCAACAGCCACACTGCTATTTTTAGCACACTAGCTCGAGCCCTGCTAGTGCAGGGCTCTCTGCCTGGGCTGGGAAACTTGCTCCCAGCTGCAGTGTAGACATTCCCCCAACAGCAGTGGTGTGAGCCTGGATTTGGAGCAGAGCTTTCCTTTGTTCTCTGTTTGTACAATGCATAGCACTATGGGGACATAATAATAATATCCAGACTATAACAACAGTGAGAACAAGTTGTAGGGAGATAATCGGATCAATTTAAAAAATGACCACACTTTTCACTGTTTCTGTATACTTTTAAATAATAAAGTTAATACACAGAAAGCAGCCAGTGAAGTAGGCTGCCACTCTGCTTCCACACGTGTTACTCTGGAGACTGCAATGTGTGGAAGCTGGCAAATATTGTCATTTCAATGAGAAAGAATCAATGCATCAGAATAAAACTCCTTAGAAAAGCATTTGTACCTCACTGCTGATGAAACAACTAACGCTGTCTTAGTTCATGTCCCTCTGAGCTAGCAGTTCTGTCCTTTTTCTGCCTCAGGCCTGTTAACTCCTTGGCAAGTTGGAGGGCGGTCACTCTGCCTCACTACAGCACATAGTAGAGAGTCAATTACTAGGCTAGGGCTCTGGCCCTCTGAGTCTATAACCTGAGCCGCCTGGTGAGTCAGGGTGCTCCAGAGCTCAGTAGCGGGGCTAGAGTCTTGCAGCTGGTCACAGACACCTGCTTCCTTCACCGGTTCACTCCCAACTGAGCTGAAGGGCCCATGTCTTATACTCAGGGCCAGATTAACCTTTTGTGGGCCCCTATGTAGTCACTGTGGGCTCCAAGTGTGGGCCTGGTGTGGCAGTGCTAGTGATGACATATGGTACTGAATCTCAGAGACATTTTTCATTTTGATCACACACCTCTGCATGACTATATGCATTGCTATACACAGCTCCCTCAGCCCCGTTTTGCTCATTGAGCTGTACACCCATGTGGGTTTAACAGTGTCCATAGTGAGTAGAACTTTCATAGTGATCAAGGAAACTCCCCACAAATTTATCTCCTTCCTCATTCAGACCCTCTATAGCCATGTCTCCAGTAGCACCCTGTGTCACCAGTTAGTGCATGTGGTCCTAGTCTCAGCTCAAAGCCAGCAGATACCTGATCAGTTCTGACAAATCTCTCCCTCTGCACCCCTTCTGCCATTTGAGCAAGCCACCTGCAAATACCATTTCCCCAAAGTGAGGACTTAGCCCTTGGGAATCTGAAGACACCACCTCTGCTCCCGTCTACATGCTAGTCTACTACCTGATCACCACCACCTCGCCCCATGCTTGTTTCCTTTCTACTTTGGATATGCTCCCCAACCAGCTAGAGCTATTCTCCCTCTGCAAGCTTAACCTGCTTCCTCTTTCCCTGCTTCCCTTGACATGCCTTTCCTACGGGTGACCTCGGGTCCTTGAGGTAGTCACAGAGCCACTTGTAGCTTCTCTGGCTATAGCCATGGGGCCAATTGCAGGAGGCCAGCCTTAGATAGCTACAGCTGCAAGCAAGAGAGAGGTGGCAATTCCAAGACTGAACATGCTTGAACCTTGCAATGGCAGCACTAGGGACTCTAAATCCTCAATGTTGGCCCCAGGCAGCTGCAGACTCTGGAGTTAGGCACATCCCTCCTCTAGGCCATGGCTTTAAGTACCTGAGATTCCCGTCACCTACAGCAGAGGCCACCAATTCCCATGCACCACGTCATGCAGAACGTGCAGCCTGAATGATTTTGGAGGCTGGGGTGCCAGGAGGTTCCCATCCCTGAGCAGCAGCTCTGCAACAAGCTCACATGCTCCCCCCCGCTGTGAGACCAGGACCCTGGGAAGACAGTGGAATTACCCTGTGTATAACCAGTTCTGTCTAAAGCCTGTTGAAGTGAGTGGGAGTCTTTTCATTATCTTTAATGGGCTGTGAATAGAAGCAAAGGACCCCATTCTAGACTCTAGGAGCAAAGTGCATGCTATGCTGCACTAGTTTACTAGTGTAACAGGAAGGTATCACATTACCTAGTGAATAAGCAACACCTCCTACAGCACCTAACTTTTTCTAAGAGGCTTCCCACCCAATTACTAAATGTAAACCTGCTTCTCTTACAAGGGCTGTAAATATCAGGGAGTATGGTCACAAAAGCAAGGCACTTCTGAATTCAGTAGGAATTTTGGATGTGCACAGAACACAGATAGGACTGGTTCCTGCATCGTTACAGAACTGCAGTGAAGTGGAACAATTTTCAGCTTGTGTGATCGGAAGATATCTGGATCCCTATTATAAGACTGTCCTATATAAATGAGGAAAAGTTGAGGTGCCTTTATTATTCTTTTGTTGCACTCTTTGTTTCTATGGGGAATTTTGCCAATGCATTATCACTGTCTTCCTTTTAAACAAAACTAAAAGGCAATGGCTGTTGAAAAAAAGCAATTCCCGTCCTAGTTAGCACTGGGAAGACTCCAATTGCTCAATTTTATTCTACTTTTTCTACAGCAAGTTACAGTGGATCAGCATATTTGATTTGGGAGAAATGAAGTAACAGCTGCCCAAATTGAACTTGAGCACTCCTGAATTCTGAGGGTGTTCAAATGTGGAAGGCAGGTGCTAGATTCCCTTTCTGAATATTAGATAAATCTGGAAAGGAAAAGGTCAATTTCTATTTTCATGGCTCAGAAGTGGAAATCCTCCTGTACTGTATCTGAAGCTGCCCAGGTTCTCTAGTGAGCCTCCCCTCCCTTACTTTAAATGTCTAGGGGGATCCACATACCTCCCTTGCGAGGCTTCAGCTAGAGGGCTGTACTGTCCATTTAGTCCACCCACTTCCTTCCTTGAGGGCTGCCAGGCAAGGTCACACCAGCATCCCTAAGCCAGTCTGGGGAAGTCTTCTGAGGGTGCTATCTGGGCCAAAGCCTTCTACTCCTTGGGCATACTTGTTCCCCATTCACAGTGCCACCCACTTCTAGCAGCCAGCTCCCCATTCACAGCAACCTGCAGCGCACGGAGTCTCTCAGCTTCCCCCTCCCTTTCCTGTTGATAGCGGCCAAGGGAATGCTGGGAAATGTAGTTCCTTCCCTGCTCCAGGGCTGTCTCTCTAGGCAGGGAGCTGGCCAAGCAACTACAGCTCCAAGGGCCCTGTGGGGTCTCGCTCCCATGCTAGATCCGGGCTGCTCTGAGGCTCCATTTCTGCAGAGGAGAGGGAGCGAGTGTTACTGGCCCCCTTCTGAGCTTGGGCCTGGCACTATGGTGCCACTGGCGCCATGGTAAATCCGGTACTGCTTATACTTCCTGTCCCACCCCTCTTCTTCCAGTGTGTGTGTGGCGGTGGGTGGTGGCTTGGCTCCATCCACCAGGGGGAGTGTCGTGGTCCCTCCCATCAAGCTCAGAGGCTATTCTGCCTCACTACGCTCCTCAACTGAACCCTAGCATTGGCAGTTCAGAAATACATGCCCCTCAGCTTTTGATCTTGGTTAATTACCAATAATTCCATGATTCGTAGCTTTTTCACACCTGAATCTTTCATGCATTTTTTTCCCCTCAGCGTTTAAAGACTTCATCGTTTATTTCTTCCTATTAGTGCTCCTGGTACGTACACACACTTAACTGAGTTACAAGCAAATACATAGAATAATGACAAGGAGTTTATCTTTCACACTCTCTTCTGAGCAAACAGGAGCCTTGAAATTGATACGCTGTTTTAATATAATGTCAATACATTCTCTTCTCCTTTCTTCTGTTGAGATGCGTTTGTGTATTACCTAGAAAATGGAGATTTGCCTAGCCCAAGACAGTGCCTGGAGATTAAAGTAACACTTCCATCACACTAACAACAGGGGTTCACAGAAGATCAAAGTTAGTTCTCAGGTAAAATTAGAAGAAAACTATTCTGTGTGTAATATAATAGATACAAATGACTGTTACACAAAACAAATCTGGTGAAAAGTAGTTTGTAAAACCACTTGGGTAGGATGTATATTGGCCAAAACAGATTGGGCCAAATTCTTAGCTGGTGTAAACTAATATAGCTCCATTAAAATCAGCGGAGCTATGCTGATTTACATCTGCTGAGTATGTGGCCCTTAAAACTCAATTGTTTTTGTCCAGGGTATCTGTAAAGGAAGTGAAAATCAGGTTGCGTTCAGTACCACAAACCATTTACGTGGACTGAAGAGGTTGTGTTAAGATTTGCTTGGATTTCAAACTTTTATGTAAGATTGTTAAAGTAGAATGGTCATGTGCCAAAGGCTTCAAAGCACAGTCAGTTTGGATTTTATAATCAGCATGCTACTGGCCAAGCCTTCAATGCAAATCTGGGTAAACTCAGAGAAGCCTTGCCTTGGACTGGCAGCTTTTTTCTGTTGCATATCTTTATTCTACTGCTCCCTCCAGGGCAGACAGAAAAGTACTCGTCCTTCCCTTTTTGATGGCCACTCTCATCATTTTCACTACAGATCCAATATAATAATGTCCATGCTCAGCAAAATGTCTATGCTCACAAAGTCCTTCCGGCAGTATAAATAGCCATTTTCCTATTTACAGCTTATGGTCTCTGACAAAATCCAGTTACAAACATTAGGCTGCTCTTCAGTCAAGTATTGTGTAGATTAGGGATCCCATTGTAAGCAAGCCACCTCATGGCCATAAACGTTAGGAACATTTGCATTGTAATCACTCTATCCTATTTTCTGCAAAATTGCTTTTACATATAGATCATTGCTTTGCTATACAGGAAACAAGACATAGAGCATGAATATTGATATTCATACACTTAGACATCATAAAGAGACTGGTTTTTAAAGGCTTTCAGTAAAGACTGGCTGTGGAAAGGTTAAGTAGAGCGGGAACAAGCATCTTAGCAGTATCCTATGGTACTTCTGTTTCCTTGGAGACTCCCTTAGATCTGGAAACAAGTAAGAAAATATTACTGTTCACAGTATAGGAACCAGAAGTTTCTTTTAACCCTCTCTTAGTGCACATTAGGTAGATGCAATGCAAAGGTGAATATGCCACTACTTTACTAAAATGGCTATTGCCCTGTGCGTCTGTACCAGCTATGGACTGGCTACAGAGCTGGGTTCTGAAAGACACATAGTAAGAGCTCCTGTTCTAAAGAACTTCCACTCGAAAGAGACAAGATGTGCTCATCATAAAGTCCTTTAATGCTCTGCCAGGTCTGGTCTGATTACCTTTAGTAAGGTATTTTACACACTGTGCCACCTTGTGGCTGAACAGCATAATATAGTATAACATTCTGCTATGGCTACGGTAATGTTTTATAATCTTAGGACACTGCTGGGGCACTTCAGTATTCAGGTATTTAAATATTCTCAAAGATAGCATCAATCACCTTATCTACTGAAGTCCTTACACCCAATATTATTTTCATATTACCATGTTAACTCAGATGCTGTGCCCTCAATATTTCTATCTGATAAAGGGTTTTCAACAGGTAAACTGTACTGATCTATATACCTAGCTATACATGTCTTGGTTACTGATAAAAGCTTGGTCTCTGTGACTTTTGTGTTATGGTGTCAATTTTAATTATTGGTTGGATCAGACAACTTACCATTACAAAAGAGATACTTCCAGAGGCCAAACAATTATAATACCTCTTCACTGGATTATAAGAGTATACCCCTTGTACCAAATTCAGGTCCATCAGCACTTTGACTATCTTTATCATCAGAAAGTTGAGAGGAAACTATAGAGAACAGAGGGAGCATAGAGCAGGACTAGAAAGACTGTCTGCTAGAGTGGCAGAGAACTGTACCACAGGAATATCAAAGAAGGGCCAACAGAGCATAAAGGAGTAGAGAGTAAGCATGGTGAGGACAGTACTATAGGGCCCAGGGACCACTGGAAGAGGGCCAGGGATGGAATAAAAGGTAAGGCTAGCATGAAGAGAAACCTGCACGGAAAAGCCAGACAGAAAAGAAGGGACTAGATGTAGGCTGGATAAGCTCTAGGAAAGGCTGGGCAGAAC
Source organism: Chelonoidis abingdonii (assembly GCF_003597395.2). Lineage (NCBI taxonomy): Eukaryota > Metazoa > Chordata > Testudines > Testudinidae > Chelonoidis > Chelonoidis abingdonii. The sequence continues at coordinate 33,382,977 of NC_133769.1, forward strand.
AGTAGAGCTCAGCAATGATTTGCAACACGAATGAGCACATGAGGGCTGGGCATAGCTAGGAATTTACATAGAGAAGAAAGCAAGAGTTGGATTTTCTTGAATTCCTGCACTTAAAGTGGCAGATTTCATACAAGTTTGCCAAAATGACTTCAAAAGATACAAAAGCGAGGAAGTGATTTTTACGGTGGGTTTCCTGAAAGGTGCTGGAGTGAGGACACTAGAAACTTACTGCCAGCATTTACCCACAGTCTGCCAATGTGCCTCAGGAGGAACCACCATCAGGGATGAGATGGTAGCCCAGCTTCAGAATCTGTTTATTTCTTGCCCCCTTTATTGAGAATGCCAACAAAAGTGCTAATTAATATGAGCGATGGGTGTGCTAGTAGGTGAACACTTGGCAAATATGAATTAGACGGAGCTCACAGGCTCATTTCACATAGGTCATCATATAGCAGTCTGACGAAAATGGCCTTCATTAACAAATGGCCAGTACTATGTATGACCTGGTGAGAGACGAAACATTACATCCCATTACCAATCACTAAGCCAGACTAAATCTACAGGAGCCATATAAAGAGCCCAAGGATCCCAGACACAAAAGAGCTACAAAATTGTTTTCATCTAGTGGCAAAAATCTATTTTTTTCTGGTGTCTGCATGACATTTTTAAACATCTCTAATGAAGCCAGAAATCAGAAAGCTTGTCCAACTTGTTCATCTAAAAAAAGTAAGTAATTGGAAAGGAAACAACTACAGATCAACATAGTTTTATATGAATTACCCAGAATTATTTGCACTCAATCATAACTGAAAAAAAAATTAAAAACTAGAAAGTATCAGTTTGTAATAGAAGTGCATTTTTTTCTTGAAGCATATAAATTGACATATCTTTTCTTGGCCATTTCTGAACAATTGGCTTGGATTTGCCAGCCCACCTTTAGAAACAAAACCCCTCATTGAAATATACAGTATTTTAAGAGAATTTATTTTCAGTAGAGGGATCTGTAGGACCTCAAAATCTGCTGGTGTTCCAGGGCACAGATTTTGTAGGTGCAATTTCCTATAGATGTCTATGTTTCAAATGCACTCTACATTTCTGATTCTTTTGGTCATATTCTCCCGCTGTTGCTACTAGCACAGCTCCACCACTGCTAGCAATATGCCAGCTAGCATAGTTAACCTGCCAACATTTCACCACTTTGCAGCCAGCCCTATCGTTAGGCAGCATTCTCTGCCAAAGTGCTTTAGGAAATATAAAAAAAAGCTAAGGCGGTGGCCTGTGCTTGTTCAGAGGAAGAGGAGGCTAAAGCAAAATACCCAGTTTCCCACAGATATCAGAACACATTCATGCGCATATTCAGGCTAGTTACCTGCTTGGAGATGTATCTGTTTGGCCTCTTCTCCTATGCAGCTGCATAAAAGAGACTTTAAAGACTTATCTCAAATAAGCTTTGTGTCAAATTACAGGGTTTCCCTATTGTCAAATTAGTGAACACAATAATGAAGGAATGGGCTATTCCACCCATCTCTCCCTTCTGGGGTCCTCAAAAAAAAACTTGGAGGGGAGAGGGGAATATGAACAGGTGGGGCTGTCTGAAAGAGAGTGAAGGGGAAGGAGCAAACTTTCCCATCATGGCTGCCACCCACACTATCTCTTGTGACCTCAAGCCACGTCTACACTATGCGCGAAAATCGATTTTAGATACGCAATTTCAGCTACGAGAATAGCGTAGCTGAAATCGAATATCTAAAATCGATTTACTTACCCGTCTTCACCACGCGGGATCGATGTGCGCGGCTCACCATGTTGATTCCGGAACTCCGTTTGTTTTGGTGGAGTTCCGGAATCGATCTAAGCGCGCTCTGGGATCGATATATCCCGTCCAGATCAGACGCGATATATCGATCCCCGAGCAATCGATTTTAACGCGCCGATACGGCGCATAGTCTAGACGGGGTGTCAGACTTTCTTCATCCTAATCCTGAAGATGTCATGATCAGACTGAGGGAGCCAGATGACACCGCCACTCCACCAGTTACAGCTAAATCCCGACCACCTGGGATATAACATTTTCTCACTCACACACCTTCTTTCTTCTTTTCCCTTCTCTCTAATAAGAGTCTGTCTTAGCCGGCCAAGACTGTACATTTTGCAACACTGCGGTCAGCTCGTGAACAGAAAGCTAAATGCAATGCCCTAAACAGCCCCAACACTGGTACAAATTGGCCAGGTCTTGAAGTGGCTGATAAGTCTGTGTACTGTGCCTGTGGTTTTTCCAGCAGGGAGGCTGCAAGAGAGAGTCAACAGTAGAGATAGAAGCTGGGGCTCTTTCTGTTTTTACTGTTCTTTTCCTTTCCCCTTTTGTGTATGTTTGTCTTGTTTTGTCTTCTAAGAAACAGGACTGGACTTTAGCAATGGCACCAACAACAGCTCCAGCCCATCCCAAATAACGAAAATCCAGTCGCTACCATCTTTAGTTCCAACTAAGTGATGCCCAGCCAGGGAGGTTTATGTCTAAAAATGCTCTCTGGGTACTGGGAAAGGGAACAAGGGATGCTGTTAAAATTAAAGTCTTAATACTTTACATTGTAATTGCTTTAACTGCTTTTTCTTCTTTTCTCTATCTTTGATAAAGCATTAAAAGATTTTTAGGGTGTACATGGCACAGTACTATGTATGTTGAGGTCTCTGTACACCAAGCCCCAAACCTTGTTTAAAAACTCTTTAGTACTGAACAATTTCGTGCATAGGGCATAGGGCAGGGAAAGTGACTGCATCTCACACCTGAGGTTCTGACCCCAAGTTTTGAAAATATGGCACAGCGTATGATCTATTTGAAGACCCTAGGCAAATGTGCACTGCCATTTCTGCAACAGACAGGTAAATACCAGTGAATCATCTTACAGATCACTTCTTTGGTGGCATAATACTGCTTAGCTTCAAGCAGTTTTCACTTAATACTGATTATGCTCTAGCACTTTTTTTTTTGGTCTGAGGAGGTTGACCTTTGTTTATATAACTACACAGATAAATACCATATACATATTGCAGCAATAGGCACCTTGGAAATACAACAGATAGTAGATAGAAATAAGGACATACCAAGAGAACAGATGGTGTCTCTCCCAAACAGAATTCTGAGACATGTATTCTCATTCTGGGCTTAATGTGTTTCCAGATGGGATATACAGAAAACATGTTTCATTTCCTAGTATTAAACGGTGATGGAGTTACTTACTATATTGACATTTTAAAAATCCATGTTTTTGTTTAAGGCAGATGTCTAGAAGATATTATCTGTTCACTAGTTTTGTGGTTCACTTTGGTTTTATAGACTACAATTTAGTTAGTGCACCCAAATACTTAATTGCACTGCATCTAAAGCTTTGTTTGCTATTTTACAATATGCATCTTATAAATCAGTTATTTAAACAGATATCTAATTATTTTCAGTCACAGACTAAGTTCTGGAAAGATAATTGCTAGAAGTTGCTATTGGTGTTGTGGCAACAGTGTGCAAACTCAAGGATTTGGTAGATATCTGAACATTGTCTTAGTAATGGAATTTATACCAGATTGTGCACATTCTTCTTATATTTGGGTTTTGGAAAGAGTTATTGTTATTCACATGTATAGTCTTCATATTAGAGAGACTAGGTGAGTGCGGTAACATCTTTTATTGGACCACATTCATATTGTCATTTGTAATTGATGCATACTGTAAACTCAAACTTTATGGATTTGTTATACTCATTTCTTTCTCCAATGTGAATCAATATCGCTACTAGTCACTAAATAAGTCCTGTAGTCAGTTTTTCATTAGATGCAACACTGACCAACAAATGATCTGAGAACTGTATTATCTAAAATTCAACTATGTTTCTTTCGGTTTTTAATCCAGGGTGAATCATCAGTACAATGATTTAGTTTAAATGTAGGACATCTTTTTTATTTCCTACACAAACGTACTTCAGCTCCAGACTTGGAGATCTTGATGGCTATGGCAAAGGACAGATGTCAGGATTTTACAGAATGAGCCGTGATCAAATTACTTTTTCAGCAGTGTCACACAGATTGCAAAATATGCTGTGACCTTCATAGTCACCACCCACAAAAACAAAATCCACTGACTAATTTGCCAGTTCCTTGTTTCTTTACTTCTGCAAACAATTGTATCTCTATCAGCAGGCTCATATGCATAAAGGATGATGCATACTCTTCTGTATTTGTTGCTCTGCATCAAACTGGCTGTATAGTAACATAGTTCCATTCAATATTTTGAATCTAGATCTCCCAGATGGAAGCCTGTTAATTAATTCTGTGTTTGGCTAAATCTGCTTACGTTGGTGCCAACTAGCTCTTGCCATCACAAACCAACAGGACAGAGATCTGGTGATGAGTACATTTTGGTGGATGAGAGAATCCGGGTGGGTGAACAGGTTAGCACTAAGGTATTACAACTTGTTCTGAATTTTGAAGCTCTGCTGTACAGATCAGAGCAGCTAAAGAGTAGGGGAATTAGCATTGCAAAATAGGTCAGACTCAAATCTGTGCAAAAAGAACGGAATTGCTGGAGCAGAAACTTATGACAAAAGAAAATCAGCCATATTGTGTACAACATCATTTTATTTTTCAGAAGAGTTCACTTCAATGTGTCAGAACAAAATGCACTTTTATAATCTTGAAGCCAGCAAGATTTAAGAAGTTAAACTTTTAGTTTTTCCATCTGTAATTTCAGTATTGAGATGGTTTTTAGAAAAGAACAATCCTATTTTAGTATTAACTAAGACATAAGCAGACACAACTTACACAGTTCTCTGTGCTTAAAAATAAACTGGAACACATCACACAACCACATATGCTTTGGTGCTTTAGTAGTACAGGTCTGTCGCATCTTAGTTGGGGGTTCCGTTCCATGGTTATTGCGTAAAGCGAAAACCATGTATAGTTAAAACCCCAAGCCCTTTAAATCCCACCCGCAGCTCCGGCGGCGGGGCCGGGGCGGGGGGAGGGCATTTAAAGGGCTGGTAGAGCCCTTTAAATGTCCCCCTGGTCCCGCCGCCAGAGCTGCGGGCGGGATTTAAAGGGCTCCCCGCCCCCCGGAGCTGCGGGTGGGATTTAAAGGGCTCTGTCAGGCTTCCTGCTGCAGTGGGAAGCCCAGTGGAGCCCTTTAAATGCCCCCAGGTCCCACTGCCGGAGCTGTGGGCCAGATTTAAAGGGCTCCGCTGGACTTCCCGCCATGGTAAGGAGCACGGTGGAGCCCTTTAAATACCGCCCTGGCCCAGCTGCCAAAGCTGCAGGCGGGATTTAAAGGGCTCCGCCAGGCTTCCCGCCGCATTGGGATTCCCGATGGAGCCCTTTAAATGCCCCCTGGTCCTGCCGTTGGAGCTGCAGGCAGGATTTAAAGGGCTCCCCCCCTCTGCCCAGCTGCCAAAGCTGCAGGCAGGATTTAAAGGGCTCCCTCCCTCCGCCCAGCTGCCAAAGCTGCAGGCAGGATTTAAAGGGCTCCACCAGGCTTCCCGCCATGGTGGGGAGCCCGGAGGAGCCCTTTAAATCCCGCCCGCAGCTTTGGCAGCCGGGCTGGGGCTGGTATTTAAAAGGCCCGAAGCGCCACGGTGGCTGGAGCCTTGGGCCCTTTAGTTTGCCCCAGGGATATCTGCCACCTCTGCAGCTGGGAGCCCCCTGGGTGATTTAAAGGCCCTGGGACTCCCAGCCAAAGCTGGTGCCCTAGGACTTTTAAATCTTGAGGCCCCACCTCTTCTACTTGAGGCCATGCCCCCTCCCAGACTCCAGGCCTTTCAGCATAAAGCTGGAATCACGCGCGTTAAATGCCCATAAGTTGCCAGGGACCTGTACAAAAAAATACAAAGAAAGTTATTCAGATGAAACAATGTAGTTTGACAATTAGCTACATTTTTGCTATGTTGCAACAGCCCAGTTACTTTTTAATTTATCTTTCATCTCTCCACCACACTACACAACTCCGTCTCAGCCTTCCCCTTGTGGCTTGTTCTTCACAATAGGCCCTTCAGAATAGGATTATTTCAGGAACATTATACACATAGCCTCTGGCAGTAGGAGTTCTCAAAGGACATTCATGAGAGGACGAAGGGTTTTTACCCACATAACCCTTTTTTCTCAGCCTTACACCTCTGATCTGGGGCAGCTGGATAATGATCACTTCTGAACGCATAAAATATATTTCTGTCCAGCTGGAACTGATACTTTAGAGCATGATGAGTGTCCCCATCTGCCCGTGAGCAAAAAGTGCCACATCCACAGTGCTGTGAGCCACTGCCTACCGAAAGATGAAAAAAATTGAAATGTGGGTTTCCCTCTAGACGCCTATCACTAGGCCACTTACGTGGACAGCTAACTTTTACACTAACTTGATACTTTTACAAAACATGGATTTGTAAAACTGGATTACTGTATTTCCAGAGGAGGTTTTACTTCAAAATACAGTTAGTAAATGTGGCCTTAAAAATATAGTGTAAATCGTGTTTTTATGTTAAGTAAGTTTGAAGAACATTGGTTCAGTCAATTTTCCAACCCATCCCATTACAGAATAGCGTAAAATAGTACTGCTTTTGGAAAAGCATTCAAATATTTCACTGAAATAGTACATAATGAAAAATAGAGTCTAAGCGTTCTATTGCTGTATTTTAAAGGAAAATCATTTGCATATATTTTATCAGAACACTGCAGTACGAATAGCATTACAGTAATGATACAGCACCCCATTTAGTAATTACACTTAAACGTAATTGCCTCCATTGGAAAAAAAAATCAGCCATCTATGATAACTGTACTTCAAGTGCTTCAGCAGTACAACGAAAAATTATCAAAGTTTAAATAATACAAACAGGTGTGAAAAGCAAAACTAATGCAGCTACACAACAGAAGTTTCAATAAGTTATGTAAATATGGTACTGTTAGTCGTTCAGACACAAAACAAACACAAACAGAACATTTTGTAGCAAAGCATACGCTCATCAAAAGGCAACATAGAGAGAGGGTGCTAAATTCTGATCTTCATTATGTAGGTGTGAGACTGGAATGATAAAAGAGAATTCAGCCCAAAATCTATATTGACTTCAGCACAAAGTGTTAATACTCAAATTAACAGACACGTGTAAATAATCACTCCGTATCTGTACAGGATAATCAATTTTCCCTGCTAAAATAACAAGCAATTGACACAGTGAATTTGTAATCTATCAAAGGTCAGTTTTTCCCCATGACTTCACACAGCAAATTTTCCACATTTCACTAATTAAAAGTACCTAAAATCTTTCAGTCAATTAAATCACATTTAAGATGAACATTTGGCCATCTGTTCACCTTGTATAATGGACTCTCCAAAGGACTGTGCCATTGTCATTGCTAGGAGGGAACCTTTTTATGTATTAATTTAAAATACTTTAAAAATGTAGAATTTGCTGGTGCTTTATAATATATTTATAATTTTTCTCTTGCCTGTGCCTTTCTGGTATTATAAATGCCCCTATGAGCTGCTTGTGAGATACTTCAACTGCCGTTTGGTATCATCCAAACAGTTCACGAAAGCCTTTTATAATCCCACAAAGTTCCATGCAGTGGAGTTTATAAATACAGTATGTAAAATCAGGTATGCTTTATATACAGATGTGCCTTTTATTTACTAAAATACTTCTAAACTCTTAAAATTATTACTTAAGCCAGGAATGTATATTTGAATTGCATTGATAAGTTGCAAGATACAGTCAGAATCAAGTAATGAAAGATTAACCAAAAATAGAGATGAAGTAAATGAAGATATATCACTACTTTCCAGTATTTAATCACATGCAGTTATAGACTAATTCTAGCAAAGCAGATCTTTTCAAACTGACATTGCAAATATCTCACTTTGATCTCCTCTAAAGGTGTGATTTCAGTGGAAAGTACTCACACTACTTTAACACATCTATAATTATTATTGCAACACAGCCAGTCAGTTAGTTCTTTAAAAATGGAATGAACATCAGTCATTATGAAAATGTAAGCCAATTAATCTTCCTCCTGCCACACACATAATTTAGGTTGTTTCTCTGAAATATCTCCTGATGACTCAGAGAAGGTTTAAAATCCTTAAAAATGTACACAGATGAAATTAAAATATAATTTTATAAATATTTTACCATCAAAATGCTTTCCAATTTTAAAATATTTATTAACTTGAATGAAATTCATATTTACTCAAGTAATTTTCTTTAACATTGTTTTAACTTGTGTGGAAGGATATCTATAGTAATTGCTCAACTGTACTCTGGTTGTAAATAGCTTCATCGTTAGAGTTCTCCTCTATTCCTCTTGCAAAGAGTTTCATTAATTGACAGTGAACCCTGCAAAATAAAGAAATTATGTATTGAAGTTTTTTTGTTTTTTTTTTACGAAGAAGTAATCACATTTGCTATGGGTGTAATCTGGAATCACTGTGCATTCCACATGGCTGGGCTAAACTTTCTATTCTGCAGCACAAAACTATTGCCCCCTACTGCTGGGACACTCTCCTTCTGCAGAGGAGGTTGGACAGTGGGGTGCATATTCACAAGGTCACCAGGCCTGCAACCACCACTCCCCACAGAGGGTGTACAATGGGAGTTTTGCATGATTTGTAGATTCCAAGGCCAAAAGAGACCATTGTGATTATCTAATCATTTGATTACTGTTTAATGGAACTCTGTTCTATGGACAGACTTTTGTACTGTATTTCTGGTTCCTTCTACCAATTAAAAAAACAAACTTCAGCCTTCCACACTCCCTCTCCCTTGAACATTTACCTAGTTGTAAACATACTTCTCTACTTGCAAAGGCCTGAAAGTCATATGCAACATCTGACAAAGAACCAAAATCAACCAAAAGTATCTTCAGGTTAAGTACAATGATATGGGATTCACTCCTTTAGAGAATGCAGTTTCTATCATCTTAGTTTTATGATCCTTTATTTCTGATGCAAGTCAGTTTTAACAATAAAAGTAAAGAGATAGTGAATTTGTGTGGAATGCTGGTAACTTTGAGATGTATATGAACGACAGCCCTCAAAATGAAGGATAATTGAAAGGTACAAGTACAAAACAAAAAGTGTATTTTAAGATAATTTCTATGCCTGAAAATGTGGTATAAAATAATAAAAACTATAAAACACCTATGTGAATATTCTCAACCCTTATATAACCTAACCAGAAGTTTAGCACACTTGTGATGTTGCATGGAACTAATTCCTCACTAGCCTAAATGAGCACTGGAAGTGCTCTCTGTATCTTCATTGTGGAATCCTGGGAATTGTGGAAGCAACTAATAGCTATATAAGCTGTTAGATGAAGCAGGAAGAAAGGGATTGAACCATCTTCCTTTCCAACCATTGCTATACAGGATATTTACAGTTAGTTTTACTTAGCAAACAAGAAGGCACATGAAGAAAACATAAGAACATAAACATAAGAATGGCCATACTGGGTCAGAGCAAGGGTCCATCCAGCCCAGCATCCTGTCTGCTGACAGTAGCCAATGCCAGGTGTCCCAGAGGGAGTGAACCTAACAGGCAATGATCAAGTGATCTCTCTCCTGCCATCCATTTCCACCCTCTAACAAACAAAGGCTAGGGACTCCATTCCTTACCCATCCTGGCTAATAGCCATTAATAGACTTAACTTCCATGAATTTATCTAATTCTCTTTTAAAGCCTGTTATAGTCCTAGCCTTCACAACCTCCTCAGGCAAGGAGTTCCACAGGTTGACTGTGCGCTGTGTGAAGAAGAACTTTCTTGTATTTGTTTTAAACCTGCTGCCCATTAATTTCATTTGGTGGCCTCTAGTTCTTATATTATAGGAACAAGACAATACTTTTCCTTATTCACTTTCTCCAAACCACTCATGATTTTATATCTCTATCATATCCCCCCTTAGTCTCCTCTTTTCCAAGCTGAAAAGTTCTAGTCTCTTTAATCTCTCCTCATATGGGATCCATTCCAAACCTTTAATCATTTTAGTTGCTCTTCTCTGAATCTTTTCTAATGCCAGTATATGCTTTTGAGATGAGGAGACCACATCTGTACGCAGTATTCAAGATGTGGGTGTACCATGGATTTATATAAGGGCAATAAGTTATTCTCTGTCTTATTCTCTATTCCTTTTCTAATGATTCCTAACATCCTGTTTGCTTTCTTGACTGCCGCTGTACGCTGCATGGACGTCTTCAGAGAACTATCCACAGTGACTCCAAGATCTCTTTCCTGATTAGTTGTAGCTAAATTAGCCCCCACCACATTGCATGTATAGTTGGGGTTACCCCAACTAAATAGCCCCAAATCAAAAGCAAATGATCCCTGACAAACCCAACCACTCATTGAAATTCTTGTCAGGATGTGATTTGAATTTGCTGTCAGGTACATTTTAGTGTATTCTAATGAAAGCGAAAGGATGCATTTAATATTTTCCTGGAAAGTATTTGGTAAAAAGCAAAGGCTAACGTTCAAAGGAACTCTTCATAAAGATTCTAAAAATCATCATGGAATTCTTTAGGAATATAATGTTATCTATTATCTATTAACATCTTAAAACTGACTACCTTAAAAGTAGATACCTTAAAAGGATCACCTTGCTACAAATAAAATACACTTTGACAGTTACTCACCTAACTTCAATTGTGGAGCTATCCAAAGTTTCTCCATCACAGTTCCAGATGCTGTTACTAAGATTGCAGCAACAAGCTGGATGGTCTCTGCAGAACTGGCCAAAATGTTTCTTTCCTATGTCCTTGACATCATTGTCACTGTCTTCTAAATGCTTTGATGTAAATTGAAACTTCTTTACCCGATAAACCTCTACAAACGTGAAGTCAAACTACAAAGAGAAGTTAAAACAGGCATTCTACAAATGATTTTATTTAAATCAATCAGTAAAGCTCAATATAGAAAGCAGCATTTCATTTTCACTGGGGTCTCCAATTTTCCAGAGGGGCTAATTGTGGCACGAAGTACAAGTGATATTTTCCTAATGTTACACTACAAGTCAATGGTTCTTTTCTCATAAAACACATGGTCCTACTGGCTTTCAGGCCTTTGCTTTCATCACCAGGACATGGGCTCTCAAAGGATTTTTTCCCAAAACCCTGCCCTTCTTTATGGCTAAATGAGGTAGGACCCTGAAACTATGCGTAGGAGGGAGTCCCAAAATTATTTTATGCCATGTCATAGGGTCACAATATAAAAAGATTGAGGCCCACTGCCATACCAGTCTATGATTCTCAACTTTCAGACCCTATACAACTGCACTGACTTTTCTGCAACTCCCTCCCTCTGCACTATGTAACCTTCCCCTGAGGGCTGGGTCCAGTGATTGCCACATCTAGAGAAGTCCATGGCAGTATAGGCACTGTGAGGAAGTTGGGAATGTCAAGGCTGGAGGGGAAGGAACAGTAATATTTATTCTGCAATGAAGTAAAATCTTCTTAACTAGCTAACCTCATTGAAAACAAACGTGGTAATTAAGAGACTATTTTAATTATCAGAGGCTTACAGGATTACATTGTGATAATATACAACCACTTTATTTCACAAAGTTGTTTAAAATAAGCTTTGTATAAAACATTAAGGGACAAATCAAGTTGCTGCGTGTCTTCTGCTCCCAGGAGGCAACTTTCAGGATCTGGTCTGAAATGTTTAAAAGTCAGGATAATGTAAGGTACTAAGTTTAGCAACTGCAATACTGGTGGGAAACAACAAAAGCGAGCAAAGGGACACCCGATAAAATGCACGGTAGCAAATATCAACTCATATCTGTTAACTAGTCTATATTAATGCACAGACAACTCAATGTATCTAGGTTTTAGTACCATCTAAGCACTTAAATAAGAGTTTCTCAACAGGGGAATGCTAGACTAATCCAGGGACAACCCAGGACAGAGTAGATGAGCAGACAGTGGTATGGGGCATATCGCTCTAGGTAGGCAGAGGAAAGAACAAAGCGGGTGAGAGGGGAAAGTTGCATGATCCTGGATCCATTCTGACTTCCCACTGCAAACATGTTCCTGTGGGGAAAGCTGTGGGCAGCTTCTCAAAGCCTATTTTCCCTCCCTGCTGATGCTGTGCTCCTTAATATGGCAAGCCACAGCAGCAGCCCATGAGTACAGGGCTATAGGCTCAGTGAGCAGCTTGCTAGTAACTTGTATTCATGGCCACGGAGAGCCACCAACGGATGCCCACTCACCTGGAGCAGCACGTAGCCTTGTGATAAATGATGGAATAGGTAGGGGGAGCAACCGGGGACAGGGCGCAAGGAATACGCAAAAATGATTGAGAATAGAAAGAAAAAATAAAGAAAAAGCAAGATGGGGGTGTGGACAAATGGAGGTGGGAAAGGAAGAGAGGGAGAACGGTATGAGGGAATACAGGGCAAGAAGTTATAGCCACTTACGTTGGGAAGAGGAGTAGGAATAGAAATAGAACAGTGGGCCTAAATAAGCGTTTTACAATGAGGTGCACCATTAATAAATTGTTTAGTCAATCATCCACACATGGCACTGAAGTCATTTGTCTGGCAATCATTCCAGGTAAGTCTGCATGCTGGCAGCCATAGCTATGATCTCAGCATCCTGAGCTAAGATTTCACCTCATACAACATTCTAAACAAGACAGGCACACTTCCCTTGGAATTAATGCTGTAAAAATGTAACAGCATAATACCAGGAGAAATTTTCATGCAGGACAGGTAAAGGTCATATTCTAATCACTTATGGTCATTGAAGATCTTTTGGAAGCCTGTGTCATGCCCAAATTACAGTTTTGCTAACTACATTCTGATCAACTACATACATTATGCAGTTTCCAATGAGCAAATAATTCTTCTTCATTTCCTGTTCTGTTCTGAACAGTTGTGTGATATTGCTGTGGGGCAGAAGTTCGTGCATTTCAGTGTTTGGTGAAACAAACAAACATGTATGTGCACGCAAAGATTTTGGGATGAAAGGATTTTAAATACTAACTGTATCCAACAGAAATTACAAGGGAAACGTTACAAAGGCCTAATGTAATTACCAAAATTGGAATTTGGCTAAGGATACCATGGGAGAAGTCCTTGCTCTTACGTAAAATGTCATGAGATCTTCGATGGTCACATGTGGACAGAATATCTCATCCAAAATGCATACATGCTCTAGTTCCACCATTAATGATTTTTGTGCCAGATAGTTCTTCCAGCATTTAGACCCCCTTCAGACCCTGAACAGTACATAGTCTTAGGAAGAGAGAATACATACCTGATCATCTTGGTTTGTATGCCTGACGAGATACCTTAGAAAATTGAATCTGGAGCATTTGCGAACTAGAATGAGGTCAATAGAGCCATCTGCCAAGTGAGCTGCTGGTGAAAGGCCTTTAGGACTCCGTGGACAGGCACAGCTCATATTGACTGCATTGATGGCCAGAAACTTTCCTTTAATAACCTTCCAATCTTCTCCTCCTTCATCCTCTGAAACACACAGTCACACATGTCGTTAAGACTATTACCAATATACTTATAGGAGAAGTGAGGTACAACCATGCTTAGCAAGTTTCAGCTATTTAATACAAATACTAACTTAAGTAATACAATGTATTTTGTATATTTTATCATGAATTCACACACAAAGTTGATATTGTAATATTTCATACTTCTTCCTACTAAGCATTCTTTTCTGAGTCTGTAGCACCAGAATGGTACACGATCTTCTCCCTTATATCATAAATGTTTGACACTTCTGCCACATGAATATCAAATTCAGATTCCATATACTCAACATTCACGGTCATGGGATTAACCCACATCAAAGTAAAGAAAAAAAAGTGGTGCTGAGTGAAAAAAAGGGAGCAAGGGGAGAGAGAGCAATTTTTTGGAGTTTTACTTTTAATTTATTAATGTATTCATTTATTAAGATGCTGATCCAGGAAAATTAAGAGAGAGAGAGAGAGCGCGTGTGTTTTGCTTGTTCCATTCTGTTTTGATTTTTTCCATGCCACAAAATGTATTCAAATAAATTTTAAAAATATGGGAGGGAGGATAAATGATTCAGGGGTCAGTGATGGCTGAAGTTTCAGGAGGCAACGACGGAAATCTGAACATTTTTCTGGCATTGGCAGTTGCACAGGATTAACTGAGGGCAGAATTGGTACTTGTGAGGTATTATAAGCCTGCCCAGGTAACTGAAAGACAAAAATAGTAGAGAAGCTTCAAGACCAAGCTATGGGTATTAAAAGATTATAACCAGACTCAGTTTAAATGTCTGGGTGCAGCAATTTTATTGCAAGGTAGCAGTATTTTTCCTCCGGACACAGTGGACTGCTACACTGGAAACACTGCATAAAAATGGCATTTTTTAAAAAAAATGTAAGGAAAGAGTCAGATATCAGAAAAATAAGTTAAATTGCATGTTTTGGTTTTAAGATTACATCTTTTCTGCCTTATCCCCTCAATGAATTAAAAAGGCCATAAAGGCATTTTTAAACATCCCTTCCGAATATAAGTGGATTCAAATATTTAAGACAGACTCCTCTGTATAACCATCTACCCAGGCAAAAGACGCTTGGAGACTATGGTAATGAGCACTGTTTGAAGAACCTACCTAGACAGAAAAGCAGCACTATAGATGATTAGGGTAGAGTATGTTAAAGGAAATATTAAGGAACCAACAAAGAAGATAAACTTGGAGGGACCAAGCTCAATAATATACTGTATCAATGAAAAGGGGGGAGATGGAAGCTACGTGACATATCTACTTGTAGGGATTCTGCAATACAACATTCTTCTCCTCGAGCCATTTTGGTAAATCAATATCTAATGGTTTTCTCTCTGAGTTGGTTTTCTGTGCCTTAAATGTAGTATTTTAGGAACTCATCTGTCCTGTAATTCTGATATTCTTTGAACAACTTGATTAAATGGTGTCAAGCTTGTTTTAGAGAAGAATTAGCCTGATCATGCAGCTTGCATAGCTTGTATTCAAAAGCAGTATCTGTTGCCAGTGTTGGATTAATGTTGAACTGATTTTCCTCCAATCTAAACAGTAACAGAGAGAAAGCAAGAGCCCGAGGGAGTTATTTCTTGAAAGCAAATGAATTTTTCTAACTTAACTTGAATTTTCCACTTTTTGAATCTTCCACTCACCAGATTCTTTGGCAACTGAATTAAAGGAAACATAGCTACAGAAAGATACAATAGGAGTATTAAACATGGAGATGTTTCAGAGTATTTAATTGCAATATTCATTTGGGCCTTGACTCCACAGGCTGCTGGAAGCTGCTAAAATTACTTGTGCAGACACAAAGAAGTGCCAGTACTCAACACTTGCACAGCACCTGCAGAGAGACTTCTACATAGTACTGAGAAATGCATTCAGTGCTCAGCAATGTGAGCAAATTTCTAAACTGTGCTGAACTGAGCAGGGGGGATGCAGGCATGATGGAGGGTAGTGAGAGCAATCCAACAAATACAAAGCATGTGTGCAATGGCCTTTTTAATCTTTTTAGTTATTTTTACTCCACACCAAGAGTAGCAGATTATTCCATTTTGCTTATCTGCTTTGCTTACAGGAGAGCTGGGACAGCCATGAGGACCTGCTGCTGACAGTATCTGTGTTCTAAAAAAATAGTATTCTGCACAACCAGAGGCTTAATGCCTCATGACACATGCTGGCCACAGTATTCCTGGCTCACTAGCTTGCAGGTCCCACTATCCTGAGCCAATGGTTATTGGATCATAACTAACGTAACACAATGCTTAGTAGCCTTCATGATGGCCCTGAACTACTCTTTCACAACAGTCTTCTAAACCTTTGTAGGTCGAGTCTTTGATCAACACATCAGATAATTTTCTTCTACTGTGACATGACACATTACCATCATCTTGCCACTTCTTTCTGCACATAAAGATGCTGAGTTAATGTAGATTTAGAAGGAACAACAGAAATCTGAAACAACCATGGAACTCTAATAAAATATAAGCTTCTAAAACTGATTAAAATAAAACATTTCCTCAATATGATGACACATTTTTTGCAATTCCATCTTACCACAGACTATGCAATGTTAAAATAAGTTACATAACCATAAAGAGCAACAAGAAAACCTGTTTCAGCTTGGTTTCAGCTGTATGTGAGGTGCATGTCCATAGGAAGAGCAGTGGTACGAGATACTGAATGAAAAACATTGCTAAAAATACTCCTTCGCTCCTGATCTTGGGGATTCTGGGCCTCATTCAGTGCCCAAACAAGACTCCTACTGCCTTCAACAAGCACTGGCTCAGGTACTCTGTGAACAGGGTCGGTTCCTAGGCATAAATCAAAGCAACCTGAGAGTTCTTCTAATGTACTCCAGCTGCTAACTATTTTAACGGGTTGAAATAGCAGCTGCGGATCAGTGCAGTCTGAAAACATCCCAACTCTGACACTGGCAGCAGGAGGTGGGGCTTTCATATAAGTCAACACCCTTGGTACTAGATATGCTAGTTTTATGACCAGACTCAACCAGTAACGTTGCACAAAATGACTGCAATATACTGGAGAATCTGGTCCATTATGTTTAATATTTAAGGCCTTGATCCATTGAAGTCAGGCTTTGGATCATGCCCTAAGAAAACAAAGAAGAACAGAAGTAGAGGTCAGCACTGGAAGTCTATCCAAAAGACAAGAACGCTCAAGAAGGATTTACATGAGGAGATTGAGGCCAGGGGCTAGTTTCCAGTCAAACAGAATGCACCCATTTACATTAGTCTGAATTTGGCTCTACTAGAGGTTCAACGTTTGCCAAGAAGTTAGAGCACAAGTGAAGGAGTAATGGGCTACAGGAGAAGTGATGCAGCCAGGAGCAGAGCTGCACATTGCCTTGAAGGGGCAGAGTAGTAGTCTGAAGGTACTGAGGAAGGAAACTGAAAATCAATGCAGGAATTCAAGGAACTGTGAATGTTAGTAGAGGGGGTTGACAGGATTGGAGCACCAGATGAGGAATGTGGAAGTAGAGAAAGAACTGGCAGGGATTTGTAGGGGATCTTAATGCACGACAGTTTCTGCTAGCAAGAGTCAGGCTAGCTGTAACCCTAATAACGTGAGATTTGTAGAAGCGAGGATTGTGTGAGGCGAATGAGAACAAACTGTGTGAGAAGTTGTTGCGACCTTGAGTCGATAAGGTGGAATGCAGACTAGCATCTAAATAGAAGTGAGAAAAATAAGATATCAAGATGATCTATGTATAAACAAAATGCAGCTGTTGCTTATTATTGTATGTAACAAAAGATATAAATGCTTGCTGTAATTATTTATCTGGAGACAGACCTGCTTAGGAGGGGGAGACCCTGTGTCCTAGCGCACTCCCTCTCTCTATGCAATTGCTTGAGAAAATAAAGTATCTGACTTTGCTGCACCCAACCAGAAAGTGAGAACTGAGTTTTTCTCCGACAGGAACAACACATGTAGTCTGTACAGAGAACTGGTAGGGTGTCACTGGGAAAGATGTTAAATAGGTTGTTAATAGTTCATGTTCACAGCATGATACTTACAATTTTTAAAATGTATAACTGTTTATTTACAATGAACTTTACTGCTGACGAAGTACAAAACCTTAACTGCTATCTGCCAAGACATCTATTTAGGAGGCAATTTAGCTTCCACACTAGCTCAGGGCTTGCCAATTAAGCGTTATTTTGTGGTAAGAGTTCAGATGATTTAGGATTTAGTTGAGACCACAAAATAAATTCTTCTTCTCAGGCAGGAGAAGCCTGATCCACTGAACTGTGCAAGGAATTAGTAAATTTATTAGAAGGATTCTTGGATGGTGATAATTTCTTATGGTTTTTCTTTAAATTCTTCTTTTCAGCTTGAATCCTGAATTCTCAGCTAATTTATAATAATTAAAACACAGTGAAACTGATCTAGGCGTTTAAGAATTTTTTTGTTATGAAACACTACACAGTCTTTACATTTATCACTTCAATATGTTACCATTATGTTCTAATCCATATTTTTTCTGTGGTTCCTCTGGTTGTTGCTTACTTTGCCTGCAAATTAAGCACCTGAAAAACAAGAATATTGTTCAGTTTAATTTTAGTATGTTTTTCTCAACTATTGACATAAGTTACTTAAATTATTTCACATTTGGAAAATGTTACTTTTACCATAGCCTACATTCATTGTTCTTTAGCATATAAAGATTCCAAATGCTGCAAACAGAGTTCAATGCTTGGATTTACACTAAAAAAATCTGTGTATGAAATACCCAGTCCCTAAAAGGGATACATACACAATAATGGATTATTGTAGTACTTAAACTCTGCAAAAGTCACACTAAAACTTTTATTTTCTGCTAGGGATCAGAATCAAACTGAACTGCCGTTCCAAGAGATCTGTAATGCACACCCAAGAGTCCACAGCAAAGTACAGATAACAGAATAGGATTGTGAGCATAAGTGCAGTATGACTCTCCTCCCCACATCCACACCATGGTCCCATTCCTCCAACTGGATCCACACAGATGGATTCTTATGCCCATGCAGAGCCTCACTGATTTCAATGATCTGTCTTCTTGGATTGGACTGCAGGACTAGGGCTGACATTAAGTCTGTTGGGAGCAGAACGTTAACAGCAGTAATGAAGGGCTGAGGAAAGCCCGATCCCCATTTCAGATGACTGTTTTTTTAATGTATATTTGTTTGGAAACTCTTGCTTAGCTTTTACAAGGTTTTTTAATTTCATAATTATTTTTAGGTTCAACATTTTTAAATGGAAAAAAAGTGAAACACCTTAAAAATGGAGGTAGAAAGAAAAACGTCTGTACAAAATTATGGAATTTCATAAGGTCCCAATATGACATTAGTAGAGTGGGACAGGATTCTCCCTGTGTAGCTCTTTGGCAGCATGATGGAACCAGGATGCCTGGATCTAAAGCCATGAGCCTCTACTAACTGAACTCAAAGACCCACATCCATTATCTCAAAGCCAGAAACAGATTCTTTAACCTCAATGAGTATTGACAAAGACAGTTCTAACTTAGAGCAAAATTATTACTAGAATTGGAAAAACGGAAACTAGTGATTAATTAAAATATATTTTGGCTGTATTAGGGGATCCTGCCTCCAGTTAACGTGGGTTTGAGTTTTCCAATTTACTTCAATTGGAACAGATCAAGGTCCCAACCTTGAAATGACTGAACCATGTATGTAGTCACATTAACCTCAAGAGTCATATTGTGATAATTGAAAAGATTTTACCTCAGTGGGACTATTCACATGCTTAAGTCTTTCCAGGATCTGAGGCCTCATAGTATAATTACTTCCATGTTTGTAGGAAGCTAGAAGGCTTTTGGATTTGTCCTTTGCTAGTGTTTACATGCCATGTGCCCTTGAGCGTTTCTATTTTGCTTCCTTTAGTAATGCAGGACGAAATACGTCAGCAGGTCAATAGACACATTTTTGTAATGCAAGCCAGTTCTAGGCTTTCTTTTTGTTTTGAAGAGTTTACTTTGCTGACCTAGAAAAATGAAGTGGTCTATTTGATAATCTAGGAACTGCATTTCTTTTTATAAAACTCAGCTCTTCCATAGCATGTTTCTGGATATGGAGAAAACAAAATTGCCCTTATCTGTACCCAAAATAAATAAATAAATGTTCTGTATTACTTTTCTTTGTTAGATCATGTGCAAAATGAAAGTGAATAGTTTATCAAAATGTAAACTCTCAGTTCGGATCCTTTTTTAAACAGTTTGTGTGTAGTAACAACAGAGAAATATTAACCTACCCTGTTCTGCATCTTTTCTTATCTCTTGGAGATCCCAATGTGTGTTTTGCTAGTAGAAAGGAAACTGCTCCCTCATAGTAATGATGAGAGAGAAACGTCTTGAAACCTTTTTAAAAAACAGCATTACATAGCTTTTAGTTGTAGTTCCATTTCCTCCACCAGGAATTGCAAGAGAAGAGTTGCTCTCCTCAATTCCACATCTCTTTGCTCTTCTGGAACTTTTAGACTAGGTGGAAGGTGAAAATACCTCTCCATCATTTTCCTTAATTATTACTTGAACAACAAAAATTGTGGCCCAGACTTTTAAAGCCAGCTATGGCGCTTAGCTATACAACTCCCATGAATTTCAATGGCCTAGATAGGGCAAAAACATTAGTTTTTGTTTTTAAAGGAGAAAGAACATAAACAATACTTCCCAGGAGCACAACCACTGGATTTATAGGATTAAAGAATGGAGAGTACACTCAAAATTAAAATTCGGATATTAATTTCCAAAAGTCTCTGTGAAAGTGAGAAACACTACAATATGAAGGTCAAATACAAAACTGAATGAGTATATTCCTGGATTTACACACATTTTGGCAAACAGTCTTAAGAAAGAAGAAATACAGGAGTAGAAATATTTGAAGATCACTAGTCCCCGTCCTCTAAAAAAAAAAATCCAACCCAAACTTTTTTTTTCTGGCCAACATGATTTACAGAATTTAGGAAAATAAGGTTCTGTAGGTATGGATGCTTCCTCCACATTACTGTAGTTCCACTGCTCTTTCAAGCACAACCGCCTCATTCTCTACAGCTAATCCAATACCTTGCTCCATTTTTTTTAAATGTTGACATTTAACAAATTTTGCTTAACCTGTCAGCTTCCATAATGTGAATGGAAACAGTTGTGATGAACAATACTAGGAACTTTCTTCACTTTACTCACCAAGTTAGCCTATCAATGAAATTTTAGTTGTAGATGGGAAGGTTACATACCCGTAACTGGAGGTTTTTCAAGATGTGTAGTCCCTAGCTGTGTTCCACTGTGGGTTATACATGTGCACCATGGGCCCACAATCAGAAAATTTGAAAGTAGGGTCAACTATTCCGCACATGTGCCCCGGCTCACGTCAAGCCTTTGACCGAGGTGGTAAAGAGTGATAAAGGGTGGTGGACTGACTGCATCTCCAGTTCCTTCTCCACCACGAATCTGACAGATCTGAAGTGGAGGGGAAGGAGGGCAGGAAGTGGAATACAGATAGGTACCACACATTTCAAAGAACCTCCAATTACAGGTAAATAACCTCCTCTTCTCTTCTTCTTTGAGTGATGGTTCCTATTGTATTCCACTGTGGACGACTGACAAGTACTACCTACGTGGGAGGAGGGTGTGAGGATGAGGACAGAAGGGTTGTGTGGAGGACCACCATTCCAAAGGAGGCATCTGTCACCGTGACTTGCAGCAAGGCATAGTGTGTTGCGAACATGTGGACAGAATTCCACATGGGTGCTTTACTTATGTCTATCAAAGGCATGTCTTAAAGGGATGCCATGATCATTGCTTGAGCTGTAGGGGAGTGAGCCCATACCCTAGTGGGGGAAGGCAGATTCAACAGCAGGGAGCAGAGTTTAATGCAGCCAGAAATCCATTGGAGAGTCTCTGGGTGGAGAGGCCCTGTCCCTTGATTCTCTCTGCTACCACAATAAACAGTCTAGGGGACTTCCTGACTGTTTTTGTTCTCTGCAGGTAAAAGGCCAAAGCTTGTTGGACATCGAGGGAATGGAATCTACATTCTTCTGCAGATGTGTGGTTACTGAAAGAAAAACAGCTAAGTGAATGGACTGGTTAATATGAAACTGGGAGACCAATTTTAGTAAAAATTTCAGGTGTAGGCATAAGGAGACTATATCCTTGTGGAATACTGTGAGTGGCTTTGTGACACTATGCCCCATATTCTTCATAGAGATATTATGCTATGATATGATTATGGCATAACTATGATGTATTTTATGCAAGATGGATCATGTAAGATATCGCTGAAAAGGTTATTATTCACTGAATACGATTATCCTATTTGTATGCATGTATCATTTTGGTGTCTGAAATTAGAAATATTGTCTGTGCATCTATGCATAGAAATATTGTCTATGCAGAGACAGATGCATCATGGAGGTGAATGCCTGGCTGTGAAGATGGTGTCGCCAGGAGGGCTTTGGCTTCCTCGACCACGGGATGCTATCTGAGGAAGGATTGCTAGGCAGAGATGGCGTTCACCTTTCGAGGAGGGGAAAGACCCTATTTGCACACAGACTGGCTAACCTAGTGAGGAGGGCTTTAAACTAGGTTACGAGGACAGGTGAAGCAAAGCCCACAGTAAGTGGGGAACATGATGACCTGGGAGATGGTTGGAAACAAGAGGGAGCGTGGGCTATAATGGCAGAGAGAAAGGAGGGTCAGGGCAAAACTGGGAGGCAAGATCAAACCAGTATCTTAGATGCCTATATACAAATGCGAGAAGTATGCACGGTAATAAGCAGGAAGAACTGGAAGTGCTAATAAATAAATACAAACTATGACATTGTTGCATCACTGAAACTTGGTGGGATATACAACATGATTGGAATGTTTGGTGTGGATGGGTATAGTTTGCTCAGGAAGGATAGGACAGGGAAAAAGGGAGAGGTGTTGCCTTATATATTAAAAATGTACACACTTGGACTGAGGTGGAGATGGACATAGGAGACGGAAGTGTTGAGAGTCCTGGGTAGGATAAAAGGGGTAAAAAACAAGGGTGATGTCGTTGCTAGGAGTCTCTACAGGCCACCTAACCAGCTGGAAGAGGTGGATGAGGCTTTTTTTTAAACAACTAACAAAATCATCCAAAGCCCAAGATTGGTGGTGATGGGGACTTCAACTATCCAAGATATATGTTGGGAAAATAACACAGCGGGGCACAGACTATCCAATAAGTCTGGACTGCATTGCAGACAACTTTTTATTCAGAAGGTTGAAAAAGCTACTGGGGGAAGCTGTTCTAGACTTGATTTTAACAAATAGGGAGGAACTCGTTGAGAATTGAAAGTAGAAGGAAGCTTGGGTGAAAGTGATCATGAAATCATAGAGTTTGCAATTCTCTAAGGAAGGTAGAAGGGAGTACAGCAAAATAGAGACAATGGATTTCAGGAAGGCGGATTTGGTAAGCTCAGAGAGCTGATAGGTAAGGTCCCATGGGAATCAAGACTGAGGGAAAAACAACTGAGGAGAGTTGGCAGTTTCAAAGGGACACTATTAAGGGCCAAAAGCAAGCTATTCCGATGGGTAGGAAAGATAGAAAATGTGGCAAAAGACCACCTTGGCTTAACCACGAGATCTTGCATGACCTAAAAAATAAAAAGGAGTCATATAAAAAATGGAAACTAGGTCAGATTACAAAGGATGAATATAGGCAAATAACACAGGAATGCAGGGCAAGATTAGAAAGCAAAGGCACAAAATGAGCTCAAACTAGCTATGGAATAAAGGGAAACAAGAAGACTTTTATCAATACATTAGAAGCAAGAGGAAGACCAAGGACAGGGTAGGCCCACTGCTCAGTGAGGAGGGAGAAACAGTAACAGGAAACTTGGAAATGGCAGAGATGCTTAATGACTTCTTTGTTTCGGTCTTCACTGAGAAGTCTGAAGGAATGTCTAACATAGTGAATGCTTATGGGAAGGGGGTAGGTTTAGAAGATAAAATAAAAAAAGAGCAAGTTAAAAATCACTTAGAAAAGTTAGATGCCTGCAAGTCACCAGGGCCTGATGAAATGCATCCTAGAATACTCAAGGAGTTAATAGAGGAGGTATCTGAGCCTCTAGCTATTATCTTTGAAAGTCATGGAGACGGGAGAGATTCCAGAAGACTGGAAAAGGGCAAATATAGTGCCCATCTATAAAAAGGGAAATAAAAAACAACCCAGGAAACTACAGACCAGTTAGTTTAACTTCTGTGCCAGGGAAGATAATGGAGCAAGTAATTAAAGAAATCATCTGCAAACACTTGGAAGGTGGTAAGGTGATAGGGAAAGCCAGCATGGATTTGTAAAGAACAAATCTGTGTCAAACCAATCTGATAGCTTTCTTTGATAGGATAACGAGTCTTGTGGATAAAGGAGAAGCGGTGGATGTGGTATACCTAGACTTTAGTAAGGCATTTGACGGTCTCGCATGATATTCTTATCGATAAACTAGGCAAATACAATTTAGATG
Source organism: Chelonoidis abingdonii (assembly GCF_003597395.2). NCBI lineage: Eukaryota > Metazoa > Chordata > Testudines > Testudinidae > Chelonoidis > Chelonoidis abingdonii. Next base: position 33,406,984 of record NC_133769.1, read on the forward strand.
GGGCTACTATAAGGTGGTGCATAACTGGCTGGATAACCGTACTCAGAGAGTAGTTATTAATGGCTCCCAATCCTGCTGGAAAGGTATAACAAGTGGGTTCCGCAGGGGTCTGTTGGGACCGGCTCTGTTCAATATCTTCATCAACGACTTAGATGTTGGCATAGAAAGTACGCTTATTAAGTTTGCAGACGATACCAAACTGGGAGGATTGCAACTGCTTTGGAGGACAGGGTCAAATTCAAAATGATCTGGACAAATTGGAGAAATGGTCTGAGGTAAACCGGATGAAGTTAATAAAGACAAATGCAAAGTGCTCCACTTAGGAAGGAACAATCAGTTTCACACATACAGAAGGGAAGAGACTGTCTAGGAATATTCCAGTGTTAACTCCTGACATTAGAACTTTTTTCCAATGTCAACCTAAATCTCCCTTGCTGCAGTTTAAGCCTTTGCTTCTTGTTCATCATTAGGCTAGATGAACAGTTTTCTCCCTCCTCCTGTGACATCCTTTTAGATACTGAAACTGCATCATGTCCCTCTCAGTCTTCTCTTTGCCAAACTAAAGAAACCCATCTTTCAGCCTTCTTCATAGGTCATGTTCTCAGACTTTAATCATTTCTGTTGCTCTTCTCTGGACCCTCTCCAATTTCTCCAACTTTCTTGAAATGTGGTGCCAGAATGGACAATGCTCCAGTGAGCCTATCTCTCTCTTTAATTGCCTAGGGAGGTTGTGGAATCTCCATCTCTGGAGATATTTAAGAGTAGGTTAGATAAAGGTCTATCAGGGATGGTCTAGACAGTATGTGGTCCTGCCATGAGGGCAGGGGACTGGACTCAATGACCTCTCAAGGTCTCTTCCAGTCCTAGAGTCTATGAATCTATTACAAATGAGTTTACACCAGGGAGAATGCAGTCAGTCTAGATGGCAGACTGTGAAGGACCAGTAGGGAGAACAATACGTCTTAGAAAATGCTAATCTCCCACTGGAGAGCCTTCCTGAGGATGCTACAAACAGCCTTCAAGTTATGGCTGCTGTGACCCTACAAGGACATGTGACCAAATCACCTGGTACTGGACTCCATCTTGAAATACCATTGTTTTTCCAATGAAAGGCGTGGGAACTAAGCCTGGAGACAAAAGGTTCCTGCCATTTGCAAAATTTATGGCAGGGGTGTGACATCATCATGGTTCTTCACTGACTTCCCACCCAAGAAGACTCCTGAAAACACCTGAGAAACAAGGACTGAATTGGGAAGTAGGGCTGAACCCAGGCTAGAGGGATTTCTTGCCTATGAAAAGAATACCTGGGATTTTAACCTGCAAGCAAGTGCAGACTGCCCTCAAGAATCTCTGCAAATTGCCTAAATCAACATTTAGGGTGAGAATTTGCTACTCTATCCAATCTCTTTAGTATATTAACCTCAGATTGTGTTTTTGTATATTTGCCAGGTAATCTGCTTTGATCTGTTTGCTATCTCTTATCATCACTTAAAATCTATCTTTTGTAGTTGAAAACTTGCTTTCGTTTGGTCTAAAATCAGTGTGTGGACATTATAACTCGGGGAAGAAAGTTGCTGCATCTCTCTCTCCACATTGAGGGAAACAGCAAATTTCATGAGCTTACACTGTACATTTCTCTGTGCAGTGCAAGAAGGTACAATTTTGGGTTTATCCTCCAGAGGCGGGGTATGCCTGAGAAGCTGGTAAGAGCCCAAGCTGTATAGCCTTCCCATGTAGGGGCTGGTCAGAAAGGGACAGATGGCTGTGTCCCTCCCTGTGTGCTGGTGAAAGTGGAAGTGTCTCTTCAGTTTATCACAGAATTACTGGGTGGGAGCCCAGACTGATGGGTCAGGGGGCTAAGTGGTACCTCAGTTCCAGGCGGCACCCCGAGGGGAACCTGTCACAGGCGTGTCTGCCATCATTGCTCCAAGTTCACTGATGCTTCTCCCTGAAGTGATAGTATAGAATGGAGACCTTCATGGAGAGTAGGGACATGGAGCAAAACACCATTGGTTCAAAGGCGCGGGGGGGTGCACAATTTCATAATACTGAGAGTACCAGATTTCAGGTGCCATTGAGGCGCGATCATTTGGAGGGGGTGAAGGTTCTTAGGAGGCCTTTTCAAAATCAAGTGTTAACATAAAAACGAGTAAACCTCCGTAGAAGGATGGAACGTGCTAACCGCCACCAGGTGGACTCATAAGGAGCTGAGGGAGAGACCAATGTCTTTAAAGATAGAATGTGGTCTAGGATTAGGGAAACTTTGCAGCTTCTGATATAACACATTTATATTGTGCCCAAGACGAAAAGCATTTCCATTTAAGTCCAGTAACATTGTCTAGTGGAGTCTTTTCCACCTTTAAAGACAATGTCCTCTACTGCTGAGGAACGTATGTGTTCTAAGGTCGATGCCCATCCAATACCATGCTCTCAGGTGGAGTGGTCGTGGATTGGGATGATTGATCCAGCTGGTGTACTGGGTGAGAAGACTGGGGAAGTTGAGGATGGTAATTGGTGGACAGGATGACATGTGCAGGAGACTGGGGAACCAGAATTATCTGGGCCAGAAGGGGGCAATCAGAGTGACCATCTCCTTGTCTCACTGGATTTTGTGTAGCGTCCTCCCAGAGTAGGAGCAGTAGTGGACGGAAGGCATAGTTTAGTTGGTCTGACCAGGAGAAAAGGAGAGCGTTGCCCTGGGAGCAGTAACCAAGGGCACCCTTGAGCAATATATTGCTGTTTGTCTGAGAAGTGAATAGGTCTCTGGCTGGGGTCCCCCACTGCACAAAGATGTCATATAGCACTTCTTCGTGAAGTTCCCATTCATGGTTGATTGAAAAATATGTGCTAGGGGAATCTGCGAGCACATTCTCCATCCCCAGAAGATAGCTGTGGATAGAGTGATCTGATTGCTGATGCGCCAGATCCAGAGATTGATTGCGTCTGCGCATATAGCAGTGGATTTTGCTCCCCCTTGTGTGTTGATATAGAAAACAGTGGTGATGCTGTCTGAAATGATCAGGATGAGAGTGAATGAGTGGAAGAAAGAATTAGCACGCCTTCCTTACTGTTTGAAGTTCCAGGATATTGATGGACATCCTGGATTCTCAAGATGTCCATGTCCCCTGTGTTGTGCTATTGTCCATATGGACTTCTCAGCCTAGCAGACGTGCATCGATGATGATAGTTTTGTCTGGGGAAGAGGAAAGAAAGGGGACTCCAATGTATATGTGATGTGGGTCTGTCCACCACAGGAGGGAGGACAGTACCTTGGACAGGACTGTCAGCAAGAGGTTCATGGAGTGGCGACTCACTGAGTACATGAACTGTAGCCTTGTCTGAAGGCAACAAAGGTGAAGTCTTCCAAAGGGGGGTCACATAAGTGCACAAGACCATGTGACCAAGTAGAGACAGACAAGTCTTGGCTGGTTCACAAGAGTTGTTCATGATGCAAACTATGATGTTTTTCATTGCCTGAAATTTATCCATGGGCAGATATGCCTGTGCCAGAACAGAGTTTAGGGAATCCTGAGGCGGGGGGAGGGAGGAAGCTGGAGAAGAAGCTGAAAGCGGTGGTGGAAATGATTACTGGGGGTGGCGGGGGCTGTGCCCCTGCTTGTCCCCCCTTGTACATGCCCCCTTGCACAGACCAATGGATACTATTTTCAATTTCTCTAACTCCAGGTACATGGCACACATGTGTAACCCACAGTGGAATACAACAGGGACCACCACTTGAAGAAGAACTATATCTATATGCAACTTCAGGTGTTAAAACAAAGCCACTTGTTAATCACAATAGTCTGAAAAACAGATTAGACACCAGTTGTAACATTTCAAAAACCAAGTCATTTTAAACTCTTTCCAGCTCCCAAAATATTGAAAATATTAATTTATAACTTTCCAGGAAATTAAATTGGTATAATCAAAGTAAGTTGTCCACAGTTTTGGTTATTTGAAACACACATTTATCATCATAGGTAAAATATTAAGAAATAAAGAGACTGAAGCCCAGAGTTAAACCAAAAACTCAGCATAACCTTCATTTTGGAGCTATTTAAGATGCCTCCATGTTATGATGTGCTAAGCATGCAATAGGCTAGACTATTAATGAGATCCAATGGGCTTGGTGCTGCCCTAGGGAATTTCCGTCTGATTCAGTCTGGCTCTTATTTTTGAAAAGCTTCACAGAAGTTTACGTAGAGAGATATTATCCAGCACGCCATTAGTTTTAGATTTTCTACGTAAGGATGTAGTAATTACACAAAAGTTACCGGAAAAGTCATATCTGATCGTACCCATCCACCGCTTCTTTTCACTGTCTTTTAGTATATCGCCATAAAAACCATAACCCAATAGTGACACAGAGTACTTAAGAAATGTGTTGTTGTGATGTATGGAGGAGACATCCAGAGGCTGAGAATCACCTGTTAACAGAAATTCCAGGTTTTATCTCAGTTAAAAGTTTATTTGTTTCAAATCTGCTACTAATTTTTAATATTAAACTTTTTTTTTCCAATTGAGAGCAACCTTATAAAACATGCAACAGAGAAAAAGAGAAACATTCTGCAAGGCTAACAATGCCATATATTGTTAAATGAGAAAAAATAATGAAGACACAAGGCGGCCAGTGTACCAATGGGAGACACTGGAGTGGGGTGGAAGAGACAACAGCAGTATCTTGCTGAATCCTACCATTTTTGAAGGTGCTTAATGTGATGTATTTGGGCTAATTCTATATTTCACCATAAACAAAAAAAAAGCAATATTTAAAAAATACAAATGTACACCTACATTTAATATTCTGGGCTAAACACTATGTCCAGAACACATGAGGGCCCCAATCCTGCAAAGATGTTCATAGGTGCTTCGCTTTATGCTCACTTCAGTGGGACTACTCACAGTGCATGAAGTTAAGTATTTGCATAAATCTTTGCCAGATTGGGTATTAGGATTACAACAGTTAAGCTTTTGAAAGCCAGGAAATGCTGAAATTAAGGTTGCATGCAAAATCTTAAAGTTGCTCTTTATACTTCTGCATTACAATAGTTTTAAAGTACATAATAATTTATTTCTTGTTTAAAATATACCATAACATTTTCTACAACTTTAAATCATAGTCTACTACTGCGTATTGCTCTGTGTATGCCAGACAAAATCCGCAAAAACATATATACCAAAAGTTAAAGTCTCAGAAAGTTACAATCACCTGAAAACAGTGGGTTAAAACAAAAATGTTCATCCAGTCTGAATTCAGCTCTCTTTAGCATCATATATATCACTACCAAACATCTCACACTTTATTTATCTATTTATTTATTACAATCAAGCTATATTTTTACACAACAGAAATTAGGATCATTCTGGATATGTTAAGGTCTTGAAAAGAAGGTAATGACCTGTAAGCTGAATACCTACCTACAATAATATGTAGTGCTGATGTTACTGGATCAGTGACACCAACTGTTGCATAGCATATGCAGTCTGTTGAACCTGTAAAAAAGGAATGCTTTTAATTTTTCATATTTTAATAATAGAGAGAATACTGCTCTATACATGTGGCCATTCAGATAAAGACATTATATCCTTTCATTGCTTTTTATTCTCTTTTCTTAAATGCAGAAACAGAATAAAACCAAGCAATAATATGGATATGAAAATTATAAAAAATAATGTGATCTAAATTAAAACATTGATTTCCTCTCTAAGTGAAATTTACTCCTCTCTGAACATAGTCCACATACTTCCACTGAAGAATGCTGGATCTGGGGAGACAGAATCAGCTCCTACCTCAGTGAAAGGACAATGGCACAGCCTTATCTCAGCCTATGAACAGGAGTGGCAGCTGCTGCCACTTTGCACCCCAAGTTCAGAAATTCCTGCTCACTGGAACCTCATTAAAAAAATAGACAAAGCAACCCACTCCATAATAGTCAATTCACAGCCTTAGGGCACAATTCCTTAGGACATAGGGATTCACCTTTAGGTAATGCTTTTTCATCACTAAGGCCTGATCTATAATACAGAGTTAGATCGATGTGAGGCAGCTTAACTTGACTTAATTATGTAAGCGTCTACACTACAGCCTTGTCCTGCCGATGTAAGCGCCCTACTACACCGACATAATAATTCCACTTCCACGAGAGGCATTGGGTTTACGTCAGTGTAGTTAGGGTGACGCAGTGTCTGTGTGAACACTGTGTTACTTACATCGCTGTTAGCGCTCTTGTCCAGCAGAGCTGTGAAACTGACAAGGCTGGGCAGCTATAGCCCAGCTGCCCCCTCGCTTCACTGGAGAGCTGGGTGACTGGACCGTGCTTCCAGCTAGGAGCTGGGGCAAAAATGCATCCTGCTCCTGACTGGGAACTGTGAGCAGCTAGTCCCCACTCCTGGCTGGGAGATAGGGAAAGAATCCCAGGCAGCTGGACCATGCTCCTGGCTTGGAACTGAGGCGAGGAGCCAGATTGGCTGGACCCCACTCCCAGCTGGGAACTGGGTGAGACTAGACCCTGCTCCTGGCTGGGAGCCAGGGAGAGAAGCCCAGGGGCCCAGACCCTGCTCTCTAGGGGGCAAGAAGCCCTGGGTGACTTCCCCTGCTCCCAGCAGAGAACAGGGAGGCAGAAGCCCCAGGTGTCTTCCCTCACTCCCAGTGGAGAATGGGAAGACTAAAAGCCCCAGACAGCTTCCCCCACTCACGGCAGAGAAGTGAGAAGTCCTGGGCAGCTTCTCCCCACTCCCGGGGGGAAAGGGGAGACGAGGGGGCAGCTCGCCTAAAGCCCAGGAGCCTGTGGGGCAGCCAGGCTACCAGGAGGGAGCTGGCTCTCAGCTCCTCACGCTGCGCCTCTTAGGTCAGTGGAAGCACTCCTGCTGATGGCGCACACCACCGCTCCAAGGAGCATTGTGTGGACATGCACTACTGCAGTAATTGCTGTGGGGGCTGTAAGTCAATCTAATATAGGTCAACTTAAGTTTTTAGTGTAGACACACCCTAACACATGAACTACTACTGCATGCATCATCCTCCTATTCCCTCAACCCTCAATTTTGTTTGAAAGGGCAGGTTGGATGTGGGGCAAACAGACCGTGGAAAGACCTTGAATATATACTAAATACATTTAGGTTACTTATATTTACACCCATGAATTTGATCAGGTCCTTAAAGAAAATACTTGCAATCTTATTTTTTTCTGTACAAAAATCCCTTCTTTCCTACTTAAAAAATTGTTACCACAGTACAAAATTACCAGTTTCTAGACTCAGTATAAATTAGTCAGTAACTTTATCTAAGCATCTGGATTGCACAAATGTTTGTCTGGAGTAAAGATACAACAAAAACTCTAAAAACTACTAGATATACCTATGCCTTTGTATTAAAGTAGCATATTTATTATTAATACATATTTTTGTTTGGAAGAGGAACAGCTTGTGATAAACCCAACACGTTGGAAAAAAGTTATGAGACAGAGGTTCATGGGTAAAAGCTCCTCCCTGTTCTTTGCAAACAACTCTCACCTCAGACCTGACAAACTCACTATACCAAACACATCTTACAGGATATTTACCTGTGTAAGATATCCATAGAAAACTCACAACTTGTCAAGATTCATAATCGTGAGGTTTATGTACAAGTAATATTTAAGGACTAATGTACTTATGTTAAAAACATGCTTTATGGACTTGGAGTAAAAATTAGTCACCAGGGGATAATGTGTGTTGTTGATTGCCCATTCAAACAGGAGGGAGTTGCCACCCTGCCTATTTTGCTGGTGATACAATACAAGGCTCGATTGTTTGGCCTTGTTAAACCCCAAGACTTACAATGGAGAACAATCAGAGGCAATGGCAAACAATCAAAACCTCTTGAGGGTTAAAAAGGAACATTATAGCAAGACAGGGGTTCACCCTGTCTATGAACAGAAATAAAACAAACACAGAGGAAGGGAAGGTACCCTGAATCCTTTTGCTGTGGAGACATCTAGACAAGGTATTCTCATGAAAACCTGGATCTTGGTTCATGTGAAGCCAGCCACAGACTGAACTTCGGGGTGGAGAGGGGGAAATAGGACAGACTTCTACCTTTTAGATAATGAAGGTGACTATTAAGTGTAGGCTCAGGTTCATGTTTTATTATTTTGTATTGTAATAATCTGTTTGCATCACTCTCTCTTGCTTCTAGCAGAATCTTTATTCTTAAATAAACCTTACAAATGCTGTGCGTTAATCGGGGCCGTGGATTAAGATAAAACTGGTAAACTGCTCCTCTGCAGGAAAGAGGATCTGGAATTTCTGTTAGAAGCCTGTGTCCAGGGCTAGATATCACAGGGAAACAATTCAAATGGACACAGGGTGCACCTATTGTCAGTCTGTAAAGTGAAGTCGCGGCTGGCACAGCCTGAAGGAAAGTGCTTGAGTGGCTGAAAAGCTGGTGGCATTAGGGAATTGACACCCAGCCAAGGAGAGGCAAGACACTCTCATACTCAAGGCAGTGGGTAACACAGTGACTCTCAGTTCTGGATACCCTGAGAACCACTACAATTGTTAAAACTAAATTTTGCTCTTTATAGCAGAGCAAATAATTTTTATTTGACTTTTGTCTCTACAGAGGCTGAGGGGGGGGGAGCAACGGAAGGGGGGGGAGAGAATAATTTGTGTAAAGGGGTTTTGCTATTTTGAAGGGATATAGTGAAATTTTGCTAAATATTTAGGTTTTGTAAGAACAAATGCTTACAAAATCTAAGCCCAAGCGATTGGTTTTCATGCATTTTTAAGATTCCAATAGGACCATTTTTTTTTTAAAAAAGTAAGCCCGGGTAGTGTTTAAAACTCAAACACTTCAGCATTGTACAAACACATATAAGCCTGCAAGTGAAGTTGACTAGAAAAGCAAAGTGTAAAGAAATGAAATTGACTCAAGTTTATTTTCAGTCTTCTCATTAATGCAAAGAAACCCAGCACACACAGTAAGGAGTACGTTTGATTTTTTCATCTTTAATAACTAGAGGTGTTCGCTGCAGCACAGATATGGAAGTTTTATTCAGAATGATTTTTTTATGTGACAGCATCCCTTTAATTTTTGGCCTTTCTTATGTACATGCATAGATATTTAACATACCAAACACATTTAACATTAGAAGAGAAAAGCATAAAAAAATCTCTTCAATCAGGGAAATCTATTTTATGCTGTTTGAAGTATTTAACAGGATTAATTTAAAACCATAATATAAAGGACGTATAACATACATCCGATTTTAGATTATAAAATACTGTGATTATTTGCCTTCAGGTGAAGAATCAGCTTTTAATGTAGACTGAGCAGGAGGAAACTTGCCTATGGGAGCCCAAACAAGGGTTAGGAATATGTGTGGAGGAAGGTCAAGGAAGGTTACATTAGTCAAGTCAAAGAAAAGATCATGCCAGGAGCCAACACCTAGGTGAGATTTGCTAAGGGTCTGTGGGCCCTTCTCCTCACCCCCCCCCCCCACAAATTGACAGCATAAGCCTTGAAAAACTCCTTTGTCCACCTGCCTGTTTTCAGATACACCAAAGACATATTGGACAGACACCAAGTCAGACCACTTCATTTTTACAAGGCCAATTCAGACTCTGAGAAACATGCCAAAGGATGAATGATTCACTGATTTCAAATCTACTCTCCATTCTTCTTCTCACTTCAGAGGAAATCAGTGCATACATGCTGGTAGACGGTGGCAGGGAAAATCCTTCCCTCTATCTCACTGTCCAGGAGACTGTCATCACCACTTCCACTTAAAGACACAAGAGAGGAGGCTGCTCCATCTCATATGAACATTTTGCAGATGCCGATCACAGTTATCAAGAGGTTTTAAGGAGTAAGGCCCTGACAGAAGCAGGAGGCAAACAAACATAATGGAATCACACTCCAAAGGAAATAGTAAGTGTGATGGAGGGACTTTTCTGTGAGACCAGAACAAAGTTCAGGACACGCTGTCAAGAGCAAGTGGTTCTGCACAGCATACAGGACTCCAATTTCTCTTTTAGGGTGGTGACAAACATGATGGATGACATGGTAAGGAGCCAAATTTGCAGTAGCAATAGCTGTTCATAGATTGGGCATGTTGAAATGTTACACCAAATCTTTCTATTTCATTTTGCCTGCAGTCTGTGGAATGCTCTGATGCATGCATGAACTCTGTCATATCTTGGCTTAGTTAGGGAAGAAAGCAGATGACCCTCTAGTTATCCTCTTAGTTAATATCTGTGCATTCAGGTGTGAATGCCTTGTTTGTCACTTAGCCTTTGTGCCTTCATCTAGGTCAGGGATTTTGCAGTAGCTGAATAGAAACTTAGTTCCATATTCAGTCCTGGTCCAAGCAGATGCAACTCCAACAGTCAGTCAATCACATAAGGTCTGAACAGTAAACAGCAGCGTGAAGCACTACTAATTTGATGCTTTCAGGTACTAGAGTATAGCCATCCCAGAGAAACAAAACATGATACAGCAAATGGATATCCCACTTCTTTAATAATTCTTCACATCATTCCAAGAGGGTATTGTGATGCTGATAAACCAGCTCAGATAAGGAAAATAGTGTTTGTATGTTACATCTGTCTATATCCTGTACATATTGAGCCTTAAGATCAAAGATGTGTACATACTGCATGGAACTAAAGAATATTTCCTGTATTGTCTTCATTTATCTGTCCATGTTTTAATGAATGGCTAGCATAACTGAATTATTTGTGTATGCATGGAAAGTAGGTAGTTAACTTCAAACCAAGGGTCCTTGGCTTAACACCGGAGACTCAAACTGTCTGCATTATCTATGCTGCGCCAGTAACCCTCACTGAGCTGCTTCCAATTACAATTACTGGACCACAGGAATGATCCTGCTCTCTGATTCATTTCTGGACTGCCTGAACTCTGGCCGAGCAGTGGGGGGAGGTCTAAGCGTACAGACAGAGATCCCCAGAATTCATTTTTCGGAAGCCCTGAGGACTTATGCAAAGACTGTACATCTATGCTCTTATTTGGACTACAAGCTCTAATTCACCTGTAATGTATATTATTTGCTTTAATTTCTTAACTCTCTTCTTTTTTAAAAGTAATAAATCTTTAGTTAGTTTACTAAGGATTGGCTAACACCATTTTTTGGGTAAAATAAAAGTATCTGATCACCTGGGGTAACTGACTGGTCCTTTGGAACTGGAAGAACATAATATGAGGTGTTCTTTATTTTAATAATCTTACATCATAAAGTCCAGTTTGCCTGCGTGATAAACAGGGGCCTTTATTTAATGGTGAAACTAGAGTAGTGGTTCAGGAATACTCTTATTACTGGCTTGGTGAATTTGAGGGTATTTTCCCTATGTTCTGACAATCTGTCCTGAGCCAAGTAGCTGCAGAGGGTTGATCTAGTGGTGCTCATAATATATGTAAACTGTCTTGAGAGGGAATGACTGTTCACCACATGTGCCTAGCCCCAAACAGTTACTGGTGGTTATGGATGGATCAGGGTGCTACAACTGGCCACCTGTATGAAAAGGTGCTCCACAGCAATTTTATAGGCATAGGACTTCAGTGATCCAAGGCTCACATGGCACAGTATACCACTGCTTATCCAAATAGCACAAGCAACACAGATTTGATTTGGGTAATTAGGAGTTCAGATAATTGAGGGGGCAGGATCCATTTAGCAGCAGGGTGGCCTCCCATGGACCAGGGGCTTGTTCTGTCTCACTCTCTTCTCCTGGCAGCCTCAGATGCAGGTCTCTACTCTTCCCCATTCACTCACTCCTATGACAGCAGGGCTACAGGCAGCTTGCTGCTCGGCTCCATGTAGGGGCAAGGTATGAGGCAGAAAAGAGGCACCCTCCCCCCAGGATCCTGCTCTGCCCCTTGCACCTTCCATCTGCAGGGACTGGGGGACAGCAGCCCCACAGCAGCACAGCGACTCTTCTATAGCTCTCTGTTATGATACTGCTCAATTGCTCCCATGGCAGGAGGTTGCAGAGGAATCCCTGTGCTGGTGTACAAGCCCCACAACAGCAGGAAGGAAAGGCCCCATCCTCCACGTTGCAGTCCTGGCTAGGGAAGCTCTAGTCTATTAGCTAAACTGCCTCATTATCTGAGTCCCTTCCTTGTCCCACATCATGAAATGCACACAGGACAAGGAAGAGACTGCAATAAGGTGGAAGGCTCAGATATCAGAGTATAGTGTATATGGTTAAAGACCAAGTCTGAAGTCATTGTGTGCTCTGACTCTAAACAGTCACTGGGAGTTTTGGCTGTGGAAAGATTTCAGGATGAGGGAATGATTTGGCATGACCAATTTGCGTTAATATTAATTACGCTTATTCTTGAATGGAAGTTGCTAACTCATTTACTCAAAACAGCTGCCCAAGTCCTTGATTCTATATAATTGTTTTCCTGAATTTTTCCAATCAAATGTACAATAATTCAAAGGGAAAATTATCTTGACTGTAAAGTGTTTACATGGAAGAACTGGTCATGACATACAAGTCATAGATTTGGAATGTGGATAGAATTCATACTGCACATCCAAGGGAAAAATTGATGAGAAAAAGATTTACCAGTCTGAGGTGAAGAGACACCACAGGATACCACTGCATTAAACAGAATACAATGCAATTAAAGAAAGAAGCTAAACATTTTCCCTTTCATGCACCTACACACGTGTTTTAAGACAGATAGTGGACACCACAGCCCTTTTTTAAATTACTTTTCAATCTGAAGAGTTAATAAGCGAGATTGGATGCATTCTTTGGAAACCATTTTCTGGTGGCATAGAAGAACTCATACTACTTCTCTCGGAACATAGTGACACACCAAAGTAGTGCTATGCTTGCTTTCTTCCAGTCCATTTGACACTCGCAGAAGGCAAACCCGTGTTTCAAGAGAAGTTTTACAGACCAGTTGATCCATTGTTACTGCATGGCAAAATAAAAGTCTTTTGACAAGTTGTTACTAGTGCTGGAACACTCCTAAGACAGTGAAATAGACTCCAGCATTATGAGACAAAAATCAGCTGATTCATGTGAGCCGAGCAGTAGCTTTTTCCTTCCTTGCTTCACTGGTACTCTCTATTACACTATCCCCAGTTTTCTTGAACATTTTACCCTCCTTCCTATTACATTTTCCTTACTGACTTCCTCCTTAAGGGTATCATCATCACAGCTATCATCACAGCACTTTCTGCTGTTTTCTATGTGCACACACAGGGGCATGTCCTGTATAGGTGAAGAAGAAGAAGAAAAAAAAAATAATGTGGTCACAAGGGAGAAGAGAATGATGGGCAAAGATATAGGTAAAAAGTTCTGAGGAGTTTTGAAGGCAAGAAGCTTGAATTTCATGAGATAGAAAAAACTTTTTTCAAAAGCAACACCCATTTAAGTTGGAATGGGACATTTTAAATGAAAGCTGTAAGAAGGAAGGAAGGGAAAATAAAAGGTTTGTAAGTAGTGAGAACACTTATTTTAACTCTGTTGAAACTAAGAACAAAAGAATAAACGTTCCTGCTACAAATGCATCATCTTACTTTTATCTGCTCTTAAACAGTTTGTTTCAACTCTGGGGTATATTCTGAATTTCTAACAAACTTTAATTGCACACTCTCTCTTACTATTGGGCTGTCAAGCGATTAAAAAATAATAGTATACAATTTATTTAAATATTTTTGGCTGTTTTCTACATTTTCAAATATATTGATTTCAGTTACAGAACACAATACAAAGTGTATAGTGCTCAGTTTATATTATATAGAACTAGGACTGAGTGGACTTGTAAGCTCTAAAGTTTTACATTGTTTTGTTTTTTAAATGCGGTTGTCTAACAAAAAAATCTACATTTGTAAATTGCACTTTCACAATAAAGAGACTGCATTACAGTACTTATGAGGTGAATTGAAAAACCATTTCTTTTTTCATTTTTACATTACAAATATTTGTAATCAAAATAATATACAGTGAGCACTGTACACTTTGTATTATATTGTAAGTGAAATCAATATATTTGAAAATGTAGAAAAAACATCCAAAAATGTAACCAATTTCAATTGCTATTCTACTCTTTAACAGTGCAATTAAAACTGCAATTAATCGCTACTAATTTTTAATTGCAATTAATTTGAGTTAATCACGTGAGTTAACTGCGATTAATCGACAGCCCTACTTATTATTAATTGGAAATTTAGCATAGCATGACAGACTATATTATAAAATTTCCCTTTTGTCCCACAATACAAGGGAAACAACACAAAATACGCTATACACAAGTTAATACACTAAACACAACAGTTTCCCAAACGTTTTCATGCTGCAGTCCCCTTTGGGCTCACCTCTAAACACAACCTGCCTGGTACTAAGTATTCAGGTTGACTTTTCACAAATGAATGCTCCATCTTAGCAGTCTACTTTGAAAACTGTGAGTGGGTGAAGAGGCCCCGATTAATCAATGTGCACTCAGACCACTTGCAGTGTCTCCATCTCAAGGCCCGCCCCACCTCCCCCCATCAACCACCGGATCTAAAATAAAGAATGGCCAACTGTGGTCTGAGGGCCATATCCATCCCACCAGAATATTTAATTTGACCTGCTGCCCCATGTATTTGAAGGGGGTGGGGAGTGGAAATTCCTCTGTCTCCTGATCGACACATTGCTCCTGCATCTTCCACGTGGCACTTGTGACATGCTGCAGGCTACAGAGACAAAGCTCTATTCCTCCAGAGGTAGATGGTACTGCTTAGCTGCCCCAAAAGCTGTTTGCTTAGAACTTTGTTGCATTTCTCTCACCTCTCCATAGTCTCACGGCCCCTCAAAAAGTAGCAGACGCTAGACAGTTTGCCTTTGCCTGCCACTTTCAACATTTTATTTCTCCCCTCACTTGCCCCCAAAACACCTTCTGACAGATAATGCTTTTGAGTTAATTGAACTGAGAACTGTTGAGTATAAAAATTCAATACTTTTGTCTACTAATATGTAAAAGTAAAAATGAATAGCTACATGCACTCTGTAGATTTCCATTTCCAATATGATAACGTATAATATTTTTGTCCCACCAGTGGAAGACAGCACTACAAAAACTCTAACCTAACAGACACTGCACTCAGGTGAGCACTAGCACTACCGCTGTGAGGGGGTTCGCCAGGGGTTAGGGGAGAATTCTTGCAACTTTTCCTCAAATATGTCAGTGACTGTTTCACACGTGGCCATCCAGTCCCTATGACTTAAGAGGACCTGAAATTGAGCCTTAAGATTTGTACAGTGCATAGATTGATATAAATTACTGAAAATATGAATGTACACACTATACATACGTACCCTTTTACCAATTTCCTATCTTTATTTAGTAATAAAACATTAACCAAAAAAGACTCCTTGCCTTTCCCCCTCTTATTTCTAACATTAAAAAACCAAAACAAAAAAACCACACATACGTAGCCAACTATTATATATATATATATATATATATATATATATATATGGATTTATATTTTAAGTTTGTTCTCCAGAACAGCGTGTAATATAATTTAGAGGTTAACTTGCTTAATCATATTCATTAAATATATTTTTTAAAATCACTATTCAGAACCAAAAGTAAAATTATGACTCTGTTAACAGAACGTGTTTAATATAATTGCAAAACAGAAGACAAGAATACAATGTAAATTCACATACAGCAAACAGCTGTACAGTGGACAAAATGAATGCAAAAAGCAAAACTCATTTATAACAGACTATAAAGAATTGTACAAGAAATTAAAAAGTTTAATACTGTTTTTACATCAGTGAAGATCGTTTTTCCTGTCTGTTTTAAAAACAATAACCCCAAATATGTACATTTAACAAATGTCAGATAGTGACAAACTGATACACTACAAAAGCAAAAGCATTTCAACTCCCTTTTAACCTATTCCTCTTCCCAAAATCTGTGCCATACCTAAACATTAGAGTTATGCTTTTTTCCTGCACCTTCTTTAGGTCACTAACACCATAAATAGATGAATGTTTTCAGGTGAGCATATGTCAAACACAGAACACTTTACTCAGACAAAAAAACCTTTACTGAAGTCAATGGAAATTTTGCCCAAGCAGAAAAAGAGTTAAGTGAGAAAGCAATCCTGATTTTGTTCCTATAGGTTTAATTGAGTTGCAAATGGATTCAAGTGTGTTTCTTCATTAATATTAATAGAAGCACATGCAAATCTCTCAGAAGAGTGATTTATATAAAACACATCTGATATACAGTACCTTTGTTTTACTGACTAGACTATATGACTAAATGAACAGTAGTGAGAGTTGGGTACATTTAACAATTAAAATAGTAAATTGGGAAATTTAATATGTGTGCACTAAAAATACTAAATTTCAGAATTTTTCATTATTTGTCATCAGCACACTCAGTGTTTTGTCTCTCATCGCTACTAATTTCAAATTTTAGTCATTTAGGGCTGGTCTACACTAGGGGACGGGATTGATCTAAGATCACGTAGCTGAAGTTGCGTGAATAACGTAGCTGAAGTCAAAGTATCTTAGATTGAGTTACCTACCATCCTCACGGCGCAGGATCGACGTCCGCGGCTCCCCCTGTCGACTCCGCTACCGCCGTTCGCGTTGGTGGAGTTCCGGAGTCGACAGGAGCGCGTTCAGGGATCGATATATCGTGTCTAGATGAGACGCAATATAATCGATCCCCGAGAAATCGATTGCTACCTGCCGATACGGCCGGAAGTGAAGACGTACCCCCACTCAAAGGCAGTCATGTGACTGTCAACACACAGAATAATTCTGTGCCTTACCTGAACAATTGTATGCCCACACTCATCTGTGGTTCTGGAGATACCTCGGAGTATTATTACTATTAACTCCACTATTGGAAGGGGGAGCCCTCCCTCTAGCCCAGACCACATTTTGAATGGAGCCTTAGGGATCTCCTTTTTTGGCTACATGGGTCATTAATTTTCAAGTGCCAAAGACACTCTTTAGATTAGTTTTTGCAGTTAAATCTACTTTGTCAAAGAACTTCACTTAGGGAAGAGTTTTGAACAATGCTTCTCACTAGCAGTGGTCAGAATTAGCCCAAAAAGGGTGGCTATCATAGTGAATTGGAATGGACCAGCACCTCATTGAGATACAGAAGGAAGCTAGCAGCAGGGCTTCTGCAGGCCTTGTGACTACAGAGCATCAAGAAGAACATAATATGGACCTGTCTCTGGAATCTGTGGACCAGCTCCCCAGTGGTTCTATACTTCTTGTGACAGAAACACTGAGGGAGAAGGAGAGGCTGTGTTTCAATCCTACAAAAGGGATTTCAACACTTGCACAGTTGGCCAATAATGAAAACAGATATAGAATATTGGGATCCTTTCACTGTATAGAATAAAGTGTATAGGCTCGACTCAATGGGTTTCAACTGATAATGATTTCAGTTAATGTTTGTTAGTGCAAATTTATAATTTCCCCTCACCATTCCTTTTTTATAAACATTTTTATTAGCATATATAAGCCCCAGAACACTAAACAAAAAAGCAGTTAAATAATAATAATTTTATCATATACTTTAATTTTTGATTCCTCCCCTTCATCTAAATTCCCTCTCCCACAAACAAGGACATTGCAGCCATCACTATTTATGCTGGTCCACCAATAGTTTTAGGGAGCATTACAGTTTACATTTTATTCTACAGGCAGGCCTAACTACAAAAAGTTACCACATTAATAAATAAAGTAAACTGAAAGTTAACCCTTTTTTATTCTTACCAGCAGGGATTATGCCAATCCTCATATTGCACTGGACTAATGGTGCTTTGGGATTATTTTGATCTATGCCAGAATCCTTCTGTATTCTTCCAATTAGACCATGCATCACTTCACTGAACATTCCGTCCCCACCAACACAAACAATACTGCCAGAAAACACAAGTTAGAATGCATGCTAACAGTCAATAAACACATTAAATGTTCCAATTAGTGCAGCCACCACTTACAGTCATCCCTTTGTTCTCCCTATTCACCTTTATGATTTATAAAAAAGGGACACAGTCAACTTAAAATATTATATTTAAAACAAAAAACAAGATATACCTCTACCTCGATATAACACTGTCCTCAGGAACCAAAAAAAATCTTACTACGTTATAGGTGAAACCGCATTATATTGAACTTGCTTTGATCCACCAGAATGCGCAGCCCCGCCCCTTCAGAGCACTGTTTTACCGCATTATATCCAAATGTGTGTTATATTGGGTCACGTTATATCAGGGTAGAGGTGTAGCTGCAGGAACTACAGGAGTCCCCCTGCCTCATTTTGTAACTTTACAACAATTTTCTCCTGTTTTTCAAATGTGCTTTTTCTTTCCCCTGTTGCTTTGTGAACACAAACACAAACATTAGTGGAAACTAACTATACAAGTAAAACACTGAAACAGAATGTACACAGAGCCCTCAAACACAAAATTAAACAAAGTAAAAATTCCTCCCCTCTTTTTTAGTTGCTGTCTTTATAAACAATTTGTAAGTTAACATACGCAGTTTCAGATAGAAAAATGATATTTGTATTCCTTTAATATGCAATAATTCCATTTAATTCTTTTTATTAATTTTATCAACTTTACTTAATATGCTACATCACACACAATTACTATCAAAAGACATACTCTGAATCCTGAACTGAACATTTATACATTTTAAAACCTTACAGTATGTTTATAAAATGGTAGACAATTGGAGGCTCAAATCTCAAAAGTATAAAGGCTTACATACTAACTTAAGTGACTCATCCTTCCTAAAGTGGCTGAATCCTGAAACCTTAAATTGTCTTGTTACACGAAAGCATAAAAGAATTGGATATGTATGAAGATTACAATCCTACAATCTGACAACAAGTAGTTTTACATGTCTTCAGAACAGTTTGTTTTGCAAAATTAATCCAGTTTAACTATAGTTGCTACTCCAGCTAAAGCTAAAGCTCAGGACAGATAGACTCAAAGTCTGTAACCAAGAGTAGCACCAGAAACAAAGCATTACACGATGGTAAATAATATCTTGTCTGTGCATAAATATTAACAAAAAGCACTCTCTTAAAAGGGCACAGAAAGTTAATTAAAAAAATCTTCTAATGGGATGCACTATGAGAATGAGCCTAGTAAAACCTTCAGAAAATTGTGTATTAAGTCCCCAACATACACATACAAGCATTAGAAAGTAATATATGAAAAGAAGTGGATTAGTACAATTACTCTCTAGTTTGTTCAGTGTGTACTCTGAGGTGCAGCACTCATTTCTCATGCAGAATACTCCTATTGCACATTCTGCACCATCTGTATGAAACAGACCAGTATTGGGAATAGGCACTCACAGTACAGATCAGAATAGAATTTGTCCTCATTATTCAAAGCATACAGGCTATTATACTAATATACTTTTTCATGTTATTTGTTGATCACGTAAATATTTCAATTCTGTTATCACTGAACTGCTGCACTATCAAACTGATCAAACTCTTGGCACAGAGTAGAAAAATAAGCAGTTAAGAGAAACTTCTATGTAGAAAATCCACAAGTGACATTTATCTTTTGAGAGAACTCTATTTTTGCTCCAGTACTGGAGTCACAGTCATATAAATATATGTTAGCTTCTGCTCAATACTTGCTCTCTGTGCCAAAACATCTTGTTTTAAAAGTAAAAGAAAGATACAGTTTCTCAGTTGTATATTATTGAGCTACATTATACCTCAACAGAGAAGGCAGCTGCCAGTTTCTCACCTCCTTAAGTATATTCTATACCCAATCAGACCCTTGACAAATTCCTGCCTCAACTCTAGATTGGATCTACAGCGCTGTAGAATTGGTTTAGAATTAATGTAGGACTGATATAAAGATAATATTATCCTGCTCTCAACTAACAGTAAGTACAAATTCAATATTGTCCGGATGAAACAGATGCCTATCCCTTCTGAGGATAATCCCCATGGCCAATATAATAGAGACCAAGAAATTCCTGGTATAATACTTTGACTCAAACCGGAAGTGAATAGCAAAATATCAACGTACCAAAAATTGTGCTTTAGTGAAGAGTTTCCATCTAGAGCTATTGCTCGTTTTAAATAATTTCTTATGAACTGGCATCCTGAGGTCTGGCTATTATGGAGAGAAGTGGTAGCAGTGACAATTTTTATGCTGAAGTATCTAATGAGTAGATATCTTAGACACAGATAGAAAAAATTCCTTTCAAACCTAACTAAATAGCTAAACAAATATTTGTGGCAGTCATGTATGCAGTGGGAACCAAAAAGGATCAGAAGTGCAGTCAGCTTGATAACTGTCACACTTCCTTCTAAAGATCAGACCTTCACTGTATCTGAATTATCTACTGAAATACTGTAAGACCACTATTTTTGCCTTTTTTTAAAATCTTGTTTCTTTTAGTCAGACAATTCAGATTTGTCTCTCAGCCAAATCAAGGAAGTTCCAATTAAAAATCTAATTTTCTATCAAGTTAGAGAGATCAAATGAGATATTCAGGAATATAAAGACACAGGGATAGCTGGCTCTTTCTTAAGGAAGACTTTGAACAAAATATTGGGAGTGATTTTCTATAAGGATAGGTCTTATGCGCATTAGGAGCTACTATATTTCGTCACTGCTACTCCCTCATGTTTTCAGGGAGGGTGTGAACTCACTATGAGGATTGCTGGGTGTTATTTACAACATATACTAGACTACATTTTGAGAGAGTCAGTTTCCCTTTATACAAGTGAATAGATGTATCCCCCCCAACTGGCTTATAAACATGAAAACAGCACTTCAGCCCAACTGTAAATTCACCTCTTTATTTTGGAGCTATTTGAAACCTATTTTCAAACATCCACTCCATAACTTCTCCAAAAAACACAATTCCCCTAAACTTAACAGGCCTCATTTTATCCTAGAGTAGAATTTTTCTGGGAAGTCAAAAAGGAGTTTAAAAATATGTTGTGTTGAAATTTTTTTTCTGTTGCCATCATAAAAATTATTCAATATTTTGGTTCATCTCTCCAAAATGGCTTTGCCTGCAAAGTCCAGGTTTTATTTCTCTGGGCTTCCTCAAAAGAAATATATTAGTATTCTGAAGGAGTGATGACTGGTAGTAGTAGTAAAGTTTAAAAATATATCGTGCTTGTGATAGGATGCACACAGTTCACACTAATATGTGGAAGTGGAAGAGAGGGACAGGAAAAGCAGAGTCTTTTATCCATGTCAAACTTTACAGAGGAAATTTTCAAAAGTGCCTAAGAGATTGTATTTTAAACTATCCTCCTTAATGCTTTCCTTTTCTAAATATACAACTTCAAAGGCTAAAAGTCTGTGTTATAACAACTTTTGGCTAAAAGACTACGTTCTTTAGTACTGGAAATCAAAATCCAGTCCAATGCTTGGCATACCGATATGGCAGTGATGGAAAGGATCTTCAACCGTAATAAAAATGATAAGTTCATTGACACACGGGTAGATTTTATAGATATAGTGGAATATCTTGGTGAGTCATGTTACGACTCCTCCTTCCCTCTTCCCTTTCTTCTCTATATTCTTTCCCTCAGTCTTCTCTATTTTTATTACCTTTTCTATCATTTGTATTTAATTTTGTGTGTAAAAGTTAACGATTGGTAGTCTGATCCTCTGTATGGTAACTTTCACTGTAGTGTTTGGGTCATTTTAAATTATAACACTTTTATATTCAATAAAAATGGGGGGGGGGGAGACTAGAAATGGTTACTTACTGTAAGTGTGGTTCTTCGAGATGTGATGCAGACATGTATTCCACTTAGGTGTCTGCACACCCAGTGTGTCAGAGCCAAAGACTTTTGCCTAGCAGTACCTGTAAAGGGGCAGTGCGTGTGCCTCTCCCCACCTCCCTGGGTATATGAAGCGGTGCCCCCCAATTCCCTCCCTGCAATTCCTTCACACTGAAAACCCATGAGATGAGACTCCAAGGAAGAGGGGATGGAGGGTGAGTCAGGAAATGCATGTCAGCATCACATCTCAAAGAGCCACAGTTACGGTAAGTAACTGTTTCTTCTTCAAGTAGATGCAGATGAGTATTCCACTTAGGTGACTCAAACAGTACACCAAACCGGAGGCGAGGCTCGAAGTCTACTGCAATAGGGATCACAGGACTGCCCTTTCAAGACCTGCATCCAGTCTGGAAGATGCAGAAATAGCATAATGAGCCATAAATGTATGTATGGACAAGCATGTGGCTTCCCTGCAAACATCCAATATGGAAATGTCACAATCAACATCACTTGTGCACTCGTGGAGTGAGCCCGTATCTGCGAAAGACATGCAGTGAAAGGTATCTCTCATGCAGCCTTGATACAGGATGTTATCCATCTAGAGATGTCCTGTGCAGAGATTGCTTGTCCCTTCATGTGGTACACATATGACACGAACAGGCGAGATAAAACATGCAACAGTTAGTCCTGTCTAGATAAAAGGCTCGACATTGCCTGATATTGAATATGGAGGTGCTGATCTTCTGGAGAAGACTGCAGCTTAGGGAAAAACACAGGTAAATTCAGATGAAATAGAAACCACCTTGGATAAAAACTTTGGGTGTGGTGGCAGCGTTACCTTCTCCTTGGAGAACTGTGTGAAAAGCAACTTGGCCATGAAGGCCTGCAACTTGCGCGCACTTCTTGCCGAAGAGATGGCTATCAGAAATGTGGTTTTCTGAGACAGGACAGGAGAGGATGCAAGGGGCTTGAAAAGAGGGCCCATCAGAGCCACCAGAATTGTGTTTAGGTCCCACAATAGACAGACCAGGGGATAAGTGGACAAGCTCCTTCAGAAATCTCATCGCCATAGTATTAGGAAAAAAAACTGACTTCCCTTGAATTGGGGGATAGAATACTGATATTGCTGCCAAATGCCCTCTCGGTGAACTGAGCACAAGGCCCGATTTCTGAAGATGTAACAGGTATACCAAATTGTACTGGATGGAGGCCTCTGTCAGGTGGGTCCCACGGACCAACGGCCACACTGAGAACCTGTTCCATTTCACTAAGTAGGCCATTCTAGTGGAAGACTTCCCACTGTTGAGTAGGATTTGTTGGACAGTTTACAAGCACTGTTCTTCCTTTTCATTTACTCCATGCAAAAGCCACACCATGAGGTACAGCAGCTGACTGCAGGATGGAGGGTTTGGCTCTGGTTTTAAGTGAGCAAGTCAGGACGGAGAAGAAACAATACGGAAGGTTGAACTGACAGAGCAAAAACATCTGAGAACCAGCACTCTCTTGGCCATGTTGGCATGAGGATGAGTTTGATCTGATCCACTATGAGCTTCGAAATGACAAGAACAGGTGGAAAGGTGTACAGAAGAGTTGACTGCCAGCTGCAGCAGGTGGTGTCAGAGAGGGAGCCCTAACTAAGGCCCAGTCGAGAGCAGAATAGTCAACACTTCTGTTTTCTCTCATCGCAAACAGCTTGATTGCAGGGATGCCTTATGTTGCAAAGATGACCTGCAGAACACTCTCCTTCAGGGAGCACTTGTGGCTCAGGGAAAAAACTTTGCTGAGATGGTTCACGAGATGAGTTTGCATCTCCAACAAATGGACTGCTACCCAAATGGTGTCTTCTTCAATGCAAAACTGCCACAGGTTGATCACCTCCAGGCAGAATAACCTGGAATGTGTCCCCTCACTCTCTCTGCTTGTTCACTGACAATACCACCGCAATGTACTACATGAGTACATGAATCATGATGTGGTTTCAGAAGGCAGGACATGAATTGTGGAAGGCCTGAAGTTCCAACATGTTGATACGGAGTGAGGCTTCTTGTTTCGACCACAGGCCTTGCACCCTCAGCAAGTCCAGATGTGCCCCCCCAAACCAGAAGGGAACCGTCAGTAACCACTGACTTGGTCGGAGAGGGCCAAGCTAAGGCAACTCCCATACAATGTGTGCCAAGGGAGTCCCACCAGAGCAAAGAATATACGACTAGCGGAGGAAGGTGAAGCAGCCTGTCCAGAGAATAGGGAGAAAGGCAATAAACCATCCTAAGCCACATCTGAAGAGGGTGAAGGTGGAACCTGATGCATTGGACCACCTGAGTGCAAGCGGACTTGTGGCCCTACAGGCTCAGATGCACATATCAACCTTGTCTGAGAACAAGACTCGGCCATCAAAGGGCAAGTCCTTCATGGCTTGCTGGACATCCAGAGTGATCCCAGAGTTTTGCAACCAGGAAGCCTGCATAATAGTTACCACCCAGGCCATTGCCCTGGCTGAGGTATTGGCAATAGAGTGGATGGTGGGAATGTTTTAGCCACCAAGCAATTTTCCACTACAAATGGCTTATTCTCCTCACATAAGGCCTTGGGCAACTCATCCTCAAATTTAGCCATGGCTGACCAATTGAGGAAAACATTCTTGGCCAGCAAAGCTTGTTGATTTTCTATCCTGGCCTGTAAGGTTAATGAGGTATAGATCATCCTGCCCAGAAGGTCCAACACCTTGAAATCTCCGTCCCTGGGGGTAGACTTGAACCTATCCTGCCAGGTGCTGTTTATGGCCATTATGATCAAGGTATTTGGGGCCAGGTGGGAATAGAGCCCCTCAAATTTCTGCATGGGAACCAAGTAGCATTTTTCCATGTGTTTGACCACCAGCAGTACCGAGACAAGTGTATTCCACAGGGATCTTGCTGACTCAAGGAGTGCATGATTGAGTGGGAGGGTCATTCTCCCGGGGATGGTGGGCTGCAAAATGTCCACAAATTTGTGCCTGTTTTCTTGGAAGAACTATACATAGATGCCAAGGATGAGGCTACATAGTCTAAAAGGGTCCCTGTACACCTTAAGATTCTCTGAAGGAGGAGAAGATAAACCAGGCAGCTCAGCATCATCTGGCAATGAGGACTAAGGGAGGGAGGACTCAATCACCATATGGAGTAAGACAGCTAATGCCCAGGCTTGTGGTTGATCCAAAGCCACCACTGTCAACCTGGTAGGTGATTTTGGTTTTGAATGGGATGAAGAACAGGATCTCCATGAACGAGGAGCATCCCACTGAGTCTAAGGCAACTGAAATGGGTAGGGCATTGATGGACAATAGGGGGCTAAGACAAGGACCTCCGTCCTGGCCACAGGGCACACGCCAACACTGGGAGCCATACTGGTCCACTGGCAGCCCCTTGAATTAATCAGGTGACAGGGAGGATGATGACTCTGACTCTGAAAGAACTCAAATGTGAAATTGCAGAACTATAAACTAGGGTTTGTAACCTGTCCTTTAAATCGGCTTCTGTACTCAATGACTGGAAGATAGCTAATGCAACGCCAATATTTTAAAAGGGCTCTACAGGTGATCCCGGCAATTACAGACCAGTAAGTCTAACGTCAGTACCCGGCAAATTAGTTTAAACAATCATAAAGAATAAAATTGTCAGACGCACAGAAAAACAAAGTGTTGAGCAATAGTCAACATGGTTTCTGTAAAGGGAAATCATGTCTTACTAATCTATTAGAGTTCTTTGAAGGGGTCAACAAACATGTGGACAAGGGGGATCCAGTGGATATAGTGTAGTCAGATTTCCAGAAAGCCTTTGACAAGGTCCCTCACAAACGGCTCTTACGTAAATTAAGTTGTCATGGGATAAAAGGGAAGGTCCTTTCATGGATTGAGAACTGGTTAAAAGACAGGGAACAAAGGGTAGGAATTAATGGTAAATTTTCAGAATGAAGAGGGATAACTAGTGGTGTTCCCCAAGGGTCAGTCCTAGGACCAATCCTATTCAACTTATTCATAACTGATCTAGAGAAAGGGGTAAAAAGTGAGGTGAGCAAAGATTTGCAGAGGATACCTAAACGTCAAGATAGTTAAGAACCAAAGCAAACTGAGTGAAAACTTCAAAAAGATCTCACAAAACTAATGATTGGGCAACAAAATGGACTGAAAATACTGTTGATAAATGTAGTAAACTGCACATTGGACAAAAAATAAAACCCACTATACATACAAATCTGAATGGGGGCTAATTAACTACACAAATCAGGAAAAAGATCTGGAGTCACGTGGATAGATTCTCTGAATGACATGTCCACGCAGTGTGCAGAGAGTGTCAACAAGGACAAAAGAGGATGTTACGAATCATTAGAAAGGGGATAAGCAAATAAGACTGAGAATATATGATTGCGCCTTAATATAAATCCATGTAATGCCCACTCTGATACTGCGTTCACATGCGTCCGCTATCTCAAAAAAATATATTGCAACTAGAAAGGTTCAAAGAAGGGCAACTAAAATGATTAGAAGTTTAGAGAGGGTCCCATATGAAGGAAGATAAAGAGGCTAGGATGTTTTCAGCTTGGAAAAGAGGAGACTATGGGAGATATGAAGAAGTATAGTAAAATTATGCAGTATGTGGAGAAAGTATAGGAAAATTAATGTTCTTATCCCAATAATATAAGAACTAGGGGTCACCTAAATGAATAAAATAGCAGCAGGTTAAAACAATAAAGGAATTCCTCTTACACAGCGCACAGTCAACTTGTGGAACTCCTTAATCTGAGAGTTGTGAAGGCTAGGACTAATAACAGCGTTTAAAAAGGGAACTAATAAATTCATGGAGGTTCAGTCCATTAATGGTATTAGCCACGATGGGTTAAGGAATGGTGTCCTAGCCTCTGTTTGTCAGAGGGTGGAGATGGATGGCAGGAGAGAGATCACTTGATCATTACCTGCTAGGTTCACTCCCTTTGGGGTACCTGGCATTGGCCTCTGTTGGTAGACAGGATACTGGGCTAGATGGACCTTTGGTCTGACCTAGTATGGCAGTTCATATGTTCTTATGTCCTAATCAGAGCTCCAGGAACTCGGCAACATTGGCAGAGCGACATCAAAGGGAGCGATCTAATTCATCCATCACCTAGAACGTGGCAGAAATTGGTACGCCTGACATGGCAGTACTGAGCATGCTGATGGCACAGGTAGTGTCGGTCCAAACATAGGTACCGATTCCATGGGTGCTCTGGGGCTCAAGCACCCGCAGAAAAAAAAATAGTGGATGCTCCGCACCCAGGAGCCAGAGTTTGAATGTGGAATGTGATGAGTTCTGTGCTGCTTCAACTTTTGCTCTTGGGGAAAGGAGTTTATAAACAGAGGCAGGGTGATTAAGATAACAAAAGACTTGTCATTATATCAAATTATGGATCTTTAGATGACCCTGAAAGCATTATCAGGCATTCCAGTTAAAAGATAGGAAACAAAGGGCAGGAATAAATGGCCCATTTTCAGAAGGAAAAAAGTAAATATTGGTGTCCTACAGGGGCTTATACTGGGCCCAGTGCTGTTCACCATATTCATAAATAATCTCCAAAAAGGGGTAAATAGTGAGGTGGTAAAGTTTGCAGATGATTTACTTAAGATCATTAAGTCCAAAGCAGACTGCAAAGAGTTACAAAGGGGTCATATAAAACTGGGTGACTTGGTAACAAAATGGCAGATGAAATTCCATTTTAAAGGAAAAGTAATGCACATGGCAAAACTTAATCCCAACTATACATACAAAATGGTGGTGCCTAAATTAGCTGTTACCCATCAAGAGAGATCTTGGAGTCATTTGCAGTAACTCTAGAAGCATTATGTTTCCAGAATACTGCAAATTTATAAGAATCCTTGGCACCAGGCCTGTATCATCCTGAACTCATTCTCCAGCTTCAGAAGATTTAAAAATTATCTCCAGTCATCAATGGGACAGCTGCAACTGAATAATATAGCTGTCCTTAATGCGCATCAAGACAAGACCAGGGAACTAGATGTAAATAAAACTGCTGACAGTTTCATACAGAAAGCTACAGTGAGACATACCGTCTTTAAACTGGGACATTAGTAAGCCAGCTTGTAGGTGACTGAAATGATTTTAACAGTGTAATTCATGATAATGTATTTATGTAGTTCATAAGAATTTAATTATTAAAATAGTAAAGATATGATAGACACATTCAATAACTAGAATATGAAAGAAGTGTATAAATATGCTGAAAATAACCTCTCCCCAAAACTGACAGAGTACCCCCTTCCACTCCCCAAACACACACATCTCTTCAAAAGCATCCACCAGCAAAAACAAAAGTCAGTGCCTGTAGGTCCAAGTGCAAACAGCGGTACCAGAGTGAATCGACATCAAGGGTGATGAAAGCCACCAATGGAGAATCTGTGCTGTTGAATGCAGCGGGGCTGAAGACAGTCCTGTTGCAGAGTTCCCCTGTACCGATTCCAGTACCAACTCCATCCTCATCATGGGGAGGGGATCGTCTGGATGGCTGCCAACAGACACGAATATTCAGCAGTTGGCTCCATCGGAGGCGCTATACTTGGTGCAGCCCTGGGAAAGTCCTGGACCAACAGGGAGGTCTGAACCAAAAGGAAGAGGAGTCTGTGACTGCCTTATATGCTGACGACATGGACATAGTTGGTACCAGCATCTCCCTCGTCAGTACGGGACTCAACCGATACCTGAAGTCTGAACCAGAGTCGATCGTACAGGGTTTCTGCCCTTCCCACTTAATACCAGAGAAGGGTCAGAAGTACCCATACCATTCTGTGCACCAGAACCAGTGCCAGTCCGGTCTATGCTTTTCCTGGGGGAGGCAGAGCAGCTGCCCCATGACCTGGGACAGTTATGATCGGTCTTATGAGACCTCGTCCTCAGTGGTGACAAAAGAACAGCTCCTCTGACTCTTTGGAGAGGTGCTTGTCCCAGAATGAGAAGCAGCAATGCTCTCCAAGCCCAAGAGCAATCTTCGGTCTGAGGAGGGCCTCAGTACTGGATCAGGCTGCCTGGCCTGTACTAGTAGGTGCTGCATGTGGCAAAGATCCCACGCCACCTGAGTCCACTTCTTGAATGATCTACAGACTGAACAACACTCTTCAAGTTGGGCCTATGTGTGGAAGTAACTATTGGGGGATCACCCCTCCACACAGAGAACAAATGTTTAAACCCCAGTGAGGGAACCGCTGGGAACACTATCTGCAGACTGACTACTACTAACTAAATACATACAGTAAACTAGGCTAAGACTGAATGCGAGACTATAACCACACAGAGCTCCGACTACAGCCACAGGCAGTGAGAAGGAACTGCAGGGGGGTCATATAGCCAGGGAAGTGGCCACAACCACAAGGCATTAACGCCTCCTCTCTACAGGTACTGCTAAGCAAAAGTGTCTGGCTCCAGTGTGCACACATCTAACTGGAATAAACATCTGCATCTATTTGAAGAGGAACTTTTAGTACCCATTTAAAAAGCCAAACTGGGCAATTCAAAAAACAACATCATTTTTTAAAAAGAGCAACATAAGGACACATTTCAGTGGAGTACTGCTAATATTCAACATTAATGTTCTTTACAATGTGCTTGCATGGTCTGAATACATTTCCATTAAACTATACCAAACAGATCAATCATTCCAATTATATTTAAAAATATATTTTAATTTCCCCAACACATCACACTATAAGAAAACAGTGTTCCCTCTAATTTTTCCCACCAACATGCAGAATGAATTTTGTTATGTGCACCAATATGGAGGTGATATGTGACACATCACTTCATATTGGTGCACATAAAATTTATGTGGTGGGTGGGGCTGAGGACTCCGGCTGAGGGTGCAGGCTATGGTGTGGGACAGAGGATGAGTGGGGGGTTGAGGGCTCCGACTGGGAGTGAGGGCTCTGAGGTGGGGCTGGGGATGAGGGGCTCTGGGCTAGGGCAGAGGGTTGGGATGCAGGGGGTGGGGAAATGAAGGGTTTCAGGTGCAGTGGAGCTCCGTTAGGCTACGGTGGGAAGAGAGGACTTCCCCCAGCTCTCTCCCCCATCCCAGAGCAGCACCTGGACTGATGGGGAGAAGTGCCTCTTCCCCGGCCATGGCTGGTCTGGGCCGAGCAGGGTCTGGGGAGGAGCACCTGTCTGCTGGTCCCAGCAGGTCCAGAGCTGGGCTGGGGCCAGGGGAGGGGAGCCGCAGCAGGTACGGGGCTTGGAGAGAGGCATCTCTCCCAGCCGCAACCCTGAGTGCCTACACAGTGTTTAACAGGCATCTGCGTGGCCGCACAGCATAGAGGGAATTTAGGCCACCAGTATACGTCCAAAAGAATAATTCCCAACTACAGAACAAGTCAGGGGGCAAAACTGAAATGAAGCTGTGGCTAAATCAAGTGAGGTGTGCCTACTAGTAAAGGATTACATTGTAATGGGGAAGAAGTGACTGGATCCTGTAATTATTCACTGCCAGACTTTTTAAAGTTTTAGCTTTTAACACAAAGTACAGAAATTTGAGTGAAATATAATACTGAGTGGTGGTTCAACTCTACTGAAACGTGCTGATGAATGTATCTGGTTTTAGGCCCTGATTCACAAAAAACTTAAGCATGTGCTAACTGAGCTGGTGCCTAAATTTAAGTGTTTTAGTATGTTTATTTGGTACATCAAACTATAGACTAACTTAGCATATAAAGTTCATGCAAGTGTAAAAGGGGGTTACTTACCTGTAGCTGGAGGTTCTTCAAGATGTGTGGTTCCTATCTGCATTCCACTGCGGATTTATGCATGTGCACCACGTGTCCAGAGCCAGAGAATTTGAAAGTAGCATTCATTGGTCTGCGCATGCACCCTGGCTCACACCTCATGCCTCTGACTCAGCTGATAAAGAGCAAGGTGGACTGACCACCTCTCCAGTTCCTTTTCCACCATAAATAACAGAAGACCCGAAGCAAAGGGAAAGGAGGACTGGTAGTGGAATACAGCTAGGGACCATACATCTTGAAGAATCTTCAGTTACATGTAACTTTCCACTTCTTTGAGTGATGGCCCCTATTGTATTTCACTGTAGTTGGCTGACAAGCATTACCTAAGGAAGAGGAGGGTGTGGACAGTAGGGTTGAGCAGAGATCTGTCATCACAAAGGAAGCATCAGCAGCACAATCTTGCATCAGGGCATAATGCCTTGCAAATGTGTAAAGGGAACTCAGTGTGGCCGCTTTTCAGATGTCCAAGAAGGGTGTGTCCAGAAGAGACACTTCAGTTGTTGCTTGCGCTCTAGCAGAATGAACTCTGCTACAGCGCACTTGGCAGGTGGGGTTCAAGAGTTGATGGCAGATTAGAATGTAGCCAGCTATCCATATGGAGATTCTCTTGGTGGAGATGGCATGGCATGCTCTCTAACTCTCTCTGCTATGGCGACAAACAGTATTGGGGATTTCCTGATTGGTTTTGTTCTCTGACGATAAAAGGCCAAGGCTTATCATAAAGTGCGGAAGTAGAGTCTTCATTCTTCTACAGAAGCTTGCAGTTTTAGGATAAACAGGTAAGTGAATGGACTGGTTAAAGCGAAATTCCCAGACTACTTCAGGGATGAATTTGGGGGTGTAGATGTAAAGGAACCTGATGTTTATGGAACACAGTGCATGGAGGGTCTGCCATCATTGCTCCCAATTCACCAACCCTTCTCAGTGATGTGACAGCTATGAGAAAGGCAACCTTCATGGAAAGAAGTGATATGGAACACGTAGCTAAAGGCTCAAAGGGGGGCCTTGTCAGTACTAAAGAAATGAGATTCAGGTCCCATTGGGGCAGAATCTTCTGAGTAGGCAGGAAGGTCCTTATTAAGTCTTTTCAGAATCTATTGATTAGAGGATGTGCGATAATCAAGTAGTCCACAGGAGGTAGATGATATGGACTGACCACTGCTAAGTGAACTCAAAGAACTGATGGATAGACCCGATGTCTTCAAAAGACAGGATATCGTCTAAGATGAGAAGTTGTGGACACGAAGGATTCTGACCTGGACCATACGACTGTGAGAAGGAAGTGGAGAGGAGGTCAGCCCACCCTCACTCTTTTTCGCCTCGGTTGGCGGCATAAAGTGAGCCAGAGCACATGTGTGGACCGACGGATATTAATTTCAAATTATCTGGCTCTGAGTGCATGGTGCAGATGCATAATCCCACCGTGGAAAACAACTGGAATTACCACTCACAGAAGAATATTGATTCAGGGGGTTAACTGGACTCCTCTGAAACAGTCCATTTTTGCGTTTGGGAATAAATCCAAATTCAGATGCAGCAGACCCAAAGAGCACGCCTGTTTTGAAATGCTGTTGGTTACAATGATATCATCAAAAATTATCACATTACCATAAACTATCTTGTTACAATAATCTCTTCTCCAGAAATTAAAGCTACACATTCCGTGAAAAATAAACATGTAAGCTAATATGAATGAAATCACTTACCCATCATACTTGTATATATTAACTTCAAATAAGTTATCCTTAGCATGGTTAGCATGTTCAGTTACTATGGAGAAAGACAAACATATAGCTTAATAGGAAGGCTTGAGTGAATAAGTAAGTTTCATAAACTTATCAAGTAATGTTTCATAAATTCCATAAATTAAAACAAATGAATGTGGCTGTCAAGCAGAAAACAAGAGACAAGGTGGGTGAGGGAATATCTTTTATTGGACCAACTTCTGTTGGTGAGAGGTCCAATAAAAGATATTCCCTCACCCATCCTGTCTCTCTAACATCCCGAGACCAACTACATAGCATACAAACAGAAAACAAAACCATTACAATGTCTCGGCTTACCTAAATTTTTCATTACAATGAATTTTACAACAAGGAAACAACTGAGAAATACATGTACTACATAGGAGGAAAATTCTTTGTGTACAAAACGTTAAATGTAAATTTAAGTGTCACATACATGTATCTTTCACTGCGAGTCACTATCATTTAGTAATTAGTTCCATCAGGGTAACAACCTATGCAGTTTTAAAGGGCAAGTTTTATTTATTTAAGTGGAAAAAGCAGGATATCTGTTTTATAAATTAAGAGCTTAAATAGCTTGGATGTATCACTACCTACAGAATAGTCACCAGTGTACTGAAATAAATGGTGCATTGCTATATCACCCTCATTTGTGAATTGCAGGGCTATAGCTACATTAGCTAGAAATCAGTTATTCCATTTCATATACTTATTAATGCACAAAGAGTTCTAAAAAGACATTTTCTTAAGCTGTAAGGAAGAGTTGCTTTAAAGAATTTCATATCATATTTAATGAGAGATTGAAATAGATTATTACTCACTAATAACATCTGTGGAGATGGAAGCTAGACTAAACAATGGAGCCACTTTTTGTTCATAGATCCTCTTCCCTTGCCGTTTTCCTCCATATGGATTAATATATACAAGGAGTTGCTTTGGTCTAGATTCTGGGGATGGAGAAAACAAACACCCCACATTGTTAGGCACTTGAGTATAAAAACAAGCCAGTTATTACATTTAAATACATACTCTTATAAAAATATTTCATTAGTGAATAGAGGCAATTTGAATAAAAAATTGTATTAAAATTCCTCAGTGTGAGGATTAAGTGAGTTCCTTATTATATGGAAAGAGCAGCAGAAAGTTCATATTACTTTCAGGCAGTTCTGCAGTCACCTTGCCTTTCCACTAAATGAAATGACAATGGCATCAGAGCTACCAATAAGATACAAGCTAAGGTGGCAACTGGAAAGAGGCATATTATCTTCTCCTTGGCAAAC
The DNA here is from genome assembly GCF_003597395.2 of Chelonoidis abingdonii. Lineage (NCBI taxonomy): Eukaryota > Metazoa > Chordata > Testudines > Testudinidae > Chelonoidis > Chelonoidis abingdonii. The sequence goes on from NC_133769.1 coordinate 33,440,566, forward strand.
AATAAGCATGGCAACTGTATGCATCCTGTGGGTGAGATGAATGTAGAAATATCCCTGTATAGAAGGTATTTCATAAATACAATTCTAGAAAATAGCTTTTGTAACAGGCAATTGAATGATCCTCCACGTGATAGGGAAGTGGTAAGTATATCTTGTAAAAGCGTATTCTGAACTGCAGGAAAAGGCTCTGAAGATTTGAACTCAATATAAGCTAAGAATACCTATCATAATTGTCTGAAGTCTGTTTGAATGGACTTCAAATTTTACCTCACAGAGACAATGAAGTCAAGGATCCAAACACACCTATCACAACAGAGCTATTCAACTAGACACCTTAAATGAGAATGTTTTCCACTGCTAGAGGGCTTTATCTGTGCTTTACTAACATTAATCAATTAAGATTCAAAGTATCCCTATGGAGGTATTGATTATTATCCCTATTTTAAAAAGGTAAGATTAACTAAAATAGACATTAGTAAACTGGCCAAGCACTAAGTGGAAATCTGATTGAACTGGAAATAGAATCTAGATTTCATGACAGACCTTCAGCCACACTGACCCTTTCTAAAACAGTTGGCAACTTAAGGCCAGTTAGCCCAAATTCTGAGACTCAAGTTGGGATGCTTTTCACAGATTTATATGTTTCAACAACAAAAAAGGACTGACTGAAAGTGCCAAAATCTGAATCTTTGCCAAAATCTGAATCTTTGCAAAAAAAAAAAAAAAGTTTTTTCCACAGAAAATTCATATATTTTGTCCAGCTTCATCACAAACATCATCCATACTGGAACATGGTGAAAAGCACCAGGATGGCTGAATTAAGACAACTTTTGACAGGAATGTAAGATGAATACTGAATGTATTACTTAGGTCTTTGCAAAGAACCAAGGTTATCCATATTACAGTACATGATTTCATATATAGCCAAATCGGACATTGCATAAACAAGACTTTTTTCCAGCACTGACTGCATATTGCAACTCATTCACTAGCCCTTGGAATCAGTCCTGTAAACCTAACGTTCATTTCATTCTTCGGCATCATGGAATAGTCTTACAGGCTGTACCAAAGAAATATTTATGCAAACACCTTTTTACACAAAAGATATGCCCTGTATGATTATTCAGAGAAAAAAATTAAAATGGAAGACAACGACGAAACTGGATTATACTCCTTTTTCTGCATCATCGTGGTCTACTAAATTTCAGACACCTCCACATGAACAAACCCATTGTAACTGGTGGAGTTGCACATACATTGCTGAGGGCACAATCTAAACAAAAAGCTGCATAAATAATTTTGAGCCCAATCTGCCCTGCAGAGCCTTTATTAATGGTGATATTGCATGGGGGGAAAAAAAAATCCACTTGACATTCAGAGCACAAGCTCAGCGTGCAGGCTGACCATTACATTTATTTGTATTTTTAAACTGAGTACGTTTAATACAGAAATTATTTAAAACAAATGAGGAAACCTATAGTGTCATTTTTACAAAGACATTCTGATAAAATTATGATTTCAAATGTGCTTGTCCTCAATCCCAGAAAAGGCACACTAGCTTCTCTCTCAGACACCTATTCCAGTGCAGATTTAGAACTCTACAATTCACTCTCTTGGTCCTACCACAAAAAGGGCAATCAGCAAGTTCACCTTTCTCAACATCTCCAGCATAGTACTGAATGTCATCTGATAAATTAGTATTTTATTAGAACAGTGTCCATAGGCCCTGATCAAGATTGGGGCCCTTATTTCATGTTAGAAGCAAAATTTCACCACTGTGTAGATGTGACAAGGTAGAGGAAGATATGGTCCCTTTCCTGAAAAGCTTATCAGTATGCGTTATACCTGAGAGGAAAATTGCACCTCTTAGCTCAGTAAGGAAATTTTCCAGGCAATATCAATCACACACATTCATATGTGCACCGATAAGCCTTAAGAAAAACTACTGGGCTCAACACTAGGGTGTGTAAGTGAAATTCTCTGTCCTTTGTTATACAGGAGGTCAGACTAAATGAGCCAATGGTCCCTTCTGACCTCAAAATGGATGAAACCAAAGGGTTTACATATTCAAGCTCCTGGACAGTACACTGTTAGTACCGGAATAACATTAAAACCATTCAACAATAATTCCCTCTATTTTTAAAGTAAAGTAGTTTTAAGCAACATTAAGATTCTGAACAAATGCCCAAGGCAAGTAAATTCCCAGTTAAGGCAAACACCTAGTTACAATAGGTGCAGAATGGGAAAAGTGAGTGAAGATTTTGTCTCTGTGGTCTCCTCCTTTCATAAGTAATGCATACGAAGTACTTTAAAAACAACGCAATACTGGTATTACAGGAACTATACAGCCAGCAACTACCAAGCACTCTGAAGTAGCTGACACTGGTGTGAAAACTGGAACTTGTTTTACTGGAAGAAACATTAACAAAGTTATCGTCAGATGTTTGTTCCCAATGTTTAAGACTCTGGGAAGTTTACTATTACTAAATAGTTACACTGGGCTTGTAGTCAGAGGCTCATCATTCTAGGTGCTTTATGAACACATAGATCTGGTCTACACTAGGAAATTAGGTTGGTATAGCTATGCTGGTCAGGGGAGTGAAAAATCCACACTCATGAACGATGGAACAAACTGACCTAACCCCTCCCCCTCTGCATACAGCACTAGGTCAACAGGAGAATTTTCCCATAAACCAAGCTACCGTCTCTTGGGCAAGTGGATTAGCTACACCAATGGAAAAAACCCTTCTGTCAGCATAGGAAGTGTCTTGAGTGAAGCTGCGCCACTGCAGCATTTTAAGCATCGACAAGCCCACAGTCCATGCTCCTAAGGGTTTTCAATCAAATACAAGTGATATGTGAACGTGGAGGTGGGGGAAGAAGAGCTTAAGCAGCAATGTATTTTTGAATCTAATGAAGTTTCAGGAGGTGCAGGAGATACTATGGATGGAATGGTTGTTCTGTAGTAGCATCAGCCCTGGCTAACATACAAATGTCTATGCAGTGGTGAGGGAATCCTTGTCAGCATGAATGTATGCAAAAACTCACACCACTCCAAACCTTCTGCCTCTCTTGAAGAAGTAGGCTAGGGCACAGGTGAGAGTCCCAGGAATGACTAATGGACAGTTCCCATTTCATGTGACCCATAGTGCTGAAGAGAGAGCCCCATTTTCCAGCTGTTTCAACACTCGATACAGATGTCCCTTTAGATCTCAGGACATCTGAGAAATACGAAAGCAACATCCTCTGTGCACTCAGCAGAAAACCCCTCTCATCCATTCAAGTACAATACTATGGAAAGTCTGCAGGCCCCACATTCTCCAGTGCTTTACACAGTCATTTACACTTGGACAAATAAATAAGAACCCTACTATTCTGATCTGTTAGGGTTTGACATTCACTTTCCATAGGCATTAATGGCTACGCTGCCTTGCACCTTGCAACAGTGGAGAATCAAATACTAGCTAGTTCAAATGGAGCACATCTCCTACCCGTCGACTGCTCTCCCTTAGGAGGGCATAAGCTACGCTTAAGGGCTTGAGTCAGCCACTTTAATAGAAACTTAACTAAACTGCTGCAGGCACCACGAAAATAATGTTGTATATTTCAGTAATTTAGTCAACTTACTCTGTAACTCAAGTAATTCTTTAAGTGCTTGTATCCACTGGTTACACAGTTGCTCATCAACGCACCAAAATGTTACTTCACTGCACCGCCAGCGGTGTTTTTGTGCTCTTTTCACGTAATATACTATATATATATAAAACAAAACAAAAAACATTTATACATTCTATATTTATTGCAACAAACCTGAAATGTACTTAATTGTGAGTTGAAGCCCTAGTTTTAAAGATCTGTGCAACATATTTAAAAGACAACATATTAACGGACCAAAAGACACTACTACCCCCTTCTAGAATGTTTCCATGTCTCATAATTCCAACAGGAAAACTTTGTGTGCGTGTTTGTAAGAGGAAAACAAAGTATTTTTCATGATTTAAAAACAGTAATTCCTCCCCCCCACCACCACATTTTAGCTTACAGTAACTGCTTAAATTCTAAAATGATTTTTTTTAAAGATACTTCTTAGCATGCCCAGAGGAAGGAACACTGGGTTATTACATGGTTGCGTACACAAAACACAGAGTCGCAGCATTCGTATGTGCCTCAATTTCTTTTGTTTCGAAAAATTATATACCATATAAAGTTTGCAAAGTTCATGTCAGAAAATACACCCAGTCCTCAGTACCACCTTTTAAAATCACATTTGTTTGCAGGAAGCTGAAAGGAAAAGGGTGAATCTGAAAGCCATTTTCAGTCTCTTGAGAAGCATGTGTGTGGGTGGAAGAGAACCACCAAAACATTTCTATTTTTCCAGTTTGAACCATGACACACACATCCCTATAGACTATTTTCTCACATTTAGTCCTTCTGTAAAGCCTTGGACAAGTACACTGCAGTCCCCTTTCCAGGGTTAGCTGTACGGAGGGTTGCCATTATATCACTAAGCAGGTTAGAGTACCACTGTATCTCACTTGATTGTACAGCTGAAGTGCTTACATAAAAGAAAGCCCTGACACATGGAAAAGTTTGTGAAAGATCTTTTTTCACACAGTCTGTTCATTAGTAATGATTGGAGTTTTCGTGAGGACTCATTTTCACAGCATCTCTTATTTGATTCTCTAGTAAAGTCAGACAGAATTTATGATGCCACAATACTTACTTTGCAACAGTGAGATGTAGTAAGCAAGGGTTATGACTTCATTGTGGGACCAAAGAGAAGGAGATGAGCCATGAAGGAAAGATTTTATTAAGACATCTTTAACAATAATAAAAAGCCAATAAAAAGGCTCCTGACCAATAGTTTTGTTTATAAAAAACTCTTTGTACCGCTTCTAAATTCAAATCTCCCTTTAAATAATCTAATCTCCCTTTAAATAATCTACAGATTACTACAGTTAAGCAATTACTGCAGAATTCTGAAAATAGGAGTGATTTCTCTACCTGTGAAAGCATGCGGCTTTGCCATTTTTTGCCATTTTCCACTACTACGCTGCTTCTCGTCAATTTCAGTTTCTTCTACAGCAATAATCTCAGAGGCGGGCACAAAACAATTTCCTGTACAAACACAACATCAATACATGAAAACTGAATGTTAATTCAAAAACATTAAAATAGTCTCAAAACATAAGTGTAAAATGTATATTTCAATTATAGGTGAATATCAGAGAAGCAGGTTTGAACAAAGCCATGCACAACCAAGGACATATATCAGAAATACAAGGTCAACACTAATCACTCAAAATTGGCCCAGTCAAGTGCCTATCACACTCCTGGTCCCTCCCCCAGTCATGACAAAGGCATATAAATCTTCAAATTAAGTGTTTTATAATTCTAACCATCGCTGTTTCAATCCTATTCCTGGTACTGAAGAAAAGCTTACTGTGTCTAATTTCTACATCACTCTCACATCATGATGATCTAGTTATACCTCTACCCCGATATAACACGAATTTGGATATAATGCAGTAAAGCAGTGCTCCAGGGGGGTGGGGCTGCGCACTCTGGCAGATCAAAGCAAGTTCAATATAACACGGTTTCACCTATAACATGGTAAGATTTTTTGGTTCCCGAGGACAGCGTTATATCGGGGTAGAGGTATATTTCAGAAGCCTGGCTATATAAAAGTGGGAAGTACATGGGGGTTGGGGGGGGTGGGGTGAGAAGAGATTTCACTGTACAAATAATTGTTAAATTTATCTAGTCTAAAAAGAGTAGGAGGGTGTGGCAGGCCAAACATAGCTATTTCTGTTTCTAAACAGACTCTAGAGCATAAATATAACTTAATTTATTGAATAAATATTGCCAGCTGCAATTTAACCACGATTAAGAGTATAATAATGGTCAGCTCTCTGGATAATCAAATAATAGAACTATTTATGTAAGGGGATTTCAAAATTTAGTTGCCTTGACCTGGCTAAACACGAAGCAATCAAGGGGAGGAAGGGAAGAAACAAAACGGAGAAAGATATATTCACATCTACTCTGCCTTTTTTTTTTTTTAATTCTACTGCTGAACAGTATAAGTTACTCAAATATTCTTCAATATTAAGGGCAATTCTGTGTTGCATTTACAATAAGCAAACTTTTACTGATGGCTCCTTTATGCTATATCCTGGACATGTTAAAATTAAAATGAGATATTCCAATTAGATACAATGTAAACAAAGATTCTGGATAGGATACTCATTGGCATGTTTGCGAGGAGAAGTAACAGAAGTCATATTGCTTTATTACACATCTTCTATACACTAAAAAGAAAAGAAAACTGTCTAACCTCGTAGGTAACAATAAATTCATACAAACTTTTAAATACATATTATTGCAAGAATTTTATGGCATGAGCCTAGTATCTGGGCTCATTTTACATTAGATAAAAGGTAACCCTACATCACAACCACCACCATTTTAGACACATCAAGAAAATTTCACTAATTGAAAATGAGAGAGGAAACTAAGCCAGCAGCAGGCAGAGAGTTAGCCCAAGTTTCACGACTCCTTCTGAGCGTGGCCAGACTTAAACTCAGATGTATTCCAGGCAAGAGAAAATTCCAGAGATGTACCTGCTACCAAAAATACTCAGTCCAGCAATCCCCTTAGGTCTTAATCTTGGGAGTTTAGTTTAAGCATTCTAGAGGAAGGTAGGCAGGCAGCATGGCAGAGAGGTATCCAAGCCGTAGGACCTGTATATAGATTTCACTGGAAACACTGATTCAACCAGAAGTTGACTGGCAGCCAGTACCACGTGTGGTACAAATACACAGTATGTTCGTCAGTCTAGATCAGTACCACTCTCTGGACAAACATTCTGTTGTGATGAGCTCCAACTGCTGAATCCCACATGTAATTAAGCTCTTCGACTCTGGGTAGCAACTGATCACTGTTCCTAAATCTGGGTCTCAGGAAAGCTCTCCGGGGTGCAGACCCTGTGTTTCAGACACCGTTTTTGGGCAGTGAGATGCTACCTAGATCCTAGAAGCGGTGCCTCAGATGCTTGGACTCTTTCTCCCTAGTCCATCTGGCTATGGGAGCTCTGGTTCCCTAGTTAACCCCTTAATTGCTATCACAACTTTCCAGACAGTCTCTGTGCTACAAATCAGACTCCTGCTACACAAAGAATGCTCAAAGCTACACTTAAGATTACATTTAAAACAGAAGTTCTAATACAACTGGCATTCTCAAATGAAAAATAGAGTTCATAAGCTGAGACAAAAATTGCTGAAACTGTCACATAGTTCTCCCTAGTTAACCCTGCCCTGAAGGCAAGAGAGACATTCTGAATTAGGGAAAGCTTCCAAGCAGCTTAAACACACATCTATATATTGTTAAATAATATTTAATGGGGCTAATAGAGTGCATGATGGGCACGAATCGGCCCTGTCTTTCTATATACTTAACTTCTATTTAAAAGAGGATAAGGGAAGTGTCTTGATTCCATCACTTCTATAGAGTGTTTTCAACAGCTGAGGGTTAGATCTATCTCTGCTTACAGCTTTCCCCAGACAGCAGTAACCTTAATTCACAATAAAGTCATTGGTTTCATTTCTGACTTCGACTGGGCAGTACCAGTGACAGTGATAAAAAGTATCTTGCAAATTCTACAGAAAAGCTGCTTACTCATTACTGGTGAATACTAGTTCAAACCATGGTTTGAGAAATCTCAGTTCCATCTAGGATGACTATACTAATTTATAAGGCCCTACTGTACTAGTGCTAGGCACTGTACAGACACCAGACAGGTCCACTGCTTTGACAGGACAAGGCTGCCTCAACCTCCAGCAAGTTAAGAAAAATGTACTCCATGATAAGGGGTAAAATTTCCAGCTCTCCCTCCTCCAATGCCAGTCAAAATACTAGCTCAAGTGTGAGACCAATACTGAGAACATTCCCACATAGTTTTGAAAAGTTGTCACGTTACCTACAGATGGACAAATGTCATTGAGATGAATATAGGGTCTCACTTACTCTGCCAACAGAATGTTGTGGTCAAAATGTAAGGTCAACAAACAGTAGCCTAGGATCCTTGTCCACTGCACCCTATTTCCTCCCCCGATAGAGTGGGTAGTTTCCACAAGTAGGTGCTCAACAAATTCATAGAGCAAGCTACAAAAGGAATCCTACTAAAAATCATCCCGCCCTGCCCCCAAACAGAATTGCTTTATCTGCCAACAGCCTGAAATATCATAACCACAAAAACCCACCCACAGAAGTAAATAGTAGGGTAACTCTCTGAGAATTTGTGGAGCAATTATTCCCCTTGAAAATAATCCATACTCCCAATCTACTAATCCCATACATCTCCAGAATAGTTTTACACTAGACTGAAATGTCTTAGTGTAGTTCATTGCCATTTACACTGGTGTGAGATCAGTATCAGACCCTATATGTAAAGTGTAGGGTATTATGGGCCTGTCTACACTACTGCTTAAATCGATGTAACTTACATCGCTCAAGGGTATGAAAAAAACACCTCCATGACCAACCCAAGTTACATCTACTTAAAGCAGTGTCCACACCATGCTATGTCAGCAGGAGACGCTCTCCCATCGGCAGAGCGTGTCTTCACCAGACATGGTGCAACTGCACCAATATAGCGCAATAGTGTAGACTAACCCGAAGAGTAAGAGTTAACCCTAAGCAAGGCTAAAGTACAATCCAGCAAAACTCCCAATCATCCCTTTGTGGAAACATAGAACTATACATATTATATGTACAAAGTTTCATGACTTATCTGTTCAAGTCTTTGTAAGCTACAACTGCTTGACTGAGTGGATTCATGCCATAAAGACCTTTACCCTACTTTTAATTGTATGTATTCTACAATGCAAGTCTCAAGACAGAAGCAGCACTGCTTCAGAAAAGCTGATTTGCCATGTAAAAACTCACGGAGCAGTATGTTAAACTCTGAGGCATAGCCAAGAGCATTTTCTGACACTTGGCTTTGTTAATATTCCTCAAGTAACAGTAAATAGTCAAATGATAAAATATTTTTAGTAAATTGTGAATATTAAATCCTGAGTTCAAAATTAGCATGTTACTTTAGATTATACTGTGCCAGGTATGGCAATTTCCTGCCATATCCTTGAATATCTTCATGTATTAAGTTTATGTATTAGTGGGGGGAGTTCAGGATTTTATGTAATCTCTCTTGGGGAAAGACGTGACAGATGTGAGACCCAGGAGTTCAAAGTCTATACTGAAAATGTATCAAAGAAATATGGACTTTTTGGATTTGGATTAAGTGGATTTCCCAGGGAATTCCTAGGCAGAGATTAATGCAATTTCCCAACCCTGGTTATGTGAAATCCCAGCCTTTCAAAGCTATGCCCTGCAGAGTAAGTTTTTGCCTGCTGATTTTATGTTAGCAGGAAAAGCTCAAAGGCCTAAACTCTATAAAGAAATAGCTGACCTGCAGTCTCTGTTCTGTATCTAAAAGCCATGGGGAAAACCTAGTTGTGGGTTTTTAAGAAATTAAATCTAGAAGAGCTGTAGATTGGAGTCGGGGGCGGGGGACATCCGGTAAGCTTTGAAGCATGTGTGTAGGTTCCTTTAAATATGTTTTATCTTTAATTCTTTTACCTTAAGAATAAAATGTGCTTGCTCAGAATGAACTCAGTGGTAACTTATAACTTGGGGTAATACATTGCTCATTGCTTTCCCTCCAAGGGCTAAGTGCAGGCACTGGCCTTTTAGGCAGTTTGGCTTGCTGGGGAGCCACACTGCCTTAAAATCCCTGGTCAGGAGGGAGAGACACACCGAGGGATTATTCTGATTTTACAGAAATCATTTTTTTAAAACAGATTGTATAAAGTCGAGTGCACGTGGCCACACTAAGCACATTGATTCGGCAGTATGCGTCCATGTACCAAGGCAAGTGTCGATTTCCGGAGCGTTGCACTGAGGGTAGCTATCCCATAGTTCCCACAGTCTCCCCCGCCCATTGGAATACAGGGTTGAGATCCCAGTGCCTGATGGGGCAAAAAAACATTGCCGCTGGTGCTTCTGGGTACAGCCTCACCCCTCCCTCCATGAAAGCAGCAGCAGCCAACTGTTTCGCGCCTTTTTTCCTGGGCGAACTGTGCAAATGCCATAGAACAGCAAGCATGGACCCTGCTGAGCTCAAGACAGCAATCATGGACGTTTTAAAAACCTCATGCATTCTCATGCAGTCAATGCTGAACCAGAACCTGCAAAGCCAGGCGAGGAGGAGGCGGCTATGGCAGCGCGGCAATGAGAGTGATAAGGACACGGACACAGAATTCTGTCAAATCGCGGGCCCCTGTGCTTTCAAGATCCTGCTGATAATGGGGCAGGTTCTAGCCACTGAACGCCGATTTTGGGGCCACGAAACAAGCACAGACTGGTGGGACCGCATAGTGTTGCTAGTGTGGGACAGTTCCCAGTGGCTGCGAAACTTTCGCATGCATAAGGGCACTTTCATGGAACTTTGTGACTTGCTTTCCTCTGCCCTGAAACACCAGAATACAAAGATGAGAGCAGCCCTCACAGTTGAGAAGCGAGTGGTGATAACCCTCTGGAAGCTTGCAACACCAGACAGCTACCAGTCAGTCAGGAATCAATTTGGAGTGGGAAAATCTACTGTGAGGGCTGCTGTGATGCAAGTAGCCAAAGCAATCACTAAGCTGCTGCTACGAAAGGTTGTGACTCTGGGAAATGTGCAGGTCATAGTGGATAGCTTTGCTGCAATGGGATTCCCTAACTGTGGTGGGGCGATAGATGGAACCCATATCCCTATCTTGGCATTAGGGCACCCAGTACATAAACCGCAAAAGGCACTTTTCCATGGTGCTGCAAGCACTGGTGGATCACAAGGGACATTTCACCAGCATCCATGTGGGATGGCCGGGAAGGGTTTATGACGCTCGCATCTTCAGGAACACTACTCTGTTTAAATGGCCGCAGCAAGGGAATTACTTCCCAGACCAGAAAACAACAGTTGGGATGTTGAAATGCCTGTCATTATCCTGGGGAACCCAGCCTACCCCCTGATGTCATGGCTCATGAAGCCATACACAGGCAACCTAAACAGTAGTCAAGAGCTGTTCAACTACAGGCTGAGCAAGTGCAGAATGGTGCTACAATGTGCATTTGGCCATTTAAAGGCACGCTGGCGCACATTACTGACTCGCTCAGACCTCAGCCAAACCAATGTCCCCATTGTTATTGCTGCTTGCTGTGTGCTCCACAATCTGAGAGAGAGAGAGGGGGAGACCTTTATGGCAGGGTGGGAGGCTGAGGCAAATCACCTGGCCACTGATTACGCGCAGCCAGACACCAGGGAGATTAGAAGATCACACCAGGAAGCGGTGCATATTAGAGAAGCTTTGAAAACCAGTTTCATCACTGGACAGGATACAGTGTGACTGTTGTGTTTGTTTCTCCTTGATGACCCCGCCCCCTGCTTGATTGACTCATTCCCTGTAAGCCACTCCCCCCTTTTGATCACAGCTTGCTTTCTAAGGAAATAAAGTCACTCTCGTTTAAAAATCTTTATTACTTAATTATAAAAAGAGGGAGAGAACTGACAAGGCAGCTCGGGTGGGGTTTGGGAGGGGAATAGTAGGGAAGGAAAAGGCCACTAAAAAAATTTCATAATAATGAGAGCCTTTTGGTTGGGCTGTCCACTGGGGTGGAGTGGGCGGGTGCACAGAGAGTCTGCTCCCCCGAGTTCTTACTCGTCTGGTGGATGAGGAGGCTAAAAAACATGGTGAGGGGGGAGGGTGGTTATATAGGGGCTGCAGTGGCACTCTATGATCCTGCTGCCATTCCTGAAGCTCCATCATATGCCAGAGCATGTCAGTTCGAACATGCAGCAGCCCCAGAGTTGCATCCCGCCACCGCTGATCTTCCTGCCGCCACCTCTCATCTCGAGCATCTCTCCTCTCATCTCCTCACCTTGGTCCCTCCTGTCCTCACGGTCACTAGCATCTTTCCTGCACTTTGCTACCACGTCCTTCCACTCATTCAGATGAGCTCTTTCCTTGCGGGTCACTTTCGTGATTTCCGAAAACATTTCTTCTCGTGTCTTTTTTTCCCCCCACCGCCTTATCTGAGATAGCCTTTGGGATGGAGGAGGGAGACTTGAAAAATTTGCAGCTGCATGAGGGAGGAAAAAGGGAGAGAAGTATTTAAAAAGATACATTTTAGAGAACAATGGTCATACTCTTTCACGATGAACAACACTATTCACCTTACAAAGCACATGTGTTTTCACTACAAGGTTCCATTATGCATCTTAATATTGAGTGCCTGCAGCTTTGGTGCTAGAGATCACAGACGCAGGTCCGGGCAGCAGAATTCAGCTTGCATGCAGCCATGGTAAGCCATTGTCTTTCATCTTCTGCAGCCTTCATCTATTCAGCGTCTTCCTTTCCCAAAGAGCAAGCAAAGCCTGTTGAGTGCTGCTCCTTTCCTGTTAACGTGCAGCAGCAGAAACCACCCCGTGGCTGGTATCATGGAAGATCACTGCTAAACACCCCCCCTTTCCCCTCCCCAACCATGTGGCTGGTAGCAGGAAAGATTCCTGCTAGCAAAATGCGGAGAAGCTCAGCGCCATTCGTGCCCCTCTACCCCCGCTTGGCTACCTGCAGTGACGGATTTCTTTTAAGCAACAGGCAAGCAGACCAGTAGGAATGGCCATCTCTGTCCCCTTAATTAAATTCCTGAATTTCAACCAGGTTACCATGAACGATATCACTCTCCTGAGGATAACAGAGCGAGATAAAGAACGGATGTTGCTAGAATGCCAGCAATCACCGGGACCATACGCAGCTAGGCTTTGTCATGCAATGATACCAGATTACTTGCTACATGCATGGCGTGGTCAAGTGTCCTACCATGGAGGATGGAATAAAGCAGCGCTGCCCAGAAATCTTCTACAAAGGCCTTTGGAGTACCTCCAGGAGAGATTCATGGAGATGTCCCTGGAGGATTTCCACTCCATCCCCAGACATGTTAACAGACTTTTCCAGTAACTGTACAGCCCGCGAATGCATCCCAAGTCCTCAGGGCAAATTAATCATTAAAAAACGCTTGCTTTTAAATTATGTTTTATATTTACAAAGGTACACTCACAAGAGGTCGCTTCCACGGCTTCAGTGTCTGGGCTACTGGCTTGGGAGGGTAATTCCGTCTGGGTGAGAAAAAGCTCCTGGCTGTTGGGGAGAACGGAGTGCTGTGTGCTTTCTGCAAGCTCATCCTCCTCTTCCTCCTCCTCGTCTTCCCTGTCCGGAGAATCCTCAGCCATGGCTGAGATTACCACCCCCACCTCAGAATCCACAGACGGGGTGGGGTAGTGGTGGCGGACCCCCCTAGAATTGCATGCAGCTCAGCGTAGAAGCGGCATGTTTTCGGCTCTGCCCCGGACCTTCTGTTTGCTTCTTCGGTTTTCTGGTAGGCTTGTCTGAGCTCCTTAACTTTCACTCTGCACTGCACTGAGTCCCTGGTATGGCCTTTGTCCATCATAGCCTTGGAAATTTTTTCAAATGTTTTTCCATTTCATCTTTTGGAACGGAGTTCTGTTAGCACAGAATCCTCTCCCCATATAGCGATCAGATCCAGTACTTCCCGTGTGGTCCATGATGGAGCTCTTTTTCGATTCTCAGGAGACTGCATTGTTACCTGTGCTGATGAGCTCTGCGTGGTCACCTGTGCTGGTGAGCTCTCCACGCTGGCCAAACAGGAAATGAAATTCAAAAGTTCGCGGGGCTTTTCCTGTCTACCTGGCCAGTGCATCCGAGTTCAGATTGCTTTCCAGAGCGGTCACAATGGTGCACTGTGGGATACCACCTGGAGGCCAATACCGTCAATTTGCGGACACACTAACCTTAATCTGACATGGCAATATCGATTTCAGCGCTACTCCTCTCGTCGGGGAGGAGTACAGAAACCAGCTTAAAGAGCCCTTTTTATCGATATAAAGGGCCTCACTGTGTGGACGGGTGCAGGGTTAAATCAGTTTAACGCTGCTAAATTCAGTTTAAACGTGTAGCATAGACCAGGCCCAAGAGAGGTAATGTCTGCGAGCTGGAAACCTGAAGCGGGAGCCCTTCCTGGACCACAGAGGGGGAATATGAGCATACCTAGCTTAAAACTGTAACATATATACATTTAAATACACAAGCACCAGAAAAACGTTAGAAACTCTGGCTACTATTGTGTTTCCAACCCCTTAGCTCCTCATCAACTCTTCAGAATGACGTTAGGATAACTACCTGATGTAACTGAAGTTCATCTTATTTCTTTTAGATATATCCATTTCAAGAACAAGATCTCAGCATACAGTATGCTACTTATTGCTTTGCTAATACACATTTTATGCCATATTGGCAAGTGACAATACTTAGGGTTCTCTCTTTCCTTTATACGTAAAGAATAAAATGCACATCACTGTTTCATTGTGACACACAAGAAAACGAAGAACAGTGAAGGTCAGTGTGGAATTCTAATCAAAAAAAGTGCAAGATCATCGAGTCACAAACATGTAGGGCTGGAAGGGACCTCAAGAAGTCATCAAGCCCTGTGCTAAAATAGGACCAAGTAAATCTAGATCATCCCTGGCAGGTGTTTGTCCAAACTGCTCTTAATAAACCTCAAATGATGGTGATTGAAAGCCTATATCCTACCCTTAACTATCCTTAGAATTAGGAAATTAGAAAATTTTTCCTAATATCTAACCTAAAACTCCCTCGGTCATTTAGGATTAGTAGTAATGGGCTTAAAGGGACATAGCAAACAACTGATCACCATCCCCTTTATAAGATCTCTTAACATATTTGAAGACTTATCTCCCCTCAGTTTTTTTTTCTAAAGACTAAACATGCCCAGTTTTTTAAAACCTTTCCTACAGGGCTGTCGATTCATTGCGATTAACTCACATGATTAACTCAAAAAAATTAATTGCATTATTCGCAGTTTTAATCACACTGTTAAAAAACCGAATACCAAATGAAATTTAGTAAGTATTTTGGATGTTTTTCTACACTGTCATATATTATATTCTGTGGTGATACTGAAATCAGTATATAGTAGTTTTTATTACAAATATTTGCACTATAAAAAATGATAAAGAAATACACCTCTACCCCGATATTTCACATACAACGCGGTAAAGCTCTGACACGCTGCTCTGAGCAGCATGTTAAAGGTGCCGGGCCAGGCCGAGGCCAAGGGGTTCGATAAGGGGCAGAGGGTCTCGGGAGCGGTCAGGGGCTCCCCCCCCAGAGTCTCGGGGGCAGGAGCTATGGGAGGACACTTTTGGGGGCCCCGCAGTCCCAGGATGGCCTGGGGGATTAGCAGGGGCCCAGGAGCAGTTTCCCTCACCCCCGTCCCAGCTGTGTCGCTCGGAGGAGGGAGCTTGGGGAAAAGGTTCGCCTCGCACTCACCAGCAGTGGCAGAAGTGGAGAAGCCTGTCTCCAGCCCGCTCCACTCTGCCAGCTCCCAGCCACAGGTGAATACGGGGGGGGTGTCCTTTCACCAACCTCCCCGCACTCACTGGCAGCGGGAACCAGAGTAGCCCAGTCCCAGCCAGCTCCCAGCCATTGCGCTCCATTTCCCGTCACAGGTGAGTGCAGGACCTTTCCCCAGCCGCTCCCCGCACCCCGCGACACGGCTGGGGCCAGGGCAAGGAAAGTGGGGCAGGCCAGAGCCATGTTGCTCTGCCTCCCGCTGCAGGTGAGTGGGGGGGGGGGGGGAATCCTTTCTCCAACCTCCCTGCACTCACTGACGGCAGGAAGTGGAGCGCCATGGCTGGGAGCTGGTGGAGTGGAGCGGACTGGGGCCAGGCTGCTCTGCTTCCCTCCACTGCCGATGAGTGCCTATTGGGAGCGGGGGGTGCGGTGCTTAGGAGTCAGGACAGAAAGGGGACAGGGCGGTTGGGTAGGGGTGGGATCCTGGCGGTGATCAGGGAATAAGGAACAGGGTGGGACAAAGCAAGTTTGATATAACGCAGTCTCACCTATAACGGTGAGATTTTTTGTCTCCTGAGGACTGTGTTATATGGCAGTTGAAGCAGGAAGGGACGTATGAATCTTCAGCGCCTCTGGCACGCAAATATCTTGCCATGCCAGCTACAACAGTGCCATGAGAACACCTGTTTTCACTTTCAGGTGACACTGTAAACAAGCAAGCAAGTAACATTTTGTTTACATTTGCAGGAGATACTTGTTTATCTGAGCGACTGGCTGAACAAGAAGAGGACTGAGTAGCTTTGTAGGCTCTGAAGTTTTACATTGTTTTGTTTTTGAGTACAGGAGTTTTTTTATACATATTTCTACCTCTGTTAAGTTCAACTTTCATGATAAAGAGATTACACTACAGTACTTGTATTAGGTAAACTGAAAAATACTATTTCTTTGGGGGGGGGGGGGTTGGTTTTTTTTTTGTTTTTGTTTTTTTTTTTTTTGTTTGTTTTTTTATAGTGCAGATACTTGAAAAGTGTTCCACTCTTGCTGTCACACTTTTACAGCCCGAGGTCTGTTCCAACCCTAATCTTCTATGAATATATGCGCATATTGCACTGAGCACTTAGTATGATAATTTCTCCCATTGACAAACATCAGCTTGTAGAACTTCTCATTACACACTTCCTACCAGTTTTATTTTAGATTATTCAGTTATATAGGAAGAAGTGATGGGCAACCTTCAATACAGGGGCTGCGCCACATTTCCCCATAACTTTCACTTAGGCTACGTCTACACTACAGGATAAATTCAAATTAGCTTAAACCGATCTTATAAAACAGATATTATAAAGTCGATTGTGCGCGTCCACACTAGACACATTATTTCAGTGGTGTGCATCCATGGTCCAAGGCTAGCATCGATTTCAGGAGCACTGTGGGTAGCTACTGTAAAATAATGAGGCCAATAATGTCGATTTCCATCCACACTAACACTATTCCGATATAGTAATATCGATTTTAGCATTACTCCTCTTGTTTTGTAGGAGTACAGAAATAGATTTAAAGAGCCCTTTAAATCGATACAAAGAGCAGTGTAGTGTGGACGGGTGCAGCGTTAAATCGATTTAATGCTGTTAAAATCGGTTTAACAGCATAGTGTAGACCAGGCCTTACTGCACAGGCATATTAGGAATTAATTTGAGTTTTATTGGCTGACCTAATCTCTGGCTAAAGCCCTACTGTCCCATACACATTGAAAGTTCCACAATGGGTGTGAAATCAGACCAGACAGCAAACTGAATATTTGTATTAATTTATACCTTAGAGGCTCTCACTAAATATGTTGCCACTTTGTACTAGGCACTATACAAAGTGAGATATCAGAGTTGACAATCTAAAATACAGTTAGAAACAAGAGGTGAAGAAATGTGCCCAAGGTTACACAGAAGTCATTGGCACGGCTAGAAACAGAACCCAGATCTTCTGACTCTTGGTCTGATACCTTGTTCGCTACACAATGCTCTCTATTACGAAAGCGCAGTCAAAAAGCCCTACACATCGGAGTTTGGTTTGCCAATATAAAAGTTTCACATTAGATATCAGCGAAATTATAGCTCCTCTCCACAAGACTGTCAGAGCCACACCTAAATGCTGAATTGGCTTCAGGCACTTAAGCCAGGAAGAGATCAAAACGTTATGATTTTTTTTCAAAACAGAATGACTGAAGACCTAGAGGAACTAATAACAGAAAATATTAAATGTGAATCTTGGCTACTCGATAACTAAATGTAATTAATGACTAAGGACTATGTATGTTTTTTTGAGGTGCGGCTGTGGGGAAAGAAACCTTATAAGTATTTGAAGAGCATTAATATACCAAGGAAGAAGTAATATAACTGAAAGTAACAGAGGAGCAAAGAGATAATTTAAGGTAAACTTGAGGAAATTTTTTTTCCTAAACACTGAAATTTATTAGTTCATAGTAGTCTCCCAAAGAAAGTGAAAGTCTAATTGTGTTGCTTATTTAAACTAGACTGATGAAAACATATTGTAGTTAATAACCTCGCACTAGCAAGGGGCGGAGAAATGAATAGGCTTTTTCATTTGTAATGCCTATGATTTAAACCCAACATACAACAGTATGAATATAGATTAGCTTTATATCTAACAGTTCATTAGAGGTCTTTATAAGTACCACATATAACTGAAGGTGAAAACACTTTTCCTGACAAAAGAAATTTTTCATACAGTGGGCATACAAACCTCAAGACGTTCAACAGATCCTCCTAATTTGAAAACTTTTAAATTGTTAGTTTTTCAGATTAAGCTTTATTTTTAATCTCTCCATGCAGGAGGAATTCCTCTCACCTCCCCTGCAAACTGTTCCCTTTTGGGAAGTTTGAGCAAGTTCTCTTTAGCAGTTTCTGTATTTGGGAAGTAAGGAGAAGAGTTGGCATTTGAACAGTCTTTATGAGCAATCCCTTCCTGTCCACCAATGTTTTCCTGTTTTATAGAAGTACCAAATAACTTTCACAGATATGGCCAAGTCCAAAAGGTCAGACAATAACTGGAAGCTCAACAGCCATTAAGAAAGTGCTCTCTTTGCTAAGTTTGAGACAATGATTGTTTTAATGTAACGATCATATGATAACTACAAGCCACTCAGAAACATGCTTAATTTTATACAGCTGTACAAAGGTAAATTTATATTTAGATATACTGCACAGCAATGCCCTGATTGTGAAGGATCAACTTTTAAAAGGCAGTCAATCTTTACCAAATTACTGTCTCTTCACCCATGTACTTTTGGGTGGCTGCCAATCCTCCCCATAAATGTTCATTTATATCTTACCAGCACACATTTCTTTCACATTCCCAAGTCCTTGTATAGACTGTACTGAGGCCTCCAGAGCACAGAGGACCTAAAAGGCAACAGGAGACAACTGGGGAGCTCTAGTAAATATTGCTGCAGTAGCTAACTGCACACTCCACAAATCACACATCAAGCAGTTGAAAGGAGCATGCACTTCAGATATTGAATTATTTTCTTCATAAAATGTACCTGTGCCTCCAGAAGTGCACACTCCTTGTTTTTACTCTTTATTTACCAAAGTGTCTTAAACAGACTTTTGCAGGACTTCAGTTAAATTTGATAATAGGGCCTGCCCTGATTCTCCAGCCTACCTAATGCTTAGGAAGACATACCAAGAAGAGTCAAGTTCATTGTGCTTTTTCACATCTTCCAGCCAACCTCAATTTTTTGCACGTAGAATGGCCAGACAACATTCTATTTGCAAAGGATTAGGGTATACTAGCTGCTTTGCAGCAGCTATCCTGCCCAGTCCATGTCCCATCCCAGCAGAAAATAGTCAAGAGCAAGTAGCAGCATATAAGCAGCCATTGGTCCCAAAGCTAGAGTGCGGGGAGCACGTCCAGTAAGCTCTGTGGCTCTTCCATGGTCTGGAGTAGGGGTTCTCAACCTTTTTCTTTCTGAGTCCCCCTCAACATTCAATAACAACTCCATCGTCCAAGCTGTGTCACAACTGTTTTTCTGCATATAAAAACCAGGGTGGCATTAGGGGGTAGCAAGCAGGGGCGGCAGGTTATATACTTTTGTGGTGCTCAGGCACCAGAACATTCAGGGCTGGGGGCCCTGCTCCACCAATATTTGGAGCTGGGTCTCTCCCCCGGCCCTGCTTGGATCGGGCCCCGGCACCCACTCCCCTACGCATCTCCCCCCACCCCCGCATCCCTGCCTGAAAGAAAGCAGCGCGTGCCTCTCCCATGCCTGCTTGTGCTGCTGGTGTAGCACATTCGTACACGGAGCCCCGCTCCCCCTGTCTGCTGCCCCAGGGTCCTAGCACCCCCCATTCACTAATGGTAGGGCCGGCTGCCCTTACGCCCTAGTCCTGAGCCTCTTCAATGCCCCAAACCCCTCAGCCCCAGCCAGAGGCCCTCATCCCCCTGCACTCTAATCCTCTGCCCCAGTCCTGAGCCCCCTCATGCATCATGAACCCTCATCCTCAGCCCCACAGCCTTCACCCCTGTACTCCCTCCTATCCCCAAACTCTCTCCCAGACCATGCACTCCCTCCCCCTTCCCACACACTCCCTCCTGCCCCCAAACTCCCTCCCAGACCCTACATCCCCACCCCCGAGCCTGCACCCAAACTCTGTCCCAAAGCCTGCACCCCTCACCTTCTCCTGCACATCCACCCCCTGCACCCAGCACTCAAACTCCATTCCAAAGCCTGCACCCCACCTCCCTCCTTCACCCTAATCCCCAGCCCAGGACCTGCACCCCAGACCTCCTCCCCCCCCCACCCAAACCCCCTCCTAGAGCCTTAGGCTGGTGGGGGCAGAATTTGGGGGGACAGGTTCTGGGCACCAGCAAAATTTCTACAAACTTGCCACCCATGAGCAGGGCAATTATTTGGGGCCCCACACCACAGAGGGCACTGTGAAACTTCAGCTTTCTGCCCTTGGCCCCAGTGAATGCTCATGCTGGCCATGCTTGGTGGATCCCCTAAAACTTGCTTGTGCCCCCTCCCCCCGCAGGGGGACTCAGAGATGGTCTGGAAGAAGTACATGATCTGCACAAGAGGCGCCAATTCAAAAGCAGCCCCACTCTAGCCTATGCATCAACTAACTACTACGGGTATATATCTACACAGCAATGTAAGCCCGGGCTCAAGCCTAACCCCGCTTTTATCCACACACCAATTGTGCTAATCTACGTCCCAAGATCCTGCAGGACTGGAGAGCCCAAGCCTGTGTTAAGCTAGGACCTAGGGTCCAAGCCCTATTGCTTTCCTGTGTGCATGCAGCACTGGCAGTCTTACACATGTATCCCAGTTCTTGGTGGAAGAGGAAAAGTGCTACTGGCAGCAAACGCAGCGGTCAGAAATACCATTATTGCTTGACTGAGTGCGCTCCCCCTTTCTACTGCTGCACCTACTCACTGCTCCATGGAGCTTGCCTGGAGCAGGGAGCAAAGTTGACAGGAAGGAGGCAGCTGCCGGGATGTTGGGGGGGGAGTGTCATCCCTCCCCCGACAGAGCTGAGCCTGGACCTCTGCCACTGCCTCTCCCTGCAGGGCAGACATATAGTCCCTGCTCCACACTCTGTCCCTTGGTCCCAGGCCCCCACTATGCACACCCCACCAGGGCTGCATGTGTAGATGCACCCAGGCAACGTGCACTGTCAGGGCAATGAATGGGAGCCAGCCCTAAAGCTTTCCCACTGCCTCCCGAGGAACTCTTATTTCTGCCCCTAGGGGTGCAGCAGGGGTAGGGATAAGAGATCCTGGGGGTGCTGAAGCACTCTGCACCACAAGCCCGGAGGATGCACTTCACTGGCTCTGCTGCTGGCAGCAGCCAGGCTGGGGTGCATGTGTTTTTACTCTGAAACCTACATTTTATGTTAAACTTCAAACAAAACAAAAAAAAGGACAATAAAATAAAGTGGCCTCATTACCACTACAAAAGTGATTTTTCCTCCCTTGGTACTCTACTGTTGAGAATAGCCCACATCCACTTTAACTGAATTGTCTCGTTAGCACTGATGCCCCCACACACTTTGTAAGGCAACTCCCATCTTTTCATGTGCTGTGTATATATATACACATATACATATATATATACACACACACACGTGCACACACATGCACACGCCTACTGTTTTTTTCCCACTCCATGCATCTGATGAAGTGGGTTTTAGCCCACGAAAGCTTATGCCTAAATAAATTTGTTAGTCTCTAAGGTGCCACAAGTACTCCTCGTTGTTTCTGCACAATACAGGAGTAACTCTGGATTAGCACTTTTGCAAAAAAAATAGCACTTGGCCACATAGTTTAAGTTCTGGACATGTGCGCACTATAGCTGGTTTCTGAGGCAGGTTTCTTCCTCAATGAGGGGGTGGGGGAGGGGTAAACACATTACAGTGTGGACAAAAATATATTCAGCTATTTTGAAGAGCAGTAAAAACATAACTGATCAGAGTGTAAGGATTATCCAATGGTCAGGGCACTAACGTGGGATTTGAGATAGCCAGGTTCAACTCAGCTCTGCCATAAACTTCTTGTGTGACCTTGTGAAATCACTTCATTATTCTGAGTATCTCAGTCCCCACACTCAACTTGTGAAATAGAGATAACAGTACTTTCCTACTTCATAGGGATATTGTGAGGATAAATACATTAAAGACTGTGAGGCACTTACAGTCATAACAACAGCCTTAACACCTTGAGATAAATAAAACTGTTGAAATAATCATGACACTACAACAGGGACAAGGCACGACCTATGGAGGAAGTCATGGATCCCGTGACTTTCCATGATTTCCAGGACTTCTGCAGCAGCCAGCCACTCCAGCGGCCCTGGTGACAGCAACATGTCTGTCCCCAGGGACCTCCCAAGCAGCAGCCAATGCAGCTGTCCCCGGGAACCACCTGAGCAACAGCACACCCAGAGTGCCCTCCCCCCAAACACACACAGCAGCACCCCCAGGGGGCCCCAGAAAAGGTCACGGACCTTGAATTTGTTTATTGCCCATGACCTCTCCATGACTTTCTAAAAATACCCGTGGCTAAATTATAGCCTTACCTATGCACACTATTTAAAATTTAATAGGAAATTTGATATTATTCACACACAGGAAGTTTCCAGAAGATAACTCTAATATCAAATTTCTTCAAACTTGTCAGACACTTCTCTTCCAGTGAGTTGAATGCATATCTCAAGTTTGAAGTTAAGCTTTTTTACATACAAATGGACACACAATATCAACTTCCTTACTATGCGAAGAACTTCCCTTATCTCACTGCGATATCTCATATGACCTAGGAGACTTCACAAGACTTGGCAAAAGAAGTTTCACTTTTCAGCTGAGGGATCATGCAACAGGTCAAAGGATAAACTCACCTGGAAAGTAGTAAGTGCCTGAAGCTATAATGGCTTAGCATTAAAGTGCTTCCTTGGCCATAACTAAGCCAGCTAACTTAAATAAAAAGGAAAGGAATGTTTTCATCACTGTTTTAAACCAACAGTTATTCGACTATATCCACCTGCAATTAATTTGAATATGAAACAGAAAAACAACTATGCACCAGAACACTATTTAACATTTTGAGGTTTTCAGAAAATAGTGTAAACATATTAGCCCATGTTTTTGTACTTCAGAGTATACATTGACTAAGCAGTTGGTGTGTTGTGACTGCTGATTATACTAAACATGATAATGCCACTTGTTCTCTTGTCTTTCCTCATTTTCTCCTTCTCCCACTTACCCATTACCATGAAGCCAAGGAAGATTTGTACGGGCACAGTGGTATCTGCAATGATATACTAGCAAGATTTAGCCCCAAGACTCGTAAGGGGCAGAGACTCGTGGCAGAGACTCTTATTACGTGAGTGTAGCACCCAGCACAATGGGGCCTTGACCCTCAGGTGTACTGTGGTAGTAATTTAGAGACCTCACAACACCAGGCAGCCATCACCTTTGTTCTTAAGAGGAATGCATGCCTGAGAAATTCTTGAATTATTAAGCAGTCAGTTCTATAAACACACTACAAGTTTCCATTTTAATTGCAAACACTATTTCACAGATGCAGTTTTTCTGAAGTCTTAAAGAGCACATCCATTAAGTGATAAAAGTAGTAAATTATGTTGTGGCTTGAATATTTTAATAAGTATTCTGATTTTAGATCTGCTAGTTGATGTAACATATTCCAGCTAAAACCCCTAATGCCAATGACTCTCAAAAGTGACTAAAAGCCACCTGCAAGATCCTCAAAATAAGCACTTTTTTCAGCTATTACTAATCTATGTATAGTGTGTAGAAACAGGACTATGCACGCTTCGCTTTATATCTGTTGACAAGCTCTTGTGGTTGAGGGTGAAAAAATCCCTTATTAGTGCCTTGTCAAATCATTATGAGATTGTTAATGTGGTCCAAAGTCTATGAATGCAGTCTCTCCCATAATTATGAAGAAACTTGGTGAATGAATCCAGGAGCAGAAGTCTGCAAAGCTGTTTTACTATTAATTCTCACTAGCTGTTTAATCTATTTTAAACACTGGACCCCACAGCCCTGCCTTAAATATATGGTTTTCCTACTTACTTTAAGAAGTAGATGACATGCTGAGCACTGTTAGTTAAGAAAAAGTTGCAGATGCCGTGCAAACTAATCTGTATTAAAAAATCTATTTTTCAGCAACCCTCGAGAAGCCTCTAGTAAATACTGCACCAAATACACTACAAATATAGAGTAGGCTAAATACCACCACGTTTACAAAGAATCAGAACCCTCTGGGACAAGAAC
The DNA here is from genome assembly GCF_003597395.2 of Chelonoidis abingdonii. NCBI lineage: Eukaryota > Metazoa > Chordata > Testudines > Testudinidae > Chelonoidis > Chelonoidis abingdonii. The sequence goes on from NC_133769.1 coordinate 33,464,867, forward strand.
GACTTTTCCCAACTCCATTTTGGACCCAAAAATGAGAGAGGAAAAAACAGGAAGCTTTGGAACTTTACACCCTTTAACAGAAGGTAGACATGTTCGCAATAGCTTACACTATTAACCAGTCTGTCCTTTTTCATAAGAGCTAGTTGGACATAGGAAGAAGGTGCCTTATCTTCATATTATGTGAGTTACCTCCCCCATGCATCTCAGTGATACGTGCACCAGCGCCAAGGGTACAAGCAGACAAGAACTGAAACAGGTGCACTCTATGAGAGCCTCCAGAGCCACTCCAACCTCCTCCACACATTATACAACCCTTTACATTTCAGAACCCCTCCAAACCTCTATTACTATCAGAGCCCCTCCAGTGTCACCCCACTACACCCCCACCAAAGAGCCCTCAACACCCCACATTATCCAACCCCCACCTGCCAGAGCCCCTCCACCATCCCCCACTATACTCCTGCCCCAGAGCCCCTCAAACCCCACATTATCCAACCTCCACCTGCTAGAGTCCCTCCAGTGTCCCCTACTAAACCCCACCCCGAGCCCCTCAAACCCCACACTATCCAACCTCCACCTGCCAGAGCCCCTCCACTCTCCCCCACTTACTCCCCCCACGAGCCCTCAACCCCACATTATCCAACGCCCACCTTGCCAGAAGCGCCCTCCACCATCCCACCCAGAGCCCCTCACAACCCCAATTACCAACCCCCACCTGCCAGGCCCCTTTCCAGTGTCCCCGACACGCCTGCCCAGAGCCCCTCAATCCACATATGATCCAACCCCCACCTGCCAGACCCCTCCACCATCCCCATATACGCCTGCCGAGCCCTCAAACCACATTATCCAACCCCCACTGCCAGACCCTCACCATTTCCCACTATACTCCTGCCCCAGAGCCCTCAAACCCCACACTATCCAACCCCCACTGCCAGACTCTCTCAGCCCCCGCATCTGCCAGATCCCTGCAATCTGCCCCTCACTATGCCCCACCCGGCTACAGTTTGTGCCCAGCCCCTCCTCCGGCCAGAGCCCCATCACTCACCACCGCCCCGGCCCGGCGAGGCTGCGGATCCGCCGCGACAGCAGCCCCGTCCCCTCGTAAGGTGACTCCGGAGCGCTGCCGAGCGCCAGCGAGGACGAGCCAGGTTGCGCCGTCCGGCGCGGGCTGCTCCATGGGTGCTCAGTGCCGGCACCGGCTGCCTCGCGATGCTTGCCGGGCTCGAGGCGTCCTCGCTGCTGGGCACCGGTATGGCGGCAGCCACCGGCTAACTGGGCCCCGGCCTTCTCCGCTATCGGCTCTGCCGGAGCGGGGGGATCGTCGCACGTATGGCAATCTCGCCGGAGAGGCGCGTATGCAAATTCACAACGGGGCAGGAGCTGTGCCTGTTGTTCCTGGGCAGCGGACCTAAGCGGCGCCTGGTGACGAGGTGGTGCTGTTCGGATCCCACCTGTGGCCGAAGCGTTCGGGCCGTGCCCCAGTGCCCTCTGCGCCCAGCACCGCCCGGGACCCTCACGCGTCGGCCGTGCCCATGTTGCCTCTGCCGCGCCAGCACCGCCCGGACCCTCACCGCTCGGGCCGTGCCCAGTGCCCTCTGCCCCCAGCACCGCGGGACCCTCAACGCTTCGGGCCGCTGCCGCCAGTGCCCTCTTGCCGCCAGCACCGCCGGGACCTCACCGCTCCGGGCCCGTGCCCCATGCCTCTCTGCCGCCCCAGAACCGCCGGGACCCTCACGCTCGGGCTCGGCCCAGTGTCCCGTTGGCTGCCCGCCCGTGCCGGGACACCTCCACGCTCGGGCCGTGCCCATTGTGCCACTCTGCACCCCTGCACCGCGGCTCTCACGCATCGGGTCCGTGCCCCTGTGCCTCTCCGACCCCAGCAACCACCGGGACCACTCACGCTCGAGCCGTGCCAGTGTGCCCTGCTGCCGAGCCCACCGCTGCCGGGCTCTCAACCGCTAGGCGAGGCGTGGTGCCCTCTGCCGTCCAGCACCACCGGGACCTCACCGCTCGGGCCGTGCCCCAGTGCCCTCTGCCGCCCAGCACCGCCCGGGACCCTCATCGCTCGGGCCGTGCCCATGTGCCCTCTGCCGCCCAGCACTGCCTGGGACCCTCACCGCTCGGGCCGTGCCCATGTGCCCCCTGCCACCCAGCAGTGCCTGGGACTCTCACAGCATCAGGCCGTGCCCATGTGCCCCCTGCCACTCAGAACCACCTGGGACTCTCACTGCTCAAGCCGTGCCCATGTGCCCCCTGCTGCCCAGCACTGCTTGGCTGGGACTCTCACCGCTCAGGCCGTGGCTGTGTGCCGTCTGCCGCCCAGCACCACCTGGGACCATCACCGCTCAGGCCGTGGGTGTGTGCCCTCTGCCACCCAGCACCGCCTGGGACCATCACCGCTCAGGCCATGCCCATGTGACCTCTGCTGGCCAGCACTGCCTGGGATTCTTACCCTGTCAGGCCGTGCCCGAGTGCCCTCTGCCGCCCAGCAGTGCCTGGGACTCTCACAGTGTCAGGCTGTGCCCACGTTCCCTCTGCATCCTAGCACCGCTTGGGACTCCCACAGCGTCAGGCTGTGCCTATGTGCCCTCTGCTGCCCAGCACCGCCTGGGACTCTCACCCCGTCAAGCCGTGCCCATGGGCCAGGGATTTCCCTACATTCCCCGTTAATTTCCTTAACATCCCTCCTCCCCCAGTGGTCACCCAGTTACATGAAATGTTGCCAATTTAGTCATTGGTTGGAAATTTGAATTGAAATCAAAACATTAATACATACTTTAAAAACACCCTCTGCACCATTGCAGCATAATACCTCTGAGGTCTCTCATACCAGCAGCTCCTGCCCAGTGTACAATGCAATGGTGCAGAGAGCACATGGGCAATCCAGTAGTTGTTAGGTCTCTCCAACAGGCTCTCCTATCTTGTACCCTTAAAGGCCCATGCATTGTATCCCCGAGTGCCAAACTGGGTCCTATTCTGCATGTGAGAGGAAGAGCCCATGAAGTCATTGTTGGGAGAAGCATGCAGTAAATGAACCTCACACAGTGCTGTGAACAGTTGCCTTTCCCAATCTGCAGTAAAACATAGGCTGGTCTACGCTGGGGGGGAATTGATCTAAGATATGCAACTTCAGCTACATGAATAGCGTAGCTGAAGTTGAAGTATCTTAGATCAAGTTACCTACTGTCCTCATGGCGCGGGATCGACGTCCGCTGCTCCCCCTGTCGACTCCACTACCGCCGTTCGCATTGGTGGAGTTCCGGAGTCGACAGGAGCTCGTTCGGGGATCGATATATCACGTCTAGATGAGACGCGATATATCGATCCCCAAGAAAGCGATTGCTACCCGCCGATACGGCAGGTAGTGAAAATGTAGCCACAGTCCGCTTCCTGTACCGAGTTAGCGATTCCATCCCTACCTGAGTCTGGCTTCACAAACAAAGAAATAAACCTTTACATTCTCCCCAGACTGTATGCTCTTAGGGCTCCTACTTCAGAGCTATCGAGCATCTTCCCTGACCCCCATGAAGGTGAGGCAATGAGCCAGTTGCTTATGTAAAGCAGCAGAACCCAGTGGATCCTGCTGGGAGAAATTTAACATCTGCTGACATGCCCAGGTGTGTTATGCAAACATTGCTTGCGTGTTAAATATTAACTAGAACAGAGCTGAGTAATGGTGCCAGTTTGCCTCTGTATATAGGTCATCTATATTCAGAACTGAATTAGTTTATTGTTAACTGTTTCATGTCTGAATGCCATCTCTTCTAAATCAGTTTGTATTTAAAGAGAGCAATAGCAGTGGCTAAACAAGAAAGTGTCTAGTATTGGGGTGCAGACAAAATAATGTAGGCCTTATAGGACCAGTTTGTAAAACTGTGACCCATGGTCTACAGCAAAGTGCCTGCTCAGGGTGCCTAAGTCCCTGTTTTGCCTCCACTGTGACCCACAAAACTTTTGCTGAACCCTGTAGGTGCCTAAACTCACTGAGTCCCTAAGTTTTTCAGAGTAAAAGTTCCCTTGATGCCTGTGTTTCTGCCTCAAGGCATGTGTACTGGCGCCTCCCCCTAAGCATCCAGGCACCTACTTCCCACCTAAGCCCCAGAGCAATCCACAAATCAGGGGAAGACTGGTATTTGGCTGCCTAATTTACAAGTAGGCCTGCTTAGAGGGAATCTTGCAGATTGGATCCCATGCAAAATGCCGCTGGAGCTACTGACCACCTTCTGGGAGATGCTGGTTCAATTCCCCCCACCTCTATCAGTAGGGGAGAAAGGATTTGAAGAGGGTTCTCCCATTGCTTAGGACAGTTCTCTAAACACTGAGAGCTTTGCGATATTTTCAGAGGAATACAAGAGGAGTGACTCCCTTAATCTCTCCTGTTGAAGCTGTTCCATTGTGGATCAATACTAATGAACATGGTTGAAGGAGGGAAACTATACCTGAGGCATCTCACCTCCCAAGTGAGTGCCTTAACCTCTGGACTACATAGTCATTCCCACTCTCTGGCCCAATGATTGTTCCACTGTGGATAAATATTAGAGCTGTCAATTAATCACAATTAACTCAAAACAAATTAACTCAATTAATTGCAGTTTTAATTGCACTGTTAAACAATAATAGAATACTGTAAGGGACCACAGAAGAGTTTGTTACGGCCTAGCTAGGGCTGATCGCCTTCTCAAGGACAGGTTATTAGAGGTTGCTGCATGCTGGTGTATGCTGCTTGTAACCGGTTAGAACCGCTTAGCATGGGAAGCCCCTGTGTACATGGGGAAGTGTTGAAAGCTCCTGGCCCTTTGCCCAAGGAGGCAGCCCCGGCTGTTGGAAAGCCCCTAAATGCATAAGCATGAGCTGCTTTACATGCCATTAACATAAGGCTATATTTGCCAGGTATTGTTTTATTGCTTTGGATTCAGCTCCCCACTTTGTAATAGCAACGTTTGGAGTCCCCGTTGCGGGTGTGTTACTTTACCTTCATTAAAAGCCATATTCCTCACTGTGTGTGTGGACCTCGTCCTTGCAGAGCACTCAGGCACGTAACAAATACCAATTTAAATGTATTATAAATATTTGTGTATGTTTTTCTACATTTTCAAATATATTGATTCCAATTACAACACAATACAAAGTGTACAGTGCTTTTATATTTTTATTACAAATATTTGCACTGTAAAAAAGATGGACAAAAGAAAAGTATTTTTCAATTCACCTCATACAAGTACTGTAGTACAATCTCTTTATCGTGAAAGTGCAATTTACAAATTTGGAATTATTGTTTTTTACATAAGTGCACTCAAAAACAAAACAATGCAAAACTTTAGAGCCTACAAGACCAATCAGTCCTACTTCTTGTTCAGCCAATCATTAAAACAGGCAAGTTTGTTTACACTTACTGGAGGAAGTGCTATCCTCTTCTTCTTCACTATGTCACCTGAAAGTCAAAACAGGGGTTTGCATAGCATTATTGTAGCTGGCATTGCAAGGAGGGACCCCACTTGTGAATTACTAAGAAGAGCTAACCACTCCCCTGTAACCTGAATTTAGGCATGTATCTCTGAGAGGATGCCATCCCTCTGATCAGCATCTCCCATTGGATAGCTTTGGTGACTTCCTGCCTAGGGTGCTGACTTTGGGTGGATTGTATTCTGAGGCGCCTGTTCATTGTATAGGGAGGCTTGGCACCTGACTGGCTTTATGGATCCCAGTGTTGTTCCTTGCATATGGCCCATATGTTTATCAAATCATTATCCCTCATTATCTGGATTTGAGTTGTACAGCCCCCAAAGCATGGTGGTCATCAGGATGTAAGAGCAGGTCAGGGTAAACACCAGTTTAATGTAGCTGTCTCAGAGATCCTGGTTAAGTCCTGACAAAGTAAAGGGACTTCACATTTAGCTGCTGTCAATGTCTATTTGCTCAAGGCTAGACCTCTTCTTATATGCTGCTGTTAGGCTTCTTTAAGTTAGCACACCTCTTAAGAGTATCTTTTAGGTTAATTATCCCTCCGCACTTTCACGGGTAACAAACAGATATAAGGTCAGTTTACTTATATAACATAGTACCAAACTTACAAGAAATAGATTCAAAATAAAGTGACTGCTCTTCTTCCTAACAGAAATGACAAGAGTAATTTTTTGAACTTTTATCAATAACATACATTGATCTGTAGCTACTCAGAGCTTACAATATAGCAATGAGATACAGAACACAGAAGGAACCCTTTCCCCATGAGCACCTTATTTGTGTTGATTTTCACTACTAATTCCCCTTTGCACAGAATTACCTTATTATCTGGTCTCTCTCACATGCTTTTCTGAGGCTGTCTCTTTCAATATGGCAGAACCAAAGTGCTGCAACTCTAAAGTGGGTATTTTGTAAGTGGAAGCTTCATCTTTCTCTCTTCCAATAGTAAGTATTTGTATGTTCCCCCTCGCTGCCTCTCTGCTTTCCCTTTCTTATTCCTGAGGTGACAGCATATTCTTATAGTGACTTAACAGACTTGCCTCCTAAGATAAGATTCTTCTGGCTGAACTGTTACAAGAACACTTTACAAAATAAATGTCTATATTTGCAGAAATCCAGTTAATAGAAAATTTGCCAGTAGTCAAGAAATTGTTGGCATTCACCATTGTTCATGGGTTTTCTAGAACCAATAAAAGTTGTTGCTGTTCACTGCAAATGGCTTCTAGTTTGCAGCTATTTATGTAGCGCTCTTACTGTGAATCACTTGCATTTCACCAGGAAGTATTGGTCCTGAGTCAAAGACTGTACTTGCTGAGTTGCATCCACTTATACCAGTGGTGAAATTGGACCCTACACTCTAAATTAAAGGTCATTTGAAAGGGAGAAAAGTGGGATTTGTGCAGCTCTTTGTTTCTTTATAGTGAAAGACTGAATTATTTAAAGTTGAGTTTTATTCTGATGTGTTAAGTCTTGCATTTCCTGATTTTGCTGGAGGTTTCCCTTGGAAGATGCAGAGAAATGGTTTGGGAGTTCTCTGACCTTGAGTGAAGGCCCTGTATATTTAATTTTTAACAAAGGGAGTTTTTCACCTTAAAGTTGTAGGTTTAGTTAAGTAGTTGTTTGTTTTTTTAAGTGTAACAGTCTGAATAAAAATCACGTCTCCCCGCAGTGAATCAGGTTTCACTTCCTTCGTATCTGTGATGTCAGTAACACAAGCTCTCCAGCTTTCTAGGAAAAACAAACTAGATGAGACCTGAATATCTAGTGTAAAATTATTCAGAAAACAAATCTTTTGTGAACAAAAAGTGAAAAAAAAAGGAAGATTTCAAGCTTTCTTTATGCATCATAAAGGGAGGGCAAGGTAGGAAAGGAAGGACAAACCCATTTTTTTTTTCTCTCTTTGCAGGTCACTTTTAGCATCTAACATTTCTTCTCTCGCCCAAAATCAAGCCTTTAGTAACTAGTAGTAACTACTGTAAAACCAGTAGTAATATATGTAGTGAAAGAGCAAAATGGGGGATGGGTAGCTGACAAAGCAGCTAACAAGAGGGTAGAAGATAAACTAGGCCCCCACTTCATCATGTCACCCACAAGTCTTAGGACCAAATTTTACCCTGGTGTAATCAGGAATAACTCCATTGATTTCACTTCTGTGAATAACTGTTTACACAGGGGCTGAACTTGGTCCCAGCACAATCAGACGAGGTAGGTTACACTTGTTTTTCTCATGTACTTAATTTTAAACAGGTGAAGTGGCCTTTCTTTCAAAAATGTTATAGATTATAGGATAGAAATGCTGGAGTACATTGTACAACAGATACACTGGTTACAATGTCATGAAAAAAATACATGGAGGTAACCAATTTTCTAAGGCTTACAACATTCCTAGAACTGTTCTATATATAACTAACAACATTTTAACAAGTTCCCAAAAATCTGAATTTATAATAGATACTTAATTTCTATAAAAGTACACGCTTTAAGAAACTGCACAATATGTAGGAAATCAATGAAGGAACTTTTCTAAGTAATACATCTTTTTAATCAACAGTATCAAACAGGTGTTCTTCAAGATGACCCGAATTAACAAAATATTGATTTAAATTACAGAGGGGAACCAAGCTGCAAAGTAGTGTTGATCCTTATCATAGGGAGATAGTGAGGTTATCCATAGTTAAAATAAACCAGGTTATGTTTCTCTATACCAACTCTTGTACAGGTGTATTTTATTTTTTTTTAGGACCTTGCAATTAAATGTTTAACTGCCAAAATCAAATGGCTGCATAAGTCTTCAGAATATAATATCCTAGGCAGAGGTGGAAAATACTGTAAATTGAATAAGATTGTCTGGGAGAGTGGAAGAAGGTGGAGAGCTGAAATGCAAGTTCTTAATCCTAAACATTAAACAGAGTTGGATAATATACTTAGAAGACCATCAGAGATGAAAGAATGATTGAATCCTACCACAACCGTTCCACCATAGATTTGAGTGAGTCTTGCACTGAAGGTAGTGTGTCTCAACCTGGCTAGAGTGGCTCATGACCATGTGTGCTAACCTCAAGGCAAACTGTTAAGAAACAAGGCACAAACCCCAAACTGGTTGTGTGTTCTATACTTAGATTTCACCAGCCAAGTGTGAACTCAATCACTACCTGTAGGCTGTTCCAGGAGGCACTGCGAGGGAGGGGAAGTAGTTCATCAGTGGGGCCTGGACATGACTCGTGGGCCCCCTGGAGTACCCTTGTGGACCCCCAGGCATCTGCGGACCCCAATCTGAGAAACGCTGCCTTCCACCAAAAATCACAACAATACTCAAGTTAATCCTAGTCCCAAAGGACCAATCACTTACCCCAGGTTAATTGTACTTTAGGTGCCTCACCAATGACAATGTTTGTAGCCATTCCTATAATAAACTAACTAAAGATGTATTAACTAAGAAAAAGAAATTAGATATTTACAAGGTTAAAGCAGGTAAACACATGTACAAATGAGTTACAGTTTTAGGTTTCAAAGGGTAATGGAAGATGTTGTAATATGCAAATTCTGTATGCTGTACAGGGCTAACTGTGATGTTCTGTACCTCAAGGGAACACCCAGCACCCCCATCTTCAACGTTATAATATGATTGTGTGGAATCTGATGCAAAGTTTGTCAAATCAGGTGTCTTCAAAAGGCTCAGGATGCTGAGCCTTGTTTTGTTATAGTAATTGTTGTTATAGTAATGTTATGTTATAGGTTGTAATTTCATGTATATGGTTATGAGGTTGAGAATGTGTCCTCTTGGCTTAAAGCAAGCCAAGGCAAAGACTTTCGAAGAGCAGAGGGGCAGTTCACACCTCATCAGGGCATGTATGGGACAAACCCAGCCCAGCCTCACAGGAACAAAGGACACTGGCCTAGGAAATAACAAAGGATCTGTTGGACTCTCAAGTGAGTCACCCCTCTTCCTTTGGTCAGTTTGGGACTGCGATAAGGTAATGCTCACCTGACTCTGAAGCGGGGGGGTGGCGGGAGAGAGCTAAGAGAGAAGAGAGAACATGATAAAAGGAAGAGACATTTGCCATACTCTTCCTCTCGCTTCTACCTTGTAGCAAGGCGGACGGGCTCTCAGCCGTGCCTGAGAGGGCCGAGCCCCCACACCAGACCGTTACACACCTCCATCTACAGACACCACCACCAAGCAACTGAAGCACTGAGCAAAGGGGAGAGCCTGGCTGAAGGGCAACCAGCCAGCCAGCGGAGAGGAGCATCTAAGTTTGTAACGGCACTGAAAGTGTTAAAATCAGCTTAGAATGCATTTTGCTTTTATTTCATTTGACCAAATCCCACTTGTTATGCTTTGACTTATTATCACTTAAAGCCTGTCTTTGTAGTTAATAAATTTGTATGTTTATTGTACTTGAAGCAGTGCGTTTGGTTTGAAGCGTGTCAGAGACTCCCGTCGGGAGAACAAGCCTGGTACATATAAATTTCTTTATTAAACTGACAAACTCATATAAGCTTTTAGTGTCCAGTGGGCATAACTGGACACTGCAAGATGGTTGTGTCTGGGCCGGAGATATTGGCTAGTGTCATTCAGTTGCACAATCCAAAGAGCAGCTTACATGCCAGAGGCTGTGTGTGAACAGCTCAGGAGTGGGGGCTCTCACAGCAGAGCAGGGTAAGGCTGGCTCCCAGATTCGAGAACTGGAGTGACCTAGCAGATCACAGGTCCAGATAACACCAAAGGGGAATGTCATACTAACTTAAACTAAGCAGCCTGGGGATCCCTTACTTATAGGGTGACCAGACAGCAAGTGTGAAAAATCGGGATGGGGGAGGGGTAATAGGCACCTATATAATACAAAGCCCCATATATCAGGACTATCCCTATAAAATTGGGACATCTGGTCACCCTACTTACTTATGCTTAGAAATGTTGTCATCTCCAAATGCCAAGCAACACAGTGATACAGTTTCTTCTGGTCAAGCATTTTTATTCCCTGTCTCCAGACTGATGAAACAAGTGTTGGTGTTTGTCTCTTCTTTGTGTGGTTGTGAGTACAGGGTGGGAAGGCAACCAACTAATTCTTTGTCCTTTGATGTTCCACAATGGCTTCTTTAGTTTAAAAGGGCCTTCTTGCATGCAGGTCCAGCACTGTACATTAATTAATGTATTCATTTCTTGTTTGCTGTGTTACACAATTAGAGAACTTTATAATGTAAACAAACTATCAATGTAACGTCATACCATGGGCTACAGATGTTATGAGTGAGATCAATACATGAAGCATCCTACAGGCATTTAATCAAATCCAAACACATTGTTATCAACTTAACATCTATTTTAACAATGCTAACACCACAGGTGAGCCAGACTGGTTTCCAGCTATGTATTTGTCAGTGTTCAGTGAGACATAGGGGCCTTGGCATGAGATGGCACCTGATCTGCCTGCATCACACTGGGGACTCGGGCTACTTTAGCAGATGCACCATGAGGCTTTGTGATGGAACTTCAAGGTAGCTAAGTAGCTGCACCATTCTTTTATAGCGTGCAACATGTGCTTTCCTCTGTGCTAACCTGTTGGTATAGAATGAGGTGGAGCTAAGGCCTTGACTCCTCCTTTTCCAGCTCATTTGGGTAGTTTGCATCACTATCCAGCTGCAACTGTGCTCAGTCCCTGAGCAGGGGTCAAATCTTATTATCCTCATTTTACAGACTGGGAAGTGAGGCACAGAGTGAAGTGATTTGAACAAAGTCACTAAGCAAGTCCATGGCAGAGCCAAGTATGGAACCCAAGTCTTCTGAATTCCATGCTAGGTCTGCAGCCACTAGGTCACAGTGCCTGGCTCCCTTGGCAGGGGTGCAGTTGGGAGAGAGGTTCCTTCCATCTGCCCTTGCACATTCACATAAGGGCCAGCACAGTCTGGCCCAATGGAGAGATTCAGGTAAGGTTAGCGGTGATATATATCCTGGAACTTAAAGGATAGTCCCAATTTCAAATTCCTAAGTGGTGAGGCTCACCGTGGACAACTTTTGGCATGGGTGTTTTCCACTCCACATTGGCAATTTCGACTTGTTTCTTCTCCTCATGAGAAGGAACATCCTTCTCTAATAATCCTCTGGGAAATGTCTGAAATGTATCGCTCAAAGCATCTCAGGAAAAGTGGAAGGTGTACACTTGGGCACCCATCCCATTAAAATTGTGCACCTATATCTGAGAGCAGAATTTTATCCTTTAATGCTTCTAAAGAAAGAAAACTAATGACAAAAGGTAATAATGTAGAGACAAAAATGCATTTTGACATTAAAATGCTAAATGACATTCTGAACTGATGAACAAACAATGACCTAAATAGTAAGTGTAACAGCTTTTCAGCTGATGAAAGGGATGACATTATTCTCTCTGAAAATTCTTCAGAGCCATTTTACAGTCTTTTTATGCTTATATTTTAAAATATCAATTACAGTAATTATTGAAAAGAGTCTGGAAAAACAAATCCTGAAAGCTCGTCAAGAAGGCTTCTACGCCTCTGGCCTTTTTTCATGCCTTTTTCATTTGAATTGAAAGGTAATTGAGGGAAAGTTATTGACATACTGGAGGGTCTGGGAATAGATCCAAAAGATAATTTGCTTTCCTGTGAATGGCAGTGCTGCACTTGATCATGATCCAGGGAGAGCAGCCTTTTTTCTTTTTCTCCTACAGTCCATTGGTGCCCCAAAGAGGTAGTGTTACAAGCTAAAGGGAAACTTGTTGTGGATTTCTGTCTTAAGGATTTTACAAGAACTTTGAATTAGACTCCTTGAGACATGGACTGTTTCTCCATATTCTCCGCATGATACCATATACATCCATTGCACGATATAGAATCATTAAAAACAATTGTGACAATTTGTTTCAGGTTGCTATGTCCGTAGCTTCCATCCATAGGTACTAACCAAATGGAAAATGCCATTAGAATTATTACCAATCCTTCACTGAGACCTCAGGAGAGTAGCAAATCAAATCTTAACCCCAAAACCAGTAAAAGAGCAATACCAGGAGAAGGGAAAGAAAAGTGATTTGATACAGGTTGCCATAAATCAAGGTGAGAGAAATCTCCAGTTTAAAAACCTGAGACCCACTTGATTCTAATCTGTGCTATGCTTACCAGGACACACTGCAGAACTACAAATCAAGACTCCAAAAGGAGAAAAAAGTGAAAGCACGTGAAAGAGAAATTAAGACAAATTGAAGAGGCAATAAACAACAATTACTTCCAGCATACCTGAGAAGAATGTGAACCAAATCAGAAATCAAACCTCACTGCACAGAACTGAAAAATCTGGAGAAAACATTTACAAGGCCTACCAGAATCTAATCTGAGAAATTTTTTTGAGAACAAAACAGACTCATTAAAGAAACCATGACACAAAAAAAAGTCATTTACAAACCTCCAGCAATCCTGGACACCCCTATTACAAGACAGGGACTCAAGGAAAAATCTTCAAAAAGTCAAACTCAGGAAATTCTTGAGCCCAGTGAACATAGCAAATGACATGTTGAAACAGCATTGAGCACTCCTGGGAAGCCTTCTCAATATTGTTTAACATGACTCTCCAGTCCAGACACTTCTCTGAGGTATGCTCAGATGGGCCAACTAACCCATTACTTAGAAAGAGATATTTTCATCCATAGGCATCACATGACTCTTTCATTTGGGGAAGCCTACATGAGCACTGGAAGCTCCCAAGAAGTGTGTGTAGTGGGGGGAATGGATACCTGGACCATGGCCCCATCCCCCCCGAGGTCCTCCCACCCGCCACTCACTCCTCTTCACGTCCTTCCCCAAGGCCCCCTGCCTGGTACTCGCCCTTCTCCCCCCATTGCTCACCCATAAGGAGGGGGAAAATGGGTGGGCATAGCACTGGCCAGGATGTGGGACTCCTCTCCCTGCTGCATGTGCTGATGCTGGAGCAACTCTTCAAAAAAGTGCCAGAACAGGGTGGGGAAGGGGAGATGGTGGACAGGGGCAGGAAAAGGCAGAGCAAAGTCAGAGCCTTGGGGGAAGAGGCCAATTGGGAGCAGGGCCTCAGGTCACAGTTGGAGTGAAGTGTAGGCAGGGTCACGGTCCAGGCACCAGTGGCCTCCCCACTTCTAGGGAGATTTTGATGGCAGCACTCCAAAGACAGGGGGCTAGCATGCCTCTAAAGGGAGGTGACCCGCACTGCATCTAGCATTTTTTGCCCCTTGCATGGTCAGCTTTTTTGGGGAAGGCTTAGCCTCTCCAAGCCTCTCATATGCGCTGCCCATGTTTCCATCCCAGACAGCTATATGTAAGCAGAGTCTGCATGAGCTCTCCCCTGACATGTAGTGATGAGCTGGGAAAGAAGACTTCAGGAACTGACCTTGTTTGCATGGGTATGCCCATCCTGCCTAGGGGCTCAGCATGATGGGACTGCTTTGCCCAAAAGATTACTTTTGACTGGTGTTGGATCAGAAGTCAGTTTGTTACTGAGTGCAGGGGTAATAAAGTGTTGTTATCATTGTTTGAATAAAGGGCAGCAGAACAGGACTTGGCCTGTCTTGACTGAGGGACTCACCCTCAACTGAACTGCACTTGCTCAGCAGGGGACAGGTTGGCCAAAGCCTAGTGGAGTTGAAACAGGGTGGGGATAAGTATTTGTAGCTGGTGATATGTATTCTGTTTAAGGAGCCTAGAACCCCTTTTGATTATTCTTTTTGCTACTGTGCAATAACAGAACTAATTAAGACTTAATTGGGAATCTTTTGTTGTAGACCAATAGAGCTGACATAGCAGATAACTGGGTCTTAACATTACATGTGGTTATCAGTGATAACTGATAACCCTGCTTTGGGATAGTGTTTTTGATGCAAGAGATTGCCCAGTCTGCTCTAGCAGTGAGGCTTCCCCACTAACAGTTGAAATCACTGAGAGCTGTGTTTAATTGGTGGGACCTCAAGATGTCCTAGAGGGCACAGAATGGCCGAGGCAGTGTGAGCACCCAGACATTGTAGTAAGCAAAGTGCCTTTCCCCCATGCCAGGGCAGAAGGAGAACTCACATGAACATACCTCTGAACTCTGGATCTTCACTGACCAAGGACAACAACTGTGAGTGGGGTGCAGTAGAAGGAGAAGGGACGGTGTCATAAACAGATAAGAAAAGTTAATAGCACAGAAGTACTTTATATCTCTTTGACTATAAAGGGTTAACAAGTTCAGTAAGCCTGGCTGTCACTTGACCACAGGACCAATCAGGAGACAGGATACTTTCAAATCTTGAGGGAGGGAAGTTTCTGTGTGTGCTGTTAGTTTTTGGTTGTTGTTCACTCTGGGGGCTCAGAGGGACCAGACGTGCAACCAGGTTTCTCTCCAATCTCCCTGATACAGGCTCTTATAAGTTCAAAATAGTGAGTACTAGGTAGATAAGGCGAGTTAGGCTTATGTTTGTTTTCTTTATTTGCAAATGTGCATTTGGCTGGAAGGAGTTCAAATTTGTATTTTGCTGAAAGGATTTTAATTTGTACTTGTATACTTAGGCTGGGAGGGTATTCCCAGTGTCTATAGCTGAAAAACCCTGTACCTAATCCATCTTAAATTTACAAAGATAATTTTTACTGTTTTTCTCTCTTTAATTAAAAGCTTTTCTTGTTTAAGAACCTGATTGTTTTTTTATTCTGGTGTGAGACCCCAGGGGACGGGGTCTGGATTCACCAGGGAATTGGTGGGGAGAAAGGAGGGAAGGGGGAGAGAAAGGTTAATTTCTCTCTGTGTTAGGATTACTGTCTCTCTCAGGGAGAGTCTGGGAGGGGGAAAGAGAAGGAGGGAGGAAGGTGAATTGTCCTCTCTGTTTTGTAATTCAAGGAGTTTGAATCACAGTGATCTTCCAGGGTAACCCAGGGAGGGGAAGCCTGGGAGAGGCAACGGTGGGGGAAAGGTTTACTTTCCCTGTGTTAAGATCCAGAGGGTCTGGGTCTTGGGGGTCCCCGGGCAAGGTTTTGAGGGGACCAGAATGTACCAGGCACTGGAATTCCTGGTTGGTGGCAGCTCTACAAGTTCTAGGCTGGTAAATAGCTTAGAGGAATTCATGCTAGTACCCCATCTTTTGGATGCTAAGGTTCAGAGTGGGGAATTGTACCATGACAGAGGGGCATGTTCAAGGAGCATTTGGTTGTTGGTTTAAGAGCCTGAGGCAAAAGACACTGTCCAATGTACTATGGGGTGGGTGTTTTTACTTATGGTTTTATGCTTATGAATCCTGCTTGTGGTGTTTTCCCATGTTAATGTTGGGTTACCCCCTCTTTTAATAAAAGTTTCTTTTCTACTTTCAGACTCTGTGCTTGCAAAAGCGGAGTATTGCCTCTTAGAGGGTGCTATGTAACTTCCCCAGGTTACTGAGTGGAGGATCAAGCTGGTTCTGTGTTGTATCGTTGACAAGGAACCCCTAGATATTGAACCTGGCCCTTGTTGCTACCGACTCCACCTGGCAGAAGGGTTACATATAGATGCATCTGTGTTAGCAACAATATCAGTGAAATATTCTTTAGCATATGCAATAAGAAAGTAATAGGTTGACTGACCGAAAGCATAATACTTGAGAAAGTCTTAAGAAATGAACCACTGAGCATACCTTTACTTTAGAGACTTTCATTAATAATATGTAAAAACAAAAAGTGGGAATGAGATTTACATGCTTTACAAAATCTTTTACCTGGTCTCCAAGACTGAACTTTAAATGCTACGAAATGGCATCAGTGGAAAAACCTGACATAACCTAAATTTACATTGAAAATAGTTTCCTAACTATTCTCTCCATCAGTCTCTCCTCCTAAAGCCACTTGAATTCCACTCCGGTGGCCATGCTTCTTACTACAGAGCTCTCACTAGTCTCTGGAATCTCTGAGAGGCTGCACTTCCGCAGAGGCAAGTGTGGTGATCAACTCACTACTGAGCTCTATCAGGTCTTCCTGCCCTGCTCAGGGGGTAACATTTTCAAAGGCTCCTAAGTGCCTAGGTCTATTTGGATAATTGGGATTTGTGCTCCTATGTCACTTTGGCACTTTTGAAAATGCTACTGTCGTCTCCTCAGAAACCCTAAAATGCTCATCTCACTCTTCTCAATCCTACAATTCAGTCTCAGCAGTTTGGAACTGAGCATCCACTCTTGCCCACACTATCTGTCAGCTCATGCTCAGTCCAGCTCATCTCCAGATCTTTGATTGTAGTGGTTAGAGATGGATCATTGAGTCTATCTCCTTGCAAGAGCAGCGTATGGCTCATCCAAGAGAAGATGCATCTGATATTAAAATGATAGTACACGATCTTAATTAGGAGTCCTGTATGATGCCATACCTCTATTCAGTTTATTCCACCAGCTCAGTCATAGAAAGACACAGACATATACAACACAGTCAACTGAGAAAAAACAGTTCAGAAAAGCTAAAAGAATATATGAAACAATAAAAGTACTTGGGGCTACACAGTTTTTAAGCAGAACGCCAACTGATTTACAAAAAAGGGTGGAGAGTTTATGTCTTCCTAAAGTTGCTTCAAGGGCAGCTATCATCCTAGGGCCAGTATCCTGCTTCCAGATTCTTTATTAAAGTTGCATTTATGGTTTAAAGCTAGGATGAGGGGTATTATTGGTTTTGTTTTTAAAGTATTTCCAAAGCTTCTCCTTGAAACTGCATTGAGACAGCTCATATATATGTTAATTAATCAGACAAATTTCAGTGTCTAGTACAATAAATTATTTTTAAAGTGCCATATAAACATAAAGTGGATGCTTAAAGAAGTAAGCCAAATTATCTGTCAAATGCTGTTTTTACATGCCGATATTCAGAACAATCAGATATAAAATGTATTAGAGCGGTTCGTGTTTGACCTGAGTAATCTTCACTTTGATTGTTCAACTGAATTCTGTAGTAAAGAAGATAACAGCTGGGTATGAAGTTGTCTGAATCACTGATACTAGAATGCAAATGCATTCCATTATTTTGCATAAAATCTGCAAAGCAGAGCTATTTCTGCACTGACAGCTCAGCATGTGTGTTAGGCTGAATAGGCTGTCTCTCTTCCTAATTTTCTCATACCAAAATTAGAAGGAAAGCTAAGAACATTATGAACAGAATATAAAATCAGACAGCTTACACAAAGAGGTGGGGGAAGCAGGAGAATCATTTCATATTTAAAGCTATATATTTAATTATAATAAACACATATATTCAAGGAAATCTGCTCTACTTGGATGCAGAAAATCACCATTGTTCAAGGGCAGGACAGTGCTGAGATGGAGACATTTTTGAGTATACTGCAGAGAGGTTGAAAGGGGCAGTAGTCAGTTTGTCTCCCAAGGTAGCAATGGCTGACAAATTAATTGGGAGTATCTTCAGTATTATGGGTGACTTGTCTAGAGCTGACTGATCTACATGTCAATCTGCAATATAGAAAAGCTAGTTTTGAAAACAGTAGGTTTCTATGAAAGGGGTACATTTTCAAAGGATTGCACAAGATTTTAGTCATCTAGTCATTTAGTTCATTCAGTCAGAACTGTGAAGTTAAATACACTTGCAATGCTTTGAGAAATCAGTCATCTTCAAGCCATCTCCTAACTGTTTTAATCTGAACAAATTTGCAAAATCATATTCTCTAAGGAATTATTTCAAATCTCTGTAGCTAAAAACTTACAACCGGGGGCATAAGCGGCACATGAAAAGCCAGCTGAGGGAGGCTAACCTCCAGCCTTGCCCCCTTCTGTTTGAGGCCCCACCCTTTCCACACACCCCTTCCGGATCCCAGAGCCACCCACATCGCGGCCGCTGGCCCCTACCTCAGGCTAGTGCCCCCAACCCCAGGAGGGCAGGCGGCACAGCCCCAACACCAAGAGGGCAGGCGGCACGGCCTCAGCCCCCCCAGCACCGGGAGGGCAGGTGGTGCTTCTCCAGCCCAAGCTGGACCCACTGCATAGGGGGACTGGAGCCACACACAGAGTGGGAAGCAGGAGAGGGGTGGAGGGTAGAGAGTAGGTGGGGCCATGCTTGGCTGTCTGGGGAGGCACAGCCTTCCCCAGCCTATGATAACCACCACCAATGATTGGGGGTAATCAGTGTTCCTGGAAAAAGAAAACATTCAGACTAATTGCTCATATGACTAGTATGTTTAAGAACAAGTCTTCAGGAAAGGGATTATATTCTTAAAGGCAGATTTTTCTCCCTTGATTAGAGGTGAAAATGCATTAATGAGACTTCTCAAACTAATAACACATTCAAAATGGATTTAGTTATGAAAAACTTCCTCCCCCTTCAAATAAGGATGGCCATATGACAACCTACAAAGTTGTTTGCAATGATGTTGGATCCAGGATATTAGAGATACAGGGTGGGTCAGGTAACATCTTTTATTAGACCAACTTCTGCTGGCGAGAAAGACAAGCTTTCAAGGTTACCCAGAGCTCTTCTTCAGTCTGGGCTCTGTAAATTCCAAAGCTTCTTTCTCTCGTTAACAGAAGTTGGTCCAATAAAAGATATTACCTCCCCCACTTTGTTACTCTAATATCCTGGGACCAACATGGTTAGCACAACACTGCATACAATCACTCTTATTTTGGCAGGAGGGTTCCATGCTGAAATACAATGGGACAGAACATGGGCGAGAAGGATGAGAAATGAGAAGCATTGCACGCGGGTTTCTCAATGAGCAATAAGGGCCCAGCTAAGGGCTAAATTGTAGCTTGCCTTGTCCAGGTGTGTAAGGGTAGAAGTAAGGGAGAGGGCACAAAAGCTAGACACTGTGCAGCTGTTGTCCATGCCCCACGCTCACACTGCACCAGTGTAAAGAGGGATAGGAGCGGTGACCCTGGGAGGAATTTTGTTCAGCCATGGAAAGTTACAATGTAGCTTATGTGGTGTAACCCCACTTCAAGCTGTTCCTATATAATTCTGAATCACAGCAAGACAATGTCATAGCTGCACATACAGCTTACCTGAAGAATGTCAGAAAAAATAGCATTAGTAAAGGTGAATTAAAGACTGAAGAAAGAGTGACTGATCCATTCCCCTCACTTTATAAAGAAAATCTCCCTGGAAAATTAACAAGAGTGGAGCTACTCTGAAAATAGCTTAACCGATGCCCTAAATTCAGTAACTTTTCATGCAGCTAAAGCCAAGCTGGAAGGTACCACATTGAGCTCACTATTCTATACAAAGGAGAGTGGTAGAAGTATAATGGAGTTATATTCACTTACCTTACAGACCTGACTATCCTAGACTTAAAAGTTTCACCCTCCAGTTATCTCTCTGGAAATCTATTTAGCTGTTCAGAGGATGTGATGTTTGACAATAATGGTGGTTGCCCCTCAAACCAGAGAGAATGAGGTATAATCTGATGAAAATTTTGGAACTTGGGGCTGACCACTTGCAGCTATAAACGAGAACTGAGGTACTCAGCATCACAGACTAGCATAGTCCTGCCCTTTGGACTGACACCAGCCTGTTGGGATGGGATCCAACTACTGAAACCCATGTGCTTCTAAGCCCTGTAAGTCTGAATCGTGATTGGTCGCTGTTCCTAGCTCTGGGCCTCACAGGCACACTCCCAGGAGCAAACTCCATGTATGACTTCCTGTCTAGGGAATAGGACCCTGCAGTCCGGCCACCTAGACAACAGAAGCAGTGTCTCAGCTCTCCTGAGCCCCCAGTTGCTTAGTCATATTCCCCTCAAATTGCACCTGACTCTGGTTTCCAAGTTACACCTTCCAGGGACAACGTGGCAGTAAAGCAAAGGACAAAGGCTTAGCAAAGAAATTTCTTATACACGCACTTTACTGCTAGAAACCACAAGAGAGTTACAGATCTATAAAAACAATGAATGCCTGCATACAATCCCCCTCAGTGTTCTCACCACCCCATGAGTCCTACGTTTGGTCAAAGTCCTTTAGGCCAGGCCATTTTTCTGGACTTTTTGGCTTGATTGTTTCACCTCTGGTGGTTAAAAGGCTTCATTGGGTTAGGGACCATTCCTCTTTTAGAACAGCCTCTGACATCTTTTCTTGCATCTATGCTCCTTTTGGGAAATTTTCGGGCTCCAAACCTCTTCTGGGCAGAGAGTCATTCAAAGTTAATGGCCCTGCTGGTAGCAAACCCTTTGTTTCACTGGGGTAGCACCATGCAATGTTGATGGCCCCTGATTACTCCATCACAGCTTCCCAAATGCAATCTGTCCACTATGTGTTAAGTTCCTGCTACAGAGCCACACTGAAGTTTATATTCAAAATGGTGGTTCACAAAACTAAAATGGAATTCATAAGCTGACCCAGAAATACTCACTGAACTGTCAGACTCACTCAGCTATTAATATAGGTGCCTAACATTAGGCACCCAAGTTCAAATGTTCTGGCCTTTGTATCTAACTATTCCCAAAAAGTAAAACCAGCACCCATTTTAGGTAGAAACAATTTCAAATTCACTGTTCAAGGGGCAGAAGGGCTGTACTTGGTAGGGTGACCAGATAGCAAATATGAAACATCGGGACAGGTGCCTATGTAAGAAAAAGCTCCAAAAATCAAGACTGTCCCTATAAAATCGGGACATCTGGTCACCCTAGTATTTGGGCATGCAGAGATGTCCTCCTAAGCGCTCACTTAGTGGCCAATCTGGAAAATACCAGTATTTACACAAACTTTCTGACCTTCCTTATTTGCACTAGTGTCTTATCTTCCCCTCTCTGTTCCACCAACAGTGCCAACTTCTATTGCAGGGTTTCTCAAACAGGGGTTGCCGCTTGTGTAGGAAAAGTCCCTGGTGGGCTGGGCCGGTTCGTTTACCTGCTCCATCCGCAGGTCCAGCCAAGGGATGTAGTGGGCATCGCTTCCAGCAGCTCCCATTGGCCTGGAGCAGCGATCCGCGGCCATTGGGTGTCACAATCGGCCGGACCTGCGGATGGGGCAAGTAAACGAACCGGCCTGGCCCACCAGAGGCTTTCCCTATGCAAGTGGCAACCCCTGTTTGAGAAACTCTGTGCTATTGCCTGTTAATACACTTTTACTACAAACTTCTTTATGCTTTCTTCCATGCCACCCCATTTTTGCTTTCCCAACAGGGAAGAATTAGTAGGGGAAGCAAAAGTGGATGGGAACCTGGGAGGCACTGACCATGAGATGGTCGAGTTCAGGATCCTGACACAAGGGAGAAAACAGAGAAGCAGAATACGGATCCTGAACTTGAAAAAGCAGACTTTGACTCCTGCAGGGAATTGATGGGCAGGATCCCCTGGGAGAATAACGTGATGGGGAAATTCAGCCAGCTCCACTGGAGAGCTGGCTGTATTTTAAAGGATCCTTATTGAGGCTGCAGGAACAAACCATCCCAATGTGTAGAAAAATAGTAAATATGGCAGGCAACCAGCTTGGCTTAACAGTAAAATCCTTGCTGATCTTAAACACAAAAAAAGAAGCTTACAAGAAGTAGAAGACTGGACAAATGACCAGGAAGGAGCATAAAAAATATTTCTCAGGCATGCAGGAGTGAAATCAGGAAGGTCAAATCACACTTGGAGTTGCAGCTAGCAAGAGATGTTAAGTAAGAGTAAGAAGAAGGGTTTCTACGGGTTTGTTCAGGGCCGCCCAGAGGGGGGGGGTAAAGGGGAAATTTGCCCCAGGTCCCCACGAGAGTTTTTCGGGGCCCCCGGAGTGGGTCCTTCACTTGCTTCGGGGGCCCCGGAATACTCTCGTGGGGCCCGGGCCCCCGGAGCTTCTTCCTCTCCCAGTCTTCTCTGGCAGGGGGTCCTTCCGTTCCGGGACCCACCACCAAAGTGCCCCGAAGATCCTCGGCGGGGGCCCCCTGCCACCGAATTACCACTGAAGACCCGGCTGCACTTCGGCAGCAGGTCCCACTTCGGTGGTAATTCGGCAGCGAGGGCCCCTCACAGTGGGTCTTTGGGGCACTTCAGCGGCGGGTCCCAGAACAGAAGGACCCCCCACCACCAAATTACCGCCGAAGTGGGGGATCCCCACCACCGAAGACCCCAAACCCACGGAATCCTCTGGGAGGCCCTGGGTATGTTAGTAACAAGAAGAAGGTCAGGGAAAGTGTGGGCCCCTTACTGAATGAGGGTGGCAACCTAGTGACAGATGATGTGGAAAAAGCTAATGTACTCTGTGCTTTTTTTGCCTCTGTCTTCACGAACAAGGTCAGCTCCCAGACTGCTGCACTGGGCAGCACAGCATGGGGAGAAGGTGACCAGCCCTCTGTGGAGAAAGAAGTGGTTTGAGACTATTTAGAAAAGCTGGATGAGAACAAGTCCATGGGGCCAGATGCACTGCATCCGAGGTTGCTAAAGGAGTTGGCGGATGTGATTGCAGAGCCATTGGCCATTATCTTTGAAAATTCATGGTGATCGGAGGAGGTCCTGGATGACTGGAGAAAGGCTACTGTAGGGAAGAAGGAGGATCTGAGGAACTATAAGCCAATCAGCCTCACCTCAGATCCTGGGAAAATCATGGAGGAGGTCCTCAAGGAATCAATTTTGAAGCACTTAGAGGAGAGGAAAATGATCAGGAACAGTCAGCATGGATTCACCAAGGGCAAGTCATGCCTGACTAACCTAACTGCCTTCCATGATGAGATAACTGGCTCTGTTGATGATGGGAAAGCAGGGGACATTTTATTCCTTGACTTTAGCAAAGCTTTTGATATGGTCTCCCGCAATATTCTTGCCATCAAGTTAAAGAAGTATGTACTGGATAAATGGACTATAAGGTGGAGAGAAAGCTGGCTAGATCATTGGGCTCCACTGGGTAGTGATCAATGGCTCCATGTCTAGTTGGCAGCCAGTATCAAGCGGTCCTGGGGCTGGTTTTGTTCAATATCTTCATTAATGATCAGGAAGATGGGGTGGATTGCACCCTCAGCAAGTTTGCAGATGACACTAAACTGTGAGGAGTGGTAGATACCCTGGAGTGTAGACACAGGATACAGAGGGACCTAGAAAAATTAGAGAACTGGACCAAAAGAAATCTGATGAGGTTCACAAGGACAAGTGCAGAGTCCTGCACTTAGGACAGAAGAATCCCATGCACTGCTACATACTAGGGACTGAGTGGCTAGGCAGCAGTTCTGCAGAAAATAACCTAGGGGTTATAGTGGATAGAAGCTGGATATGAGTCAAAGAAGGCTAACAGCATTTTTGGATTTGTAAGTAGGAGCATTGCCAGCAGATTGGGAGATGTGATCGTTCCCCTCTATTTGGCATTGGTGGGGCCTCATCTGGAGTCCTGTGTCCAGTTTTGGGCCCCACACTACAAGAAGGATATGAAAAAATTGGAAAGAGTCCAGCGGAGGGCAACAAAAATGATTAGGGGACTGGAGACCATGATTTAGGAGGAGAGGCTCCGGGAAGCGGGATTAATTATTCTGCAGAAGAGAAGAATGAGGCAGAATTTGATAGCTGCTTTCAACTACCTGAAAGGGGGTTGCAAAGAGGATGGATCTAGGCTGTTCTCAGTGGTAGCAGATGACAGAACAAGGAGTAATGGTCTCAAGTTGTAGTGGGGGAGGATTAGGTTGGATATTAGGAAAAACTTTTTCACTAAGAGGATGGTGAAGCACTGGAATAAGTTACCTAGGGAGGTGGTGGAATTTCCTTCTTAGAGGTTTTTAAGGTCAGGCTTGACAAAGCCCTGGCTGGGATGATTTAGTTGGGGGTTGGTTCTGCTTTGAGCAGGAGGTTGGACTAGATGACCTCCTGAGGTCCCTTCCAACCCTGATATTCTATGATTCTATGATTCTAAGAGAGGAGAAGAAAACAAAATTATAGTGGAGGAAGTCAGCACAGTCATGGGACTACCAGCGAAGAAACTAAGCTTCACAGGAGCCATGAGGAAAACAGACAGTGATCCTAGGAAAGCAGAGAGTGGAGGAAATCAACAACCTTGTCAATGGAAGAGAAGGAAGAGAGCCAGGAGGAAAGAGCTGAAAGCAAAAAAGAAATCATCAATGCAGATGGATTGGGGAAAAAAATCTTAGAAGAACCAGCTGGATATGAGAAAATAGAGGTGACATCAAGGAGACATGCAGGTAAGATGGCAGACAAATGATCCTCATGAAAGCTGAAGGTTGTGATGAGAGGATGACAGAGCCAGGAATCAAAATGAAAGAAGAAGATGGCTGGGGAGGGGCAAGAAGGGCGACAGCAGGCAGCAGCATGGAGGGGAAAGAGGAGAAAAGAGTCAGATTGCTGCTCAGAAGAAGGAGTGGGAAAGCAGAGGAGTGAAGAATTGGAAGGAGCAAGTACAAAGAGGCCCAATATCCATGCCATCTTCTGTTAGGGATGATTCTGGATAGGGAGTGTGAGAGATGGAGGCCACTAGAAGCGTGGCTTTAAAGACAGCATCAGAGAGGGATCCAGGTGAGAGCCAGAAGATGGAGGGAGTGAGAGATGAAGAGCTCAAAGATCACTATTATGCTTTTGGAAATGGGCATGCCAGAGAGATCTGGGGAAGGGTCAGAAAGGCTGTGAAGTTTGGGAGAAAATTACCAGTGAGGCAGAAAGTGGTGAGAGGGAACAGAACAGAATGTAGAGAGGTTGAGGCTAGAGGGAGGCCCAGCGTTGGAGCAGAGGTGATCTGAGGGAAGAAGGAGTGCGCCAGAGTGGAATTAGGATGTATGGGAAGGAGAAGTGTAGGTGGAGCTCAGAATACTAGCAATGGATGGGAATGTTATAACTCACCTTCACTCCTCAGAGAAGATTTTGCCTGTATAATTAAGAAACCATTGATACAAAAATTCAGATATATATCTTAAGGCAATATTACAGACCCTGGAACATCAAAATGCTGTGTGGGATTGTGTTTGATTATAATTCTGTTCCGCTATAAAGCACAGCACCCTTCTAGGCTGTGGCCATCCTTAAAAAAATACCAAAGAACTTCAAGATGAGGACAGTTTAAGATTGTTAATAAAGACAACTTAAAAAATAGTAAGCCTAATTCTCCACTCCATGCACCAGCATAAAACTGGCAACACTCCATTTATGATGGAGTTACATAAGCATAAGACTGATATAGGTCAACTATCATTTATAGACTCTGGCTATCTCTGTATATGACTGATCTTGATAATGAAAGATCTTACACTTTACAGCAGAAAAACTCCTAAAAGGGTAACATAAATCACAGTATCAGAGCACCTATTTGGGTAACAAGTGCTTCTTAGCTAGTTAACCTGCTACTACTTCCTATTTCATTAGTCACAGGAAATTCGTGATTTCCTTAAGTTGACACTGCATCTTTTGCATAAAAAAATACAAAAGATAGACATATTCATGGCTAATATGGCCATTTTTGGCCATGTTCTATAAATGGATCTCTTTCCATTATGGCCATGAGGCGAGGAAGAGTCTGAAAAGATGTGCTGCTACTGTGCATGTATAGAATGATGTACTTTCTATATTCAGTAACAGTGAAAGAGGAAAACTGAATCAGAAGAGAGTGTAAATAAATGCTGCCTTCTGGGCAAATGTCTGGTAACGTTCAATGTTGCTCTGCCTTCATGAGTAATCAATGTGATACTTTCAAAATAAAATCTGCCACTCACCAAAATTCTAGCAGCAGGGCTCATGTTTATATTCAATGCAATTAAAAAAACAAAAAACCCCAAAGCACCTGTAGTGCTATAATGGATCAATTGACACTATGACACATTCTATTGGATGGCAATGTATAACAACACATTGTATTCCAGTGAGCAGTCACCTTCTGACATTCTATTACATGAAATGGTCCTTTCTTAAATTCTGATGCAATATGTGAAAGAGGCTAGATGACTCTAAAAAGCTCTCAAATGGAAGACTAGGGGAAAATAGCAAAGTTGGCAAATGTAATATATTCTCTTTCCTACATATATCTTGCTCTTTATTATTAGCCTCTGGCTGGCACATGCAGTGAAAGTTCAAGTATAGCATTACAAAACGATAGAACTTCAGAGGATTTTTGAATTAAACCAATAAATCCTTGACTCTGGAGTGACGAGAGGGGAGAGAAATCGAGCATTGCCAGAAATGGTAGAAGCTTTTTTAACAACACCTGTTACTAATCCACATACTGAAGTAACTGCAGTTCTTTATAATTTGCTAGCAATATTATTCTTAAAATGCTCAGTTCTTGAAGTGCCTGTTTAGCCCTGTATTGTATTGCAAATGGGAAAGTATGTACTTTAGGTGAAGAGGTTTAGTTTTCCAAAAGATGGTTTATTTAAGAGGCAGATGTGGTGTGGTGTACTATATTATGGAGTAGGTGTTTCCTTGCAGTACAGTGTCATTTCCAAAAAGGAGATGCTTAGCATAAGCTAATATTTTTATAATCCAGAGCTCTAGAAGGTGATATGAAGATGCTGAGCAGCTGCAACTCATTGATTTTAATGGTGCTCAATGCCTCTCTGTGTTTGACCATTCTCAGTGAAGTAAATTAGGTACCAAAAATAAGCCATTTAGTTTTTCATCCTAGCCCTAGAAAGAATGCGATATTGTTTAATATTGTCTATGTAATCTCTCTGAAGATGGACACTATACTTCTGCATCAACTGCATTTTCCATTTATAAAACCTTTATTTTGTATTGTTTTAAATGTAAGAAGCTTGCATATTCACACACTGGTTCTGCAACTTTCTGTATAAGAACCACACTTCCCCATAATTAATTGTCTCAAACAGAAAGTGTTTTAGCCAACCCTGCCACTAACTGGTTAAACTATTTTAGGCAGAGCACTTTGCTTGCTTTTAACGAGATGAACAGTGTAATGGAGATGCAAGTTTTAAATTCTAGTGGTTGCAGAAAACTTTAAAATGCATGAGAAATATTTCCTTCTGGAAAACAGAAAGACTCTTTAAAAGTAAGGCATAGAAAATCCCAACAGATTACATCTGCTGGTTATCCCACTCATTGTTATGCTGGCTACAGGGGATTTAGTGGCTGAAATGGAGGGCTGCTAAAGGGTAAATCTTCATAGCATGCATAGGGGAATTACATGCACAATGAAAACAGGAGTGCTGTGCATAGTTCTTTGTGCATCACTTTAAAAATAGACATTTACAATTGTCTTTCTGTAGTTATATGAAATGCCATCGGTTATAGTATCGTGCATGGGAAAATATGACAATAAATTAAATTTTATAACATTCCTTCATAGAAGGTATTCCAGAATGCATTGCAGGAGTTAGAACATTTTGGAGTGTGGTTCAATGACTCTGGTGTAGGCTGAAAGGGAAAGTGACCTACCTGTACAGAGATGGAGCAGAGTAAAACAGACCTGGTGAGGTTTATAAGGGGTAAATACTGTTATATACATCTAATTTGTGAAGCCTGGAAAATTTGCCCTTTGCCTTTGCATCAGAGTGAGACCCTGCTCCACCACACCCAGCTGATTGACTGGATTTTCTCAATAATTTGTTCAGTTACATTGATTTTTTACTGAGGCTGTAAGATTTTATAAAGCTATGATGAAAGTCATTAATCACCCAGTATATCTCAGTGAGTTTGACCAAAGAATACATGGTAAATTCTCCATAAGTGATGGGAGGACACTACCCCTTGTGTGAGTTTCATTAGACCCAGAACTGCCGCTTCAGTGTTGCAGTTTCTAAACCAAACTGTTTGCTTATCCAGTGATTTCAGCATCAAATAGGGCAAAGTTTTAACCTTGGGGGTCTAAAGGAAAATACCCAAATCTACTTTTAGGGTGAGATTTTCAAATAAGACTAAAATGGTTGGTTGGAACTGACTGGATAAAGATAAGAAGTACTTTTCCCCAACTTGTGCACAGTGGACGCATGTATTGTTAGTTGATTTTAATACAGAGGATGTATTGGTGAGCTTTCCCTACTTATATATAAATAAGATTGAAGCCTGGAGCAGGGAGCAGAACTAATTTTTCAGCAGATATGTAAAGAAAACAATGTTCCAGGTAAATGAGTAACAGAGATAGCATTAAAGGTTCGCACTCATATGACTTCCTTATTTAACGAAGCACTGAGGATGATGTTGAAAATAAAGTAATGAAGGAAAAATCAGCTTAGCTTCTAAACCTTAAAAATCACAATTTGAAATGTCACTTGAATGATCTTGACAAGTGCTTCAAGTCTTGCAATCTTATTACAAGAAGTGTACTTAGAGCACTGACATAGGACCACCAGAAAGTCCCTGAGTTTTAGAAAGGGAATGATAGTGCAATCAGGATTTCTTAGAAGTCAGAACTATTTTAAATCAAAGGATTAATCTCTTGTAGTGAGACACTGAAGTACAGTGATAATAATTCTGGCATGCACGGTCATTAAAATAAAATTTCACAAGTAGCCAGAGGAAATGAATACGTTAAGCATCATTCTGCAAAAATCTCTGTAAATGTCAACAGTGGGAATGTGCTGCAGAGAAGGTACAATTTTAGATACTAATCAAGCTTGAGAATGTTCTTCTTCAGAATCATTCTTTCCTATTATGTTTATGCAGACCTATTACAGAAAATTAAACATATTTTCAAGAGAGAATATATGTAAACATGGCAAGACAAGAACTCTCCACTCCCACAGTATATGTTAGTTTAGTCACATTCTGATCCACAGTTTAGTTAGAAATACCAAGCTGAGCCCAAGTACCATTTGTTTCCATGATGATAAACAGACATTTTAAATTAAGTTGTATGTGATAAACTTTGGAATGTTATGTGACAATAAATTCTACACCTACTCATTCTATGTCTATTCATTCACTGACATTGTGATTAGAAAATTAACGCAATAAATATCTATACAGCACACATTACATGAATTAAAAGCTACTTACTAGATATATCCAAAATATATTAGTTAACATGGAATCAATAAACAATGACACACCTAGTGAGATCCTGCAGGGATCAGTTCTCAGCTCAAGACTATTCAACTCTTTGTTATCAATGATCTGGAGAAAGAAATAAAATCATTGCTGATAAAGTTCGCAGATGACACAAAGATTGTCATTTACCACTCCACCAGTGATAAATCACTTCTACAGAAGAATCTAATGAGATTCAGTGTCTGGAACTGGAAATTAGAAAAATTCAAACTGCATATAAGGTACATATTTTCAGCAGTGAGGACAGTTAACAGTGGAACAGCTTATTAAAGGCTGTGGTAGATTCTCTGTCACTTGGAGTCTTTAAATCAAGATTGAATGCCTCTTTCTAAAAGAAATGTTTCATTCACCCACAAGTTATTGGTCTGGATGTGGAAATTATGGGGTGAAATTCTATGTCTTTTGTTATGCAGGAAGTCAGATTAGATTAGAACAGTCCCTTGTGGCCTTAAAAGCCTATGAACTACTCACAAGACTATTTCTTTTCAGTATCTGTTGGTTGTTCAACTCTTTCAGCCTGTGTTATACAAACTCCTGTGTAACCCTTCTGCCCCTCTGAGTTGGCAGCAACAAGGGCTGGGTTCAGTATCCAGGGGTTCCGTTTCAATAACACAATGCATAACCGGCTCAAGCCCCCACCCAGTGACCTGGGACACTTACATACCATACCCTCCTGGGCGCCTCTAGGAGGCATACTCCCCTCTCGCAAGCACGGAGTCTGAGTGTAACAAATCTTTTCATAAAAGAAAGGAATCAATGCGGCATCCATGGAGAAATACCACAGAACAGGTTATAACACAAACATAAACAAAAACCCACACCCAAGTACATTGGCAATGTCCTTTCCCGTAGGTCTTAAGTCCAATACTCCAAAGTCCAACACCCAAAAGTCTCTGGTCAATGCACCCAGAATTCAAAGAGTCTGCTGTAGAGGTCCTCTCCCAAGCCTGGGTGAAAGGGCACCTACTGTGTCCAGGCCAACTGGCCTGCATCTCCGTGGGTTCTGCTTCCGCCTTCTCCAGAACTGCTCCACATACAGCCGCTCCACTCTGCTCCCCAGCCGTCACTACAAACGGCTCCGCTCCAACCAGCTGCCCGTGAGCTGCTCCAGTTGTCCCTGGCAACTGGTTGGCTCCGCTTGCTCTGTGGGCCACTCCACCCCATTCCACCAGCTACTCCACTCTGGCCAGCCTCCGCCCACCAGCTGTCCCGTGGTCCCACTCCAGCCATCTCCACAAAGAATTGCTCCACTCCGCCAGCTGCTTTGTCTGCAGTATACTTCAGGCTCCCCGCTAGTTAGCACAGTACTCAGTGCTCCAGCTCAGTATTTCAGCTCTTTTGTGATTTCAGCTCTTAGTGATCTCAGCACATAGTAGGAGAGCCCAGTGCTATGCACCATTTTTCCAAAGCAAGTTCAGCTCAGTAACCTGTAGCTAGATTCTTAGGGAATTAAAAAAATAACTCTGACATTCCACGTGGAGAGCAGGAAGTGGAACTGGTGCATTGGCTCCACAAGGAGACTTGCACGCACGCAGGCAACAGTATACCGTCCAACGCTCTCACCAATTCATAGGGTTTTGGAACCCCTGTCCCATGTTTAGCAAGTACCACCCAACTGAGGTTGAGTCATTTCTGTCACAAAGCAGTCCCACAGCTCCCCATTCACACAATCAGGGTGACAAACTTTTTTTTTCTCCTGCCCCAATAACATAGAAATTGGGGATCCCAGAGCTGTTAAAATCACCATCCCAAGCTGCTGTGGGTTTATGCTAAGTGTGAGGTGGATGCCAATGCAAATCTTTCCACACCCGTTGAAATTTTTGAGATTCTTTCCACACTCCCTACAATTCACCACCAGATGTCAGGGTAGCGCTCAGCCTGACTCTGCTTACATCTGTAAGGGTAGAAAAATCCCCAAGATTTTTTTTATTGATTCTATTACCTCAACTATTTAATCGTGAATAAAAAGCAGTGTTAATTAGCTGAAGTAATATTGATTCTTGGTGAACTTGATGGGACATGATACTTGTTTCAAAGGTTTCAACTGTTACGGTTTAAAGTGAGCTTTCCAGGTGTACAATTCAGTAATTTCTATAAATAGCATCTTGTTTGCATTGTTTAAGGAAAATTAACAATTTGCAATTAACAAAAGATCTAGAAATTCAGTAAATAAAAACAATGTAATGTCTCTGAAAATACTAATGAAGGGGATAATGATGCACCAGCAATCCAAGCCACTCACATTTACCATGTTTGTTTGTTTGTTTTTTTAAACGTCTGTACAGTAGCAAGAGCAACAGAAAAAAAAAAGGCTGAAAAATATGTGAAAGTTACAAGATAAGTTGTATGCTCCTGGGAAACTCATCATATTGCAGCTAGGTATCTTCAGTTAACTAATCTGCAAGTGATCTCTATTTAAAGGCTTTGATATGAGTTCTCAAACAGGCTGTTTGTAGAAAGCCATTGTTCAGACAGCTTATCTGATGGAATTGCTCTTAAGCAGAAAAAAGCAGTCACAAGGGCTTGCTGACATCAGAGGAAAAAATTCAAGATGGCAGCCACTAGTAAGAACTTGTGCGCCCTGTGACTGTTCCACACGTTTTTTAAGACTGCATGCTTTACATATCCATATTAAAAATAATCTACCTTTTACTGTTAATAATTATGCAAAATCAAAAAAATCAATGAATTAACAAATACAATTACAATTAATACAAAGGCAAAAGAGTCAGTGGTAGAATAATAAATTGGTTTCACTCTAATGCTCAGGAATTGTAGATTTAGGATTAAGTTCACCCTGCAACACACAAAGCCCAACTAATCAAGCTATAGTCTTGATCCAAAGCCCACAGAAAACATTGGGAGTTTTACCATTGACATCAATGGGCTTTGGATTGGACTATAAAAAAGGGGTGGGGAAACTTTCCATTTAGCAGTTTTGAACATTTGTTCAAGGTCACTTTAGACTCTTTCTATAAAATTTGTGCAGACATACTTTCCAGTGTTTTTTCATTCCCAAAATGGAAACCTGGCACTTGCCTACTTTTGCCTTGCCATCACTGCCCACAAGGAAAGAGTAGCATTTGTTTTAACAGATTTTTTGCCTGCAACAGAGATTTGCTCTGTTAGAGCAGGACAAGATGGCACTGATCAGTTCTCCTGCATTTCTGTATTTCATATTTGGAGAGGCGGTTAAATGCCCCAGACTACACTGTCAAAAATATGAATTCAGAGGCACCTGTATGTCTCAGTTTCCACAAATACTATCCACCTTATCACATGGATGCTACAGTGCCCATACTTGGATTGGGAGCAGCTGGATCAAACTTTACCTGGTCAAGACCAAGGTGATGTGGGGCACAAAGGGAAAATTCAAAGGACTAGTTCAGATGTTTTTGAAAAAGAGAAGGATTTTATCAGCCATGATGTGAAACCTTGGGGCTCTGTTTGACTTCACCCAAACCTAGACAATTGGGTTGCACCATGGGTGAAAAATGCTTCTGCCAGCTCAGTTAATTAAGAAATTTCACTCCTCCCACCCAAAAGAGGTTCTAAAGTTTAAATACAATCACACATTCATCACCCCCCACCTAAATTACTGTACCATTATATTTGGGGAAGAAACATTGCAGAGGAAAGGGAGAAAAAAAAGTCAAGCTAAATGCACCACAGATAAACTTCACTTAGCAAGACTAGGTGAGCAAACAGAAGTTGAGCATTTAAGTTTCTTTTAGATGTTTAAGCCAAATGATTTCTTCCTATGGAAAAAACTCAGAGGTGGAGAACACTACTATAGAACTTCATGAGTAACAGTATGGAGAATCTATCAGGGAGGAATTTGTGACTCCTTTCATGGATTGAGAACCGGTTAAAAGACTGAGAACAAAGGGTAGGAATAAATGGTAAATTCTCAGAATGGAGAGGGGTAACTAGTGGTGTTCCCCAAGGGTCAGTCCTAGGACCAATCCTATTCAACTTATTCATAAATGATCTGGAGAAAGGATAAAAAGTGAGGTGGAAAAGTTTGCAGATGATACTAAACTGCTCAAGATAGGAGAGGGCCTGGCTAATAGCCATTTATGGACGTTTCA